>NW_020837967.1:17803730-18142078 GCF_003676395.1 Aethalodelphis obliquidens | reverse complement strand
GTACGCGGGCCTCTCACTGTTGTGGCCTCTTCCGTTGCGGAGCACAGGCTCCGGACACACAGGCTCAGCGGCCATGGCTCACGGGCCCAGCCGCTCCGCGGCATGTGGGATCTTCCCGGACCAGGGCACGAACCCGTGTCCCCTGCATCAGCAGGCGGACTCTCAACCACTGCGCCACCAGGGAAGCCCTTTAATGCATTTTTGATTCAAATACTTTATAGACATTATTACAAATTCCCCTAAATACCTTAACATACATATCATTAATAAGAATTCCATAATTATTTGTAGTTTATTTTTTTCTTCTGAGGTAAAACTTATATACAATTGTGGAGAAAGACTGTTTCCTGCCATTTCAGTAAACAAAGGGTGTCGTGGCCACCAAGCCATCGGCCACTGCAGCTGCACCCTCACCCTCTGCCCCCCAGCGGGTGTGTCCTCAGGAGAATTCAGGACAGAGGAAAACATGATACTGGCCCTATAGTTAGTTAAGGTACATAGCAAAGGAATAATTTCAATGAGCCCAGACTCTTGCATCTTCCCATGTATAGAAAAGCACTAAAAATTTAATCTGAGATATCTGTTTTTTGTGATTAGCAGTAATCTTTTACCAAGATGTAAATTCAACTACATGTATTTCCATAGCCAAAAAAATAATGTATATACTGGCTCTTCCCTCCACCTGTTTGAAATAGTTCCTCAGAGCTATCTGAGAGGCTTCCATGCCAGGCTATAGTCCTCAGTAATGCCCCAAATAAAACATAATTCTCAACTTTTAGGTTGTGCATTTTTTTTCAGTGGACACAATAAAAAATCTTAAATGTACCCTTGATGAGTTTTGACAAATGCATACACCTGAACACAAACCCCTATCATAACATGGGGTATTACTATTACTCCAGATAATTCTGTTATGTCTTGCCATTTTTAATTAATAGAATTTTAAATGAATGTTCCATATTGATGGATCAGAATTTCTGCCCCTACTAACTTACGGAACTTTGTAAAAAAAAAATTCAGAAATTATTTTCCTAGGGACTTCACTGGTGGCGCAGTGGTTAAGAATCTGCCTGCCAATGCAGGGGACGCGGGTTCGAGCCTTGGTCCGGGAAGATCCCACATGCCGCGGAGCAACTAAGCCCGTGCCCCACAACTACTGAGTCTGTGCACCACACCTACTGAAGCCCAAGCGCCTAGAGCCCATGCTTTGCCACAAGAGAAGCCACCATAATGAGAAGCCCGTGCACTGCAATGAAGAGTAGCCCCCGCTCACAGCAAGTAGAGAAAGCCCGCACGCAGCAACGAAGACCCAATGCACCCTAAATAAATAAATAAATTTATTTTAAAAAAAAGAAAAGGCGTTATTTTCCTAATCAGTAAATAACAGTAGCTGTGCTTGAGGAAGACAATATTGACAGGAAAGTGCAATTCACTCTCCTTGCTGCAAACAGAGAAAATGTAATTGAAAACAGTGGACAGTATCCTCTTTCCTGAAGAAAAATGCTTTATACCTGATAATCATCAAAGATGTGTGTGTATATATATATATATATATATATATATATGTATATATATGGTACATATATACAATGGAATATTTCTCAGCCATAGAAAAGAATAAAATAATGCCATTTGCAGCAACATTGAAGGACCTAGAGATTATCATTCTAAGTGATGTAAGTCACACAGAGAGAGACAAATATCATATGATATCACTTATATGTGGAATCTAAAAAAATGATACAAATGAACTTATTTACAGAACAGAAACAGACTCACAGACATAGAAGACAAACTTATGGTTACCAAAGGGGAAAGGTGAGGGGGACGGATAAATTAGGAGTTTGGGATTAACATATACTCACTACTACAGTAAGTCCCCTACATACAAACGAGTTCCATTCTGAGAGCGCGTTTGTAAGTCCAATTTGTTCGTAAGTCCAGCAAGGTTAGCCTAGATACCCAACTAACACAATCAGCTATATAGTACTGTACTGTAATAGGTTTATAACACTTTTCACACAAATAATACATAAAAAACAAACACAAAAAACAAAACATTTTTAATCTTACAGTACAGTACCTTGAAAAGTACAGTAGTACAGTACAACAGCTGGCATACAGGGGCTGGTAGCAGTACCAGTTTCATCACTGCTGCTTTTACACTTGCTTCCAGATAGCCTGGGCTTGAAATAAAGATACTGTACTGCTCTATTCTATACAGTATTGTACAGTAAGATACACAAAAGCACAACCACTTGTAGAGGATGCACGCATGTGACAATGTACGTCAGACACGTGAACTAACTTATATGACTGGACATGCAAACGCACGTTCGCATATTTGAAAGTTCACAACTTGAAGGTTTGTATGTAGGGAACTTACTGCATATATAAAATAGATAACCAACAAGGACCTACTATACAGCACAGGGAATTCTACTCAATATTCTGTAATAACCTATATGGGAAAATAATCTGAAAAAGAATGGCTATATGTATATGCATAACTGAATCACTTTGCTGTACACCTGCAACTAACACAACATTGTAAATCAACTATACTCCAATATAAAATAAAAGTGAAATTTTTAAAAAAGAAGACAAAATATTGGCGATTCACTTAAAAAGTATTTTGTTTTGACCTTTGCTGATGAATTCAAAATTGAAAATATTACATTTCCTGAATTGTCAAAAAAAATTTTATGGATAATTCTCTGTAAACAGCCAGTCAATGTTTTTGTTTTATTTTGTTTGTTTATTTATTTATTTTTGGCCATGTTGGGTCTTTGTTGCTGCATGCACGCTTTCTCTAGTTGCAGAGAGCGGGGGCTACTCTTCGTTGCGGTGCGCGAGCTTCTCATTGTGGTGGCTTCTATTGTTGAGGAGCATGGGCTCTATGTGCATGGGCTTCAGTAGCTGTGGCGCACAGGCTCAGTAGCTGTGGCTCACAGGCTCTAGAGCACAGGCTCAGTAGTTGTGGTACATGGGCTTGGTTGCTCCACGGCATGTGGGATCTTCCCGGACCAGGGCTCGAACCCATGTCCCCTGCATTGGCAGGTGGATACTTAACCACTGCACCTCCAGGGAAGTCCTCAATGTTTTTATACTAGTAAAATTATTGAAATAATATTAATCCATACACATACGTCAAAATAATTAGCCTTCATTAGATTTAGTTCAAATGCCAAAAATGTTACTGTGAAGATAAAGCCAAACACTTTTTACTAAAACCTCAAGTTTTAAATCAATTGGAAAGTAAAGTGCCTTGTTACTATATGGGTATTAATTCATACAAATTTTACTCAGTTTATTCAGACTTATGAATGGATAATTAAGGTTCTCAGACTTGGGGACTAGCCATTTAGGCATAAATTCTAGATTTCTTGAAGCTTATCTATTAATTAATGAAGACAGCATACCAATACTCAAATTTGGAAGTTTGTTATTGAGGTATCCTTTAAGAAACTAGGTGGGTTTTTCCTATGTCTAAAGAATGAGTTGAAGAGCAAGATTTTAAAGTTATCTATATTTACACATATTTAGAAATGTCTACAGATATCTATTTCTCCCCAAATCTCTGAATCACTAGACCACAAATATTAAATCCCTGCTCTTGCAATTGCAGCAAATGTGTATCTAAATGCTATAAATCTCTTCAATTATCCTTGAATTTACTATCTTTTTAAAATTATTATGACTTGCACTGTAGGAAGAAACCAAAAACACATATATCTTGGTATTATTTTCCCTGGCAGTAGGAGATGCCCCACAATAAAAGAAAGCCATACATAGAGAGGAGTCTCGAGAGAAAAAGGAAATTTTCCCCCTTAAAAATGTTCTATAGGGACTTCCCTGGTGGTGCAGTGGTTAAGAATCTGCCTGCCAATGCAGGGGACACTGGTTCGAGCCCTGGTCTGGGAATATCCCCCATACCGCCAAGCAACTAAGCACGCGAGCCATAACTACTGAGCCCATTTGGCACAACTATTGAAGCGCACATACCTAGAGCCCATGCTCCGCAACAAGGGAAGCCACCACAATGAGAAGCCTGTGCACCGCAACAAAGAATAGCCCCTGCTCACCACAACTAGAGAAAAGCCAGCATGCAGCAACGAAGACCCAACGCAGCCAAAAATAAATAAATAAATTTATTTTAAAAATGTTCTATAACTTAGACTCTCTTTATTAACCAGTACTTGGGAGTAGATTTTTTTGAAAAAAAAAATCAAAATATTGAAATTAAAGATTGAATAATTAATACGCTGACGTTATTCAAATGCACTTTTGTGAATAAACAGAAATTGCAAATATTCACTTAGTTCATCTCTTCCTCTGTAGTACACAGAGTTTCTTTGGGGCAAGCCTAAGTCCAGGGTTATCTTTTCTCAGATTTCAAGCTATTGATAATGTCTTCACTGAAAATTATAGGTCACCAAAATCAGCAATGAAAAGTTCCAGGGATGGTGAAACTGAACCTTGTCAATATATTCCATTTCACATTGGTTTTCAAAACTATGAAAGTTCTTTTTAGAGGACCTACCAATTTTAAGAATAAATTCCAAGAATTAAGTAGCTAAAATAAAAAGCTCCGTATTGCTCTCTTGTATGCAAGTAACATTTACTAAATTCTTCTCCATCATTTTCTATATTTGCCTCCCGGCCACATCCTCCTCAGCCTATTCCTTCTCCAAACACAAAGGGAAAAAGAGGCTGGATAGAAGTATCAGAACTGAATTATAGTATTTAAGAGCTGTTCAATAACTTTTAGTGTTCAATATACATATTTTCACAATTTCTGGATCCACAGAGATAAGTTATTTTAAAATGTATCCTCTTGAATGTGAAGTTCAATGTAGATTTGGGATGTAGATTTCATCTACCTCTTTATATAACATTTATGAACTTTAACTTAGCAGACATTGACTCAATCACTATGCCCTGTAAATAAATACAAGCTGCTTCTTTTTTTTTTTTTGTCTACATCAGGTCTTTGTTGTGGCACGCGGGATGTTTTGTTGTGGCGTGTGGGCTCTTTGCTGAGGCGCACGGGCTTCTCTCTAGTTGTGGCGCGTGCGTTTTCTCTCTCTAGTTGTAGCATGTGGGCTTCTCTCTGGTTGTGGTGTGCGGGTTTTCTCTCTCTAGTTGTGGTGCGCGGGCTGCAGAGTGCGTGGGCTCTGTAGTTGTGGCACGTGGACTTAGTTGCCCCGCGGCATGTGGGATCTTAGTTCCCCGACCAACGATTGAACCCACGTTACCTTCATTGGAAGGTGGATTCTTTACCATTGGACCACCAGGGAAGTCGCTGCATGCTTCTCTTTCAAGTACTATGTTCAAATTTATAGACTACTTAGCTATTTAGTCTAATTTTACTATTTTAAAGCAACTCATTTCAGAATACCTCTATCCACTTGCCCACATTCATATCAGATAATTTTGCCAACAAATGTCTCTATCAAGCACAAGGGCAGAAATTAATCTTTGAAATCAAGCTCAAGTGGCATGCTGGCCAAAAAAGGTATCTCATTATATGTGTATAGAATACAGGACCAAAGGAATGTTCAGTATTATGCTGCAATCATTGTTCTCTTCTATCTCTAAGAATAAGACTAGATAGCTGAACAGTCTCCTATACGGCAACTCAAAATTTGGATGCATCCATCCACTCTGTGCATCTCAGTGTTTCCCTGTACCATTCTAAGCAGGAAAAACTAGGTAATTTCACAGATTATCTATAAGATTTCCCAAGTGTAGTGTACTTCAATGCATTTTCAATAACTGTGCTTTTAATTACTGTATTATATAAACAGAACACCTGGGAAGTGCCCTAGTATCAGCCAAGTCCTTTAGAGAAAGTGGAAATCATTCTAAGTATTTCAACTGAGATAATTTAATTCAGGGACCTGCTTACATAGGCATTTTTATTCAATTACAGAACTACCCACAAAGATTGAACATGACCTCAGAATCCTTGGATACACAGTACTCAGGGCAGCTACCACCAGTTAATTAGAGTTGGCACTGGATAAGCAGAATTTAAATTTCAAGCATATCTTTCTCATTTGTAAAATTTATTTTTTTCTTGTACTTTGCTAAAAGGTGTTGCCCCGTAAGTACCACTTACTGATCACAGAATAAACCCAACCCCTTTCTTTATTAAAGGTATGAAAACTTTCTAAAAAGTCTATCATACCTAATACATTTGCATTGTTCTAAATAAAACAGCTCTGTTTCTTCGCTCTCACTAGAAAAAAATATGATTGTGCAAGCCTTATTTGGTATACATATGCTAGCTTTGCTATTTGTTTCAACAGTTCATCATGGTGTTTGGAGACCTACTTCCATATACTCCTTTTAAGAACTCAGTCAATATAAAGACATTTGATTTGGTGTTGTCATTTTTCCTTAAACGCTAAGCATGAAAATCTTCATATTTCTGTAAGGGAAAGAAAAAAGAAAAGAAGGAAAGAGGAAGAAAATAGGGGAAGAAAGAAAGAAAAGAGGAAGGTAGGAAGAAAGGAAGGAAGAAAAGGAAAGAAAGGAAGGAAGGAAGAAAGAAAGAAGGGAGGAGAGAGAGAGGGAGGGAGGGAGAAAACAACAGAATAAAAAGTGCTTCAAAGTCTCTTCTTTGGAAGAAGTTGTCTGTAATTAATAAAAATATAAATAAATAAGGATCAAAACATTATTCATTCAGTTAATACTTATTGAACACCTCTGAGTGGAGAACCTTCATTCCAAATGATAGAGATGTACGGCTAACAACAAAAGAGCTCTCACTGGGAGCTTCCATTCTTGTTAGGGGAGCCACATAAAAAATATAAACACAAATAAAAAATAGCAGCGACCAATAAGTGTCAAGGAGAGAGTCATAATGGAACGAAGGGATATATAGAGTCTAGGGGGAAGCACTAGGTTGGAGAGTCAGAGAATGTCCTTTGTGAGGATATGGCATCACTAGTCACAATTAGTCTTGAAAAATAAGAGCCAGAAGTACAGAAATGAGGGAGGAACGTTTCAGGCACAGCAGAGTTTGTGCAAAGGCCTGTGGCCAGCAGAGACTGGCTCAGGCTGGGAGTGACCAATGGGGGACAGCACCGAAGACCCAGTAAGAATTCCAACTGATATAAATGTGATGGCAACATCTTAAGGTGAGAGGTGTAATATGATTTGGGTTTTAAACATCTCTCTCTGGATATTTTATGGCGAAAGAGTGGTGTAATTTACCCTATTATTAGATCTATAGAAAAATATTCTGATCTTCTCCACAAATGCTAAAATGGAATTTGATGCATATTTTAAACATTTCTCAATTCATTTTTCTGGCATCTCATTATATTGCCAGAGGGTCAAGGACAAGGACTTCTATCTTACAGAGGTGTCTCCAACACTTCCCACAGTGCCTAAAATGTAATATATGCCCATCAATATTTGTTGAATAAGTGAAAAAAATTTCATATGCACAATTCCCGATGCTGCATATATCTTTCTTCAAAAACATGTGTAAGTCAAATTTCTTCCCCAAATCCAATCTCAAATGCATCTTTGCCAGTGATTTCCCGGCTTCTCTTGGTTGGAACAATTGATTTATATTAGTGGACTTGGAATAAAATACATTGTTGTGAATTTTTCTGAAGAGTATTTAATTGAGAAGAAAGTTCTTTCAGTAATTATTTAAGCTGTGAGTTTTATTTTAAGTGCTTTTAGATCTCTGAAGTTTCCAGATCCAAGTATGGATAAACTATGCTATGTGTGTTGGGGGCCAGGGGGAGGAATGGGAAGGTTCTTTATATATTTATAAATATAAATATATTTATATAATGTATAAATATACAATATATAAATATATATTTATATAAGTATAAATTCTTTATATATTTATATATATCTCAGATGTATATGGATCATAATGTCTTACCACTGGCTTTATTCTTTTTCGAGTATAAAATATTTCTTACAAAATGTTACATATTCCAGTCTAACTGCATACACCCTCTTTGCTGTCAGCCTGCTTGAACATGTCCACATTCTCCATGAAGAATTCTAAGGTGAATTTAGGGAGATAAGATGACTGAACTTAAAAAGTCTGCCATTCATCTCCTATGTCAGGCTGTGCTCTTCTGGGGAGAGCTTGTGGGGTAGTTCTGTTCTCTTTTATTCCACACGATGTCACTCTGTCCCTGTCAAGGACACAAGTATCTCCTGTTCCGTTTCTGAACTTCTTCCACTGGATTTTATGGAGGAGAAGCATTATGTTTATTTTGAATCACAATAATGGGAAAAATACCAACTTTCACCGTTAAATAGTATGGTAAAATTTCCTAATTGCCTCTCATCTCTTTCAAATTTCAAAACAGACAGAATTGAAACATAAGTAGGAAGTATATTATTTTGCTTCCCCTGGCTACTTCACCAAATTAATAGACTTAAAAAGTAATATTCCCTGGCTATTGTAAATAGTGCTGCAATGAACATTGTGGTACACGTCTCTTTTTGAATTATGGTTTTCTCAGGGTATATGTCCAGTAGTGGGATTGCTGGATCATATGGTAGTTCTATTTTTAGTTTTTTAAGGAACATCCATACTGTTCTCCATAGTGGCTGCACCAATTTACATTCCCACCAACAGTGCAAGAGGGTTCCCTTTTCTCCACAAATGCTGGAGAGGTCCAGCATTTATTGTTTGTAGATTTTTTGATGATGGCCATTCTGACCAGTGTGAGATGATACCTCATTGTAGTTTTGATTTGCATTTCTCTAATGATTAGTGACGTTGAGCATCCTTTCATGTATTTGTTGGCAATCTGCATATATTCTTTGGAGAAATGTCTATTTAGGTCTTCTGCCCATCTTTGGATTGGGTTATTTGTTTTTTTGATATTGAGCTGCATGAGCTGCTTGTATGTTTTGGAGATTAATCCTTTGTCAGTTGCTTCATTTGCGAATATTTTCTCCAAATGTAAAATAGATAGCTAGTGGGAAGCAGCTGCATAGCACAGGGAGATCAGCCCGGTGCTTTGTGAGCACATAGAGGGATGGGATAGGGAGGGTGGGAGGGAGACACAAGAGGGAGGAGTTATGGGGTTATATGTATACATAGAGATGATTCACTTTGTTATAAAGCAGAAACTAACACAACATTGTAAAGCAATTATACTCCAATAAAGATGTTAAAAAAAAAGTAATATTCCCCAAATCCATTTGCAACAACTTCATTACAGACATTCAGATATTTCATCTAATCTTTTCTTAGTGCATTTATTTAAATATGGCTTTATATTTAAATTTTTAGAATTTAACATATAGTTATATTTTAAAATATGCATATGTATTTTTATATAAAAACATATTACGGAATGATTTAGGAATTTGTTGAAAAATGCAAAAATAATTGCAAGACATAGTCTAATTGAATTAATGTTTTAAAAATAAGTAGGAGTTAGGGACAGAAGTGTGTTGTGTAGTAGAGCTTGCTGGAAGAATCTTTTGATAATGTTCCCCCTAGCTTTTTTTTTTTTTTTTAATTAATTAATTAATTTATTTTTGGCTGTGTTGGGTCTTTGTTTCTGTGCGAGGGCTTTCTCTAGTTGCGGCAAGTGGGGGCCACTCTTCATCGCAGTGCGCGGGCCTCTCACTGTCGCTGCCTCTCTTGTTGCAGAGCACAAGCTCCAGGTGTGCAGGCTCAGTAGTTGTGGTACACGGGCCTAGTTGCTCTGCGGCGTGTGGGATCTTCCCAGACCAGGGCTCGAACCCGTGTCACCTGCATTGGCACGCAGACTCTCAACCACTGCGCCACCAGGGAAGCCCCCCACTAGCTTTGTAGCTATAGAGGCACAAATCCCCTGACAAACTTTGACCATCACAGAGAGAAAATAATA
Source organism: Aethalodelphis obliquidens (assembly GCF_003676395.1). Classification (NCBI taxonomy): domain Eukaryota; kingdom Metazoa; phylum Chordata; class Mammalia; order Artiodactyla; family Delphinidae; genus Aethalodelphis; species Aethalodelphis obliquidens. Next base: position 18,132,203 of record NW_020837967.1, on the reverse strand, counting down.
AGCTATATGTTTGTCATTGCGATTGTAGTCACAGTGTACAACTATTCACAGCATCATAGAGCAGAGTGGCATTATATCATTTGGATGGACTCTGGAGCCAAATGGTCTCAAATTTCAATTCCATCTTTGCACACTTGTCATCTCACCTCTTGGTATCTCAATTTCTTCATCTGTACTATCGGGATAATAATGGTACCTATTTTTAAGTCATTGCCAGTATTAGGTACTGGCATTAGGTGAATATATTATACATATAAATATATTATACGTATAAAATATCTTGATGAGTAGAGACAGGCCAGAATCTAAGAAGAAAAATTTTATTGTGGAGATATATACACTTGTACATGGTTTCAAAAAGCCAACCCGCGAGTCAGCTAATGCTTGTCTAGATTTGATTAAGGATTTTAAAATAATAAAAAGAGGAGATTCAGAAGCAACAAAATATTTATCTTCAGATATTGTCTGGTCAACAGGCGAAAAGGGATTGGACTTGGTCTTGACAATGTGATTGGAAACTACAGGAGATAGCACAAAACAGTAGAATCTTGAGAACTACTGAGTTACCATTACTGGGGGTGTTCAGGTCTGAAAAATGCAACCACTTAGTGATAATGTTGAAGGAGACATTCAAATAGTATGCTTCTTGAAGTTATTTCAGTTTTTTTAAGTGTAGGATTCTATGCCTCAAAAGGAAGTACAGTGGAGCAGAAGAGATTGGCTCAGAGAGAGGAGTAGAATGGAAAGGTATTAAAATATATAAAGTCCAACCTCTGAATATTTTACAAACAACTATACACACCTCCTGATTACCTGGTAGAAAAACCCTTAACTTTTTATCTATATGTTAATATTTTTTCTCTCCAAAAGTTTGTAAGCAACTCAAAAACAGTTGTAAAGTCATTCCTTTCTACCATGGCAACAAGTCAAGTGATAACAACATGATAGAAATTAAATATATAATTGTTGAGTATAATTTATGAAATCAGATTAAGGTTCAGTTCCCAGTAGCACAATGCCACTCCAGAAGGTGATATGCAAAAGCACTGGAAATCCCAGATGTGATAAAATTAGGAGTAGCACTTATAATCTCTTTTATGTGACTGTTTGAATTATGCAAGTGATTTATGAAAACATTTATAACTATTATAAATATTATGCTATATCATCTTCCAATTATTTTACTAGTATGCCTGTTTATTTGTATATACGTGTTTAAGAGTTTTTCTTGCATATAAATTAGGTACCACTATGGGTAATTTGCTGCATCTTTATCTTTTTATCACTCGTTTATTCAGTCATTTATTAGATAAACATTTAACGAGGGCTCTTTAGGTCTCATGCTGATTGTGAGGCACAATGGTGACTAGGATATAATCGAGTAAATAGGAAACTCTAGGACAGCAGGACCAGTGAACTGATAATATGGACTGCACAGAGACCTGTGGCAGCACGTAGAAATCTTGCCTTTGGTGATTAGAAAAATCTTCTTGGAGGAGGTCATGACTAAGTTGATATTACAAATGGAGGAGTTGTGGAAGATAAAACAGGGAGGGGTAAAGACATTACAATGCCAAAGAAAAAAAATATGTGAGAAAAAAATGAATAAAAAAGGGGACATGACATGTTAAAGAGCTATGAAAAATGTGCAGAGCCAATGACAAGTGAGAAGCGGGTAGACCATAAAGTGCTTTCAGTTCCCTGCTGAGGGCTACTCTGAGGGGTATGTAAGGTCACTGAGGGCTTTTGGCAGGTAGGTGACACCATCAAAAGTTTTGCATTTTACAAAGATCAATTTGGCTGTAGCTTGGAGAATGGATTGGGGCCTGGCAAAATGGAAATTATGGATACATTTAGGAAGTGGATGTAGCTCTCAGTCAAAGATAATGTTGGTACCTAAACTAAGGTCTGAGAATAAGTGGAGAGACCTGTGGCAAGCTGGGAGACTAGGAGATCAGGGAGAAGAAGGGACGTGTGGTGCTCAGGGATCACGTGGGGAACAGTTGAGATGGTGCAGCTGCTCCGTGGGATGTAGCAGACCCAGCCTCCCCTATCCTAATTCACCAGACAGCCAATGTCATCATAATGTCCACTGCCACTGGTGCTGGTACCTGGGCTAGTCAGAATCCAGGCTAAGAATGTCTTTGGATCACGTTTTCTCCTTATATTTTATAAAGAAAGAAAAAAAAGGAAGGGGAAGGAAAGGGGGGAGAGACCGAGAGGAGGGGAAGAAGTGAAAAAGAAAAAAGAAAAGATAAAGAATAGAGAATATTAATACCGAGAAGACAATGAAATGTTTTCCTTCATACAAGCCTGGTTTTTAATCTTGGCTCGACCATTTGAAGATATGCAAATTTTGACAAGTTGCTTAATGTCTCCATACTCAGTTATCATTTGTAAATGTAATTTCCTAGGGATTTTACTAATCAGTGTGATAATATATGTAAGGTACTTAAGAGTCCCCGAAACATGAGTAAGTTCTTTAGAAATATATTTGTCTTCCTCTCTCTTAACAGTGTATTGATTGTCTATTATCCAGACACAGCCAGGCATTAAATTATGTATAGTAATTAAGAATGCAGGCCAAGATGCAGAATAGTGTGTGTGTGTGTGTGTGTGTGTGTGTGTGTGTGTGTGTGAGGGTGTGCTTGAAAACATCAGAGAGTTACCAAGTTAGTGAACACCTGTGGACTGTGGGGACGAGATTCTGGAGTTCAGTTCAGAGATGTGAGCCCTACATTGTGTTGCTTTTCTTCCTGAGATATTGAATATTTTTTATTTTTGATGAGGCTGCTGAAATACTCAGAAGCTGGCAGTGCTTTCAAAAATCATATGGAGCTATGAAGACAAAAATTGGTGTTCACAGCTCAAGAAGAAGAAGGGAACATTTTAACACCCCAGGCTATCAGCTGGGACCCCTCAAAGGACTATATGCAACTAAATGAGGTGAATCAGAAATAGATCAGCTCTTACAAATTTGGAAGCCCTGCTGTGGATCAGTGCTCATTAACCTTAAGTTAATCTGTCCCTAACCATAACTGCTCACCAGAAGTGACAGTGAATCCTCTCTGGAAGAAAACAGCATTATTCAGATCTGCGTATTATAATGTTTTCATTGACAATGTCCAGAGTTCAATAAAATTACCAATCTTGTCAGGACACAACTTCATACAATTTAAAACCAAGAGAAGAAATAGATAATAAAAACAAACCTAAAACAGACCAACAGGAAATTCAGACGTTAGAATTTATTGCACACAGACTTGAAAATAACTATAATTAATATGTTTAGGAAATTAAATGGGGACTTCCCTGGTGGCGCAGTGGCTGAGAATCTGCCTGCCAGTGCAGGGGACATGGGTTCGATCCCTGCTCTGTGAAGATCCCACATGCCGCGAAGCAACTAAGCCAGTGTGCCACAACTACTGAGCCTGCACTCTAGAGCCCACGAGCCACAACTACTGAGCCCACATGCCTAGAGCCTGCGCTCCGCAACAAGAGAAGCCACAGCAGTAAGAAGTCCTCATACCGCAATGAAGAGTAGCGCCCGCTCTACACAACTAGAGAAAGCCTGCACACAGCAACAAACACCCAACACAGCCAAAAATAAATAAAATAAAATAAATTTATTTAAAAAAAATTAAATGCCAAGGTAGGAGGTATAGAAAACTAGAAAGTATAAAAAGAATCTCATGGACACTTTGGCGCTTTCAAATGCAATAACTGAGCTTAAAAACCCAGCATATGAATTTAACAGGAGATTGCACACAGCTGAAGAGATAGGTAAACTCAAAGATCAGAAGAAATATGTGGGCTGAGATTCAGAAAGCCTAAAAGGTAGAAAAATTTGGAAATAATGTAGAGATAAATGAGACAGTGAAAATATTTAGCGTATGTGTTTGTGGATCTAAAGAAAGAGAATGGGACAGAAAAAGTATTTGAAAAGTAATGGCAGAAAATTTTGCAAAATAAATTAAAAACAAGAATCCATAAGTTCAAGAAAGACTTCACAACCAAAACAGAATAAATACAAAGAAAATTATACCCAGACACATCATAGAAATGGTTAGATTAATTAATTTCTAAAAAGGCCTTAGAAGAGTTCCTGGAAAAAGAAACAGCCAACTATCGTAGTTATTATTATTATTTGTATATTGGCATTGTGGCTTATAATCAAGTTTCTCTTATGTAAGTTAACTGGATTACCTGGTGAGCTAGTTTAGGAAAAGCGTGTGACAATGTATCATTCTTCTAAGATACTGACATTGAATAATAGCCCCTTACAGTTATGTGTTGTTATGTGTTGCTCCAAGTTGTCCATGTGTGTTAAGGTATATCATATGTTTTTAAAGTTCTTTAAAGCAAATTGATTGAATACTTCTCAACAACAATAAAAGTGAGAAGATAATGGAATGGTAAAACTGAAAGTGCTTACCACCAACAGAACAATACAAAACTTCTAAGTGATGTATTTCAGGAAGAAAGAGAAAGAAAGAAAAGGAACGGAAAGAAAGAAAAAAAAGGAAGGAAGGAAGGAGGAAAGAAAGGTAGAAAAGAATGAAGGAAGGAAGGAAGGGAAGGAAGGAAGGAAAGAAGGAAAGAAATGAGAAAGAGGCAGATTTAAGGAAGAATAGAGAGTAAAGCAAATGGTAATGATCAGTAAACCTAAGTAAATACATTCACACAAAATAAGATTATAATGTATAAATTGTTACATTTTTTAAAAGATAAGATATAAAAACAAGCAAAGCAGAATCAAGAAATAACAAAAAAGAAAGAAGCAAAAACAAAATTAAAAAAATAAATAAAGCTAAGAAAAGCGAGACATATACAAAGCTCAAAGTAAGTAAAGATAAATCTATCAGTAGTCACCATAATTGTTAATGACAAAATTTGCCAGTTACAACACATAAATTATCAGATTTGCTTTTAAAAAATTCAGCAACATGCTATTTATAAAAGATATATCTAAAACATAACAAAGAAATGATGAATATTAAATGATGAAAAAAGACACACAAACAAATACAAATCAAAGAAAACTTGGGAAAATACCTTAATTCAGTGAAAAACAAATATTAAGACAAAGTAATCATAGGAGTAAATAGGAGGCAAACATTTGGGTTAAAAGCTCAGAACATCTGAGATACTCTGCCTGATTTCAAATCCTGCAGTAGCATTCATGAGCTTTGTGACTTTAAATAAGTTAAAGTTTGTAAATCCTTTTTTACTTATCTGAAAAATATGGTTAGTCATTCCATCCGTGTCAAGGGGTTGTCATGAAGATTAACTGAGTTCATGTATGCAAGTCGCTTAGAACCTTGCCTAGGCAAGGGCAAACCCATGTATGTGCTTCTTAAAAGGAATAAGACCATTAATAAAGTGAACTGATAACGTAAAAAGTTCACTTTTGATGACTTTTAAAATTTGGTCTTCATCAGTAATTAGAGCAAAATAGAAACTCCAACAGATTTTTGTTTCATTCTGTTTTATTTATCTCCTAAAAATGGCAGAATGGCTGAATAGCTAAGAACAACAAATTCCACAGAAAATGAAAACCTAGATAACTAAGAGTTGACTAGTAGAATATTGGTAAATGAGAAAAATATTCAAAATTAATATTGGACCAGTCATTTTAGAGACTCTTTATTTTATATTGAGATATTCAAAACCATCTGCCAGAAAGAGGGCAGATTTGGAGTTTGCGGTCTTCATCCCATGTCTTTGTTGAAAGTATATTCGAGTAGCTGGATGTCCAGATAAGAGAAAAATCAAGAGTTCTTGCTATCCTAATTGCTTTAGAATAGACACATGGCTGCTGAGACCAACGGTAATTGATATCTTCCTCTAAAACAGAATACGAATACCAGCACTTCGCTGGTAGAAAGAATTTGAGGAACATGGACGGTCCCTGCTAAAAGAGCCATTTGTTGCCTGAATGAAAGGAAATAATTAAATACTGTCTTTAAAGATGACAAGTTAAGTTCAGACATCTGCTGTTTGGTCAGCGTTTGCTGGAGCTTTTGAGATGGTCCAAGGGACCCATATTTCCCTGTTATAGGGAGTTAATATGCCCAGAATGACAGTGCCCTGTGATTCATTCCTGTTTTTCCTCCATCTTTTCTAAAGATGAAGACTTTCAGCTGTTCTTTATTAGTCTCAAAATACGGTTTAAATATGCCAGGAGGTCCATTTCTGCGAATAGTGACATTGTAAAATTAAAGACACATATCTGTGTCCCAAAGTAACACAAGACACTGTATCTTCATTCTCAGTGTCACTTTTGTGTGGCTCAACAGGGTTAATAAAAACATTGAAATCACTCGCGAATTACCAGCACTTGTGGAAGCTTCTGAGTTTAGTGACTGTTCTCTTTATTTGGACCAAGTGTGAGAAACAGGTCACGGACACCCATTCCAAACAAATGCATGACAAACACCATGTGTTTTTGTTTTTAAGGAACTTACTGGACTGAGTGGAAGTTTGTTCATTTTTATGGTGAGAGCGTTTTCAGGCCCTCTGGGAAATGAAACTAAGGAAATCTCATGTAACACACAGTGGTTTTAGCACCAATGCTGTTAATACCCTGCAAGCCAGGGACATCCCCACCCTCGGGTAATGTCATCTTTTGAGATGTGGGTAAAACTGTGACCATCTCCTCAGAAGAAATGCACTTAGACAAATATTCACTCAGTGTGGCTCACTATTCAAGAGTTTCCTCAGTCTCTCTATCCACCTGTGGGTCTCTAGGACACTGGTATCCTCTGTAGAAGAACTTGATGACTTGTTCTATTGGGAGAAAATGAACCTCTGCAAATAGGAGTGGGACATGTGACGACCTGCCACTGGTCATTCCTGGTGCTTCCTTATTGTTTTCTTCCTCCTTTTGTGAAAAATGATGTCATTATTTATTTATTTTTAAATTTGAAACCCAGTCCAGGAAATTTTTCTTTCCTAAAGAGAAAGAGCCCTGAGAGATACTACTAAGGTGTATAGATAGACAGGGTATATAGCTAGATAAGCACCACTGAGTCACTAGCCTGTCTTCTCCCTCTCGTTGTGGACAGTGTGCTTTCCTCAGGCATTGTAACACTATCTTTGTAGTTAACTGTCTTTTACCTGTGCATCAACAGCTGTAAATACTTAACAGCTGAATACTTAACATAGGCTTTTTTTTCTATATGGAATATTACAAAAAAGTAGGATTGTTTGAACTTCATGGATTTAAAAAATAATAGTGCAATGACTCTACCCCAAGATGTACAATAGCATGCAGGGGTGGGCTTGACAGTGATTAAACACAGGTTTTTCCCACTTCTCTCAGCAGTTAAAATCCCCAAGGTATGTTTGAATCCCATAGGAATGCAGGCTTGAAAACAGAAAGCAAAGCTGAGGGCGTGGTGGGAGCGCGAGGGGAGGCTGGTCTGTCTGCCACACTCTACAATGGGGGCCCCCTTGGCCCCTGCCCAGAGCTGGATGCTTTTGAGTCTCAGCCTTGAAATGATAGTATCAGCCTCCTAGACACTAAAAGCCACTCTTCACTAAAAGTATCCATTTCTATCCCTCTTTACAAGAAACATCAAGATTCCATCGAGCAGATCAAAACCTTCAGAAATAATAGGACTCCTGGCTCCCCACCTGAATCTCTGCATCAAACACAACTTTTTCACAAGGTAACATCTGATCCCAGCTCATCTACGTGAGGGAAATGACCTTTTGTCTGGCGCATTTCAACAACTATAGGTTGTCAACCCTAAGGGTCCCAAACACTAGAGAAAAAAGTAGAAGAAACTAGTAAAGAAGGAAGAATTTTAAGACTTTTGTCAAACGTCTGAAATACTATGATCCTGGTGTCATTTAAATTTCTGAGAAGATTTAGGGCAATTTCATACTTAAGCCCTAGGACTAATCTACTCAGAAACCGAAGTCATTACAAGTCTCATTTCTTTATAGATTATCTGATGGCAGACAAATCAGAGCTGAATAAAAGTGTATTCTTCTGAAACTACTGTAGAGTCAAAAATTCTCTGAAGACCAATGTGGTACCTCTCAAATAACTCGCTTGGATTAAACGTGAATTATGTAATCATCACAGTGGTGCAGATAAGTTTATGGATGTGCTCATATTTCAAGCAGAACTATGTTGTAAGGGAGACGAAGAATTATTAGCAAATTCATTTGGATTCATTTTCCTGGATCAGGAAATAAATAAATAAGTATGGTCTCTTAGAAAGTTACAGGTGACAGATGAAATACAAATGTGCTTAGAGACGGATTTATGACATTGAATATGGAATATTGAGGTTGGTATCTGACTAGTGTACCTCTAACCAAATTGTTCATGACACTGTAACACATAAAGCTCACCAATGGAATAAAAAGTCCTACCTTAAATTTTTTTTTAATTAGAAATATCAATTTACATATGCTGTATCTAAAATGAATTATCCTGAGTTTTGTGAGGCATTTATCTGAAGACTTACATGAACATGAGAGACAATTCTTTCATGATTCTTTCATTCAAATAACATGAAATAGTTCGCAGGGACACCATTCCACCTTTTCTTGGTCTGTGTTGTTTTTTAAATGACTGTGGCCTACTTTACTGACATTTAAACACAGAAATCACATGCAACTCTAGACTGAATAAAGATAATTCCTTGTATTTTGTTACAAGAACTTTTGAATTCACTGCTTTCCCTCCCCTGAACCTTAAAGGATGTTAAAAATAGAGGAAAATATAACCTTACAAAAACTAGTAGCTCCTAAATGTCAGTAGAAAGTCTGATGTAATAATTTCCTAGTAAATGAAATTACTTCGTACTGTATCAAATGTGTTTCCAAATGGAAAGCCAAAACCTACATAAACTCTATATTGCCAGGGAATTTTCTGCCGTGGTTCTCATTGTTGACATAGCGTCTAAACGAAGGCCTCAGATGCAGAGGGAAAGAGCGTCTTTACATCCAGCCTTCTTGGCAACAGAAGAAAGTGCTATATTGTTCTTCACACAAACCATCCCCATTAGCGCTCAAGATGTTCTTTTCCTTCTAATCCTCATTTGTCCCCCTTAGCCATTTGTTTAGAATTAAATTAACTGCAATTTGGAAAATGTGGATGAAAGGTAGTGCATTGAGTAGATATCACATGTTTCCTGAATGGTGCCTGTTCGGCCTCTTTCACGGCCATTCATTGTGCTTGAAAGGGTGTAGTGTGTGAATTGTTGGACTGTCACTCTGCAGAGAAGTCTGGCAGCCAGTATTACCATGGAAACAGCAGGAAAAAGACAATTAACAAAATGGCTTTGATTGTTTTTCCTATTTCTTTTTCTACTCTTTAGATTTAGAGAGGATATTCCCCCTTTAAAACACACACACACACACACACACACACACACACACACACACACACTCAGATGTACACACAGATACACATGCACACATAATAAAAAAAAGCAGTATTTGAAAATCTACTTAGACTTCATTTCCTCCATTGAGGGTATCTGTGAATTTTTTTTAAAATCACATTTCTAATATAAAATATTTATAAATGATTCTTTCAACTTATTTCTCCCTCCCCCCTTCAGTTTTTGTTCTTTTCAGACACGGAAAGAATTCTCTGGAAATTCTCTGGAAATAGGTAAACGACTGTTAATGAGCAGAGTCTGTGATTTTAACCCTGGCACATTCATTGGACTTTTAATTAGTCCCTCTTACCATCACTCCTGTGACAGAAACACAATGTAGGCCCAAGAGCTTAAACCAGAAGGAGGCTCTCTTTAGATTTGTCAACCTTAGTTTAGGTTAGCACATCAGGAAAAGAGGGTTATGTATTATGGCCATTAAGGCTAGAATTTGTGACTGAAGGGTTAACAGGGCATGAAGAGTAAATGTTTGATGTCACCATTAATACTAAAAAAGCATTGCGATCTAAACTTTGTCAGACTTTGATTTCCTTTAACAAAGGCTATTTATAAATAAAGGAAATGATTGTACATTGTAAGCATCATAATTAAAGTAAAATATGAGTGGGAGACCTACTGAGCCCATGTGTCAAATATTCCATTGAAATGAAACACTGTGCTTTGCAGATAAGCACTCTAAGTGCAAAGAGATACTTCGGAATGCCAGAATGCAGATTTCTTTTGCATACTGTATTTAAAATCTGTTCTCTTTCCTAAGCCTTATGGAAAAATATAACTCTTGTGAGAGGCCTAAATCCAGCAGTGACCTTGAGCTTGCTCTGACTTTGGTATAGATTTAAAAAGTTTTCTACCAGAATGAAATGGAGTACCTACTATTTTACAGAACATTTATTGGCATCCCTAAAATTCTAGGCAAGCCTCCAAAAATCATTCTCAAAATTTCCCAAACCAAGAAAGGCTTAACCAGTGCTGAATTATGTGTTCTTTTACTTTTCTCCAATATTCCATGCTTCCTCTAGTTGACAATATTCACTTCTAATTATAAAAAGGATAATTTAAACACAAAATTCCAGGAAGGAGTTTCAGGCAAGGATGAAATCTGTTTTTTCCAAATTTTAGAATCTGGCTGAATTGTTAAAAAGCCCATTAATTTTTGCTAAAACCTTTAGGTTATACTTTAACATGGCTGAACAGAAAATTGTCTTTATGAAGTAATTCTAAAACAGATCCTTAGAAAATGGGAAGGTGTTCTAGATTTGGACATTCCCATAATTTTTGAGGATAGTCATTTACGCTGTGCAAAACAACAACAACAACAACAACAAAAACTAAAATAAGTATTGGCATATTAGCAAGTATTTGAGAAAAACAGTCAAGTGAAATTTTGAAAAATGTGTATGGTTTTGAATTGAAATGTCAAGCAAAACTTGACATTTTTAACAACAGGAAACCACAGACAAAGTAGCGACTTTCAAATTCCCTAATCCTATGCAGTTCTGCTGTTAGCCACATTTAACTTATTGTAAACTGTATCACTGAGATGGACACAAATCCCTATAGAAGTATCTATGAGGCATATAAGATTATTTTTAATTCACAGTGTAGGATTTTAGAGTAAAGAAGTTGAAAACCTAATGTTCTAAAATGAAAAAATGAAACAGCTCAGTTAGCCATTATTATGACATATATTTCATTAACAAAATCTCATATAGCATCAGTTGTGTGCCAGGTAGTATGGGATGACAAATTTGGGTAAAGGTCAATAAATAAGTTTGGGGTTCATGAAATTCACTGAGATATCAGCTTCATCAACGTATTTATAACAGTCCCAAAGAATGTACAATTAATGAGAACAGGGACTTCATTCTGCTCACTGCTCTACCCCCAATGCCTAGACCAGTGCCTGACGTGGACTACGTAGTTCAAGACACATTTGTTTAGTTAATTAATCTCCTTTTGTCACTTTGACAAATCAAGGAGTCCTGACCCATTCATCTGTCCACGCATCCTTTAATATGTATACTTTCTTATTTTTGATTTTCTTCTTCAATAAGTTTCATATAAGGCTTATAGATAGTGAGTTTATACATCTCTAGAACAAATCTAACATATGTTCAAATTTTTGCCCATTTCCCTATGTTTTCTGTAATCTTTTACATTCTTTATAGCCAATATGTTATAATAGTAAGTTATAACTAGCATAACCACTATTTACAGAAAATATAACTAAAATTAAATATGTTAATGTCATTTCCTCTTATGTTTTCCTTTTTTCCATTTTAAAAGTAATCTTACATTTTCACCATATCATACTATATGGCATCAAATAAAAAGAAAAAGGAAATGAAGAAAAGATGAGAAGGAAGTAGAGGAACAGGCGCAGAGTGAAGGAAAGAATTTTATTAACTCAATAAAGAGCAAGAAAGAGTAATTAAATATATCATTCTATACTTTGCACCATAACTGAACAATGTTCTCCCTGATTATATGATAATTATCTTATAAATCAGTCCCTAAGTACATATCTAAGTGATTTTACCTGTTTCCCTGAAATGATGAGTAACTAAGCAATGAGTGCTTTCAAACTCTGTATAAGCAAATGACATGGTTACAAAAAAATAGAGAGGAGCTGAGAATATTGAGATATCACAGAAATAAAAGGACTCAATGCGTTTTTAATTTTCCAAAAATAAATGTAAAGGATTTAAGAACTTGTATATCAAAGGGGCCAACAAAGCTAGTAAGCCATAGATATCCTGATCTGACTTTGAAAAAGAGGTGTGTGTCCTAGCCCATCACCTGAGAATGTTGCAGCCAGGAGATTCTTGAACGTGATCAACATGTTTTTCTGCTGACGCACCAGAAATTGATACTGGATTCTTACATTATCAATTTACAGTTTTTCCTCATATACATTGTTTCTTCCACTATATGTGTGGAAGAAACACACACACACACACACACACACACAGAGTTTATTTTGACTATCTGGAAAAATACTGAGAAAACTTGAAAATAAAGTCATTCATAACATCATCCCACATAGATAATCACTGTGAACAATTTGCTGTTTATCTTTTCATTAATTTTCTGTGATTACCTGCCTGAAGTTTAGATAATCACAGAAAAGAAAATTGAACCTACATTCTGAACCCGTGTTTTCCACCAGCCATAGGAGATGGAAGGAGCTATAGTCATGTCAGCAGCAGCGCTCATACCACCCATTCTGTGGGGAAGCTCTTCGATCACATGCTGCATTTTAGATTTAGGTGGTAGTTTACTGTGTTTTACATGAGTTTACTAGTGAAACAACAGCTACCTTTTACACACATGATTAAAAACAAATATTTTCTTTTTTGCTAAAAACCCAGAGAATTGCTGAGTTTTCTAAGTTCCTGAAATGATACATCAGTTATCTCACCATTCCCCAGTTCTACTTCCTTCTGTATGTTCGTGCACTGTTTTTTTTTTATTCAGATGCTTTAGATGAAAATAGAATCACCATTAAAAGTCTATCTGGTTTATAGAAAATGCCTGTTACTTTACCTAGAGGTGAACCATTCAAGATTCCCCTTCCATTTTCTTCAATCTTTTCCCAATTTAACCTATGCCTGCATTCACTCCTTTGAACTGTTTGCCTTGCATTACTCATTAAGGTAACTGCAGTTTTTACAAAATGTATTTATTTTTTCTTAGGCTGAACCCTTGGTCCTAATACTCTCATGTTCAAACATCTTGCTTCTTGTTTATCTTAACATCTCAGTGTTTAATTTCATTAAGAGTTTAGAGAAATTCTTGTTAGTTTCATCACAGACCCCCTCTGTCAGTAAGCTGTATAATTCACAATGTGAATCTTTATGTTGTAAAGAAAAAGGAAAGAAAAATGTTTAAACATGCTTTTCAGAATCTTGATAAAACAGATTTTGTTTCTACCAGTAACAATATCCCAAGATGGTGAAAAGAGTTCCAAAGAAAGTCAGAGGATATAACAAATGTTTACACGAGCAGAAATTACTCCTTTAAAATAGTGTCCTAGAATTAAAAATTCCCAATTGTCTCAAGTATTTTTAGTACAAGAAGTACTGTAGATGCCCTCCCACACATGACAGATTTCAATGGGTAGAGCTTTATATGTTTATAAAACATATAAAACCCACGTTAGCATGGTGTTATGTGCATAGTTATTAAGATTATTCTCACTTAGCACATTAACAATCAATTTTGCAACCATGCATTTGGCACATATTAGAGTACAATCTAATACTCCTTTCATATATTAGGAATACAACTGGAATCAGTATTTTGTATTGCATTGTTTGCCTTTTTTGACTACATTTGCCAACTTCACAGGGAATAACAGAGTCTTCTACTCATGAAATATGGGGTGCCGAATTTGTCTCACTCAACCCTATGCCTTTAGCTCCCAGGCTATCTCCATGCCCTGTTGCCAGTATGAGGAAACAACTTACTCTCCGTTCTCTCAATTTTTGTAGTCAACGCTTTCTATTGTTTGCCTCAACTGATTGCACATCTGTTTTCTAACCTGTTCTTCTCTTCCTGGACTCTGGTCTTCTTTTCTCATCTCAGCTCAGTGGAAAGGCTCTGCTGGTCCAGCACGTTCTCAGGTCAGAGTGGGTCCTACTCTCGGCCATTCTCCACTCCTCACGAGGACCTCTTCAGCCACAAGACAGTACCTGATTTAGTGACTGATACATCTCTAGCTTACCCCTCTCTTCAGCACAATTCCATTTCAAAACTTAATTATTTTTCCCTGACACTGTACCATGGTTAAGTTTATTTTGGGCTATCCCTACAAGCTTGAATTTCAGGAGGCTAGTATTGGAATTTTATCCCTTCCCACAAAAAAAGTGTCCTATTATAATTTGGAGGAGCAGGGAGTATCTTTTGTGATTCCATGGAGGCTACCACTTCCAGAAAACTCTGGAATGCAGAAATAGAGTTAGGCTGAAGGAGGAGTAGTTGTATCAACTTATTTTAGGAGGTTTTTCAATCTGATCATCAGAGTGATTTTCTAAAAAAAAAAATCAAAGCTTTTAACATCAATCCTCTACTGAAACCTAACAGTGGTTTCCTAAGGCCAATAGGATAAAATCCAAACTCCTTCTCACGTACACAAGCCCAAACATGATTTAACTCCTAACTAATTCTGCTTTATGTTGGTTTACTGCACAAGAAAGTTAAAAAAAAGAGAAAACCTCAAAGAATTTATCATTTAGTTGCATATAATTAAATTGATGATTTTTCTTTTCTCAAAAATGTCTCTCATGTATTGGCTGAGAATCATCTTACTGCCTAGGGTCTGCACTGTGTTTATCACATTTGTGTGGTGAACACAGGTCACAAGCAGTACAGGGAAATGTAAAGGTACAGGGGCTTTTAGGCATCTGAGTATTTTCTCAACTCCCAATTCTCAAATAAAATTGGCGTTTGGTGAAAAATAAGTGTGAGAACACATCACAGATCAAACAACTGCAGAAGTGCTTTTTCTCCAGACAACGAGCACACTCTGGGAGGCAACGGTGCTTGATGCACACATTCTAAGAAGGTGTCCCTTCTGGCTCAGGTACCTATCAGCGCATCCCACTTCATGCACCGTGGACTCCCACAGGTGGGGCCTCTTGTCATCTCTCCAAAGGGCTTGGGAGTCTCCCTCTTCAAATATCTTAAGAATAAGACATTATCTTTTTAGTAACTGATGTGCACAGACTGTTCTTGCTTGAAATCCCACACAAGCCTTCCCCTGGCTGGAACCAACATGCCCCCCAGCTGCACAAGGTCAAGATCAGTCTGAAAGAAAAGGCCATGTGCTCCCCCTGCCCCCAGTCACCTCACTCTGGGTCATTTCAGCAGCCAAGGCTACACAAACAACCCTGCAATCTCAAGTTATAATTTTCCCTGATCTCTAAACTCTTCAGACAGTTTAGATAAAGCCATATATATTATAGGAAGATTCTTAAAGAAAGTGAACAATAGGAATATTTTTTAAAATAATTAACTTTTGTAAGGCAGCGCAATGTGACAGAAAGAATGATAGCTTGAAATCAGAGAGACGTGCTCCCAAAGCTGGGAATATTGGCTGTGTGATTTTGGGCAGATTACCATTTTTTTCAGTATGTTGGTTTCTCATGTGCAATTCTGAAGTGGGGTTAGTTATCTTCAAAGTTTGTCATAAAGTAGGCAACATGAATAGTGCTGTACGTGGACCATGAACGTCCTTAAATTGAGATTGTCATTATTATTATAAATTAAGTGCTTTAAATTTAGTTTTGTTCTCATCTTTGTCAAGAATTCAGTGCATAATTCAGGTAAAGATCTAGACATTCTTTGCTCAACTTGTGTGAGGCCATTGAAGTTTCCTATTTCCTCTAGATTTCATTGGTGGAAGTTGTCATCTCTATGTCAACGTTCCAAGAAGGCTGCTTGAGAAAGTGATATTTTAATAGTTACTTCAATAAAAGAAGAAACAGTACTTAATGAAATCATAGGATGTGCCATCTGATAGAGATTTACTGAAATTTGAGAGAAATTCAAAACTGGAATTTGTAAGATTATATACATATTTAAGAGAATTTTAAATACAAAAAAGCTATTGCTTTGCATTTTATATCTTTATGTAGAGAAAAAATGGGTTTTAATATAAACAAATTAATATTCTAAATTTAGGCAATTATAAGGGCTGGCATTTTGATGAGATATTGGATTTGGGTATGTAAATGCAATGTATGTGTGTGTGTGTGTGTGTGTGTGTGTGTGTATAATTCTGACAACTCCTTCTTACCTAAAATTTTAAAAATCTGTATACATTAAAGTTCACTCTTTGTGCTATAAAGTTCTTTGGCTTTTGACAAATGCATAGTATCATGTTTCAAATTTACAGTATCATACAGAATAGTTTCACTAACCCAAATAATTCCTAGACTTTACCTATTAAAACTCCACACTGAACCCCTGACAGTAGTTTAAACATACTTCATTTTATGGATGTACCATAGTTTATCTCTTCATCTATTGTAAAATATCCTGGTTGCTTCCTGTTTTGGCAATTATGAATAAAGCTGTTATACAGAGTCACATGCAGGTTTTAGTGTGGACATAATTTTCAAATACAATTGCTATATTGTATGGTAAGGCTCCAGTTTTGTAAAAAATTGCCAATTTGTCTTCTAAAGTGGCAGTATCATTTTACAAACGGTGAGAGAAAAAAATCCTTGCTTTGCTCTTGATCTTTGGGGGAAAGTATGCAGTTGCTCACTATTAGGTATGATGTTAGTGCTAGTATTCTTTTAGATGTTCTTTATCAAGTCGAGGAAATTCTCCTCTTTCTAGTTCGCTGAGTTTAAAAATGATGAATAAATTTTGTCAAAAGCTTTTTCTGCATCAGTTGATATAATCACATGATTTTTTCTTCCTTAGCCTGTTGATTTGGTGGATTTCACAGATTCATTTTCTAATGTTGAAAAAGCCCTACCTACCTGGAATAAATCCCACTTGGCTGTGATACACTTTCTTTTTTATACATTGTTGGATTGAATTTGCTACTATTTTGTGAGGGATTGTTAAATCCATCCCTCACGAGAAATCCTGATCTGTAGTTTTAATTTTTTGTAATGTCTCTACTGAGTTTTGGTATCAGAATAATGCTTACCTCATAAAATGAGTTAGGAAGTATTCCCTCTCTTTCTATTTTCTTGAAAAGAATGTGCAAAATTGGTATAATTTTTTTTCTTTAAATATTTGATAAGATTTACCTGGACTTGGAACTTTCTTTCTGGAAGGTTATTAATTATTGTATTGAATAAATATTAATTATTCCTTCTGTAGGTATAAGATTATTCAGATTACTTATTTTTTCCTGTGTGAGTGGAAAAGTTTGTTTCTTTCAAGGAATGGGTCTTTTTTATCTAGGTTATCAAATTTGTGGGCATAGAGTTTTTCACAATGTTCCTTTATTATCCATTTTTTCCTCCTTAAACCTGTTTTGTATTTTAAAAATTCTATACAACTTTTAAGGGTTACTTTCCATTTACAGTTATTACAAAATATTGGCTGTATTCCCCATATTATACAACACATCCTTGGGCCCAGCTTACACCCAGTAGTTTGTACCTCCCACCTCCCACTCTTCAGTGCTCCTCCCCTGCCTCCCCACTGGTAACCACTAGTTTGTTCTCTACATTTGTGAGTCTGCTTCTTTTTTGTTCACTGGTTTGTTGTATTTTTTAGATTCTACATATAAGTGATATAATACATCATCTGTCTTTCTCTGTCTGACTTATTTCACTTAGCATAATGCCCTTCAAGTCCAAGTCTTTTTCATGTCCACAAAATCAGTGGTCATGACACTTCTTTCATTTAAAATATTGGCAAGCTGTGCTCTTTTTTGTCCTTCGCTTGACTAGATGTTTGTCATTTTAATTGATCTTTTCAAAGAACTAGCTTTAGGTTTGATTGATTTTATTGTTTTCCTATTTCCAAACCCACTGGTATTTCCTTACTTTTTTTTATTATATCTTTATTCTGCTGCTTACTTTTTATTTTCTCTTTTTTTCTAATATCAAGGTAGAAATTAGGTTATTCATTTTATATATTATTCCTTTTCTAGTATACACATTTAATGCTATAAATTTCCCTCTAAGTATGGATTTTCCATATCCCACAAAGTTTGGTAAGTTTTAATTTCATTTTCACTTAGTTCACAATATTTTTATTGACTCTTAAGACTTCTCCTTAGTCTAATGTGTTACTTGGAAGTGTTGTTTAATCTTCAAATATTTGAAGATTTTCTCTCTTCTTGTTATTTTTAAAAAAATTTTTTTAATTTATTTTTTTTTTGTGGTACGCGGGCCTCTCACTGTTGTGGCCTCTCCCATTGCGGAGCACAGGCTCTGGACGCGCAGGCTCAGCGGCCATGGCTCACGGGCCCAGCTGCTCTGCGGCATGTGGGATCTTCCCGGACCGGGGCATGAACTCGTGTCCCCTGCAGCGGCAGGCGGACTCTCAACCACTGCGCCACCAGGGAAGCCCTCTTCCTGTTATTTATTTCCAATTTATTTTGTTCTGAGAGTACGCTTTGTTTTATTTTTATTCTTTTATATTTTTTAAGGTGTTTATGGCCCACAATTTGGTGTATCTTGGTTCACGTTCCATACAAGGTAGAGAAGAATGTGTATTCTGCTGTTATTGATGGATTATTCTGTACATATCAATTTAATTTACAGTGCTGTTCAGGTCAGCTGTGTCCTTATTGATTTTCTGACTTGACCTATCATTTCCTTATAAGGGCATGTTCAAGTCTCAAACTATAATATTTGTCTATTTCTCCTAGCAGTTCTATCAGTTTTTGCTTCATATTTTGACGCTCGGTTGTTAGTTGCATACACACATAGTTTTGTTATTTCTTCCTGGAAAATTGACCCCCTTATTATTATGTAACGTCACTCTCTGTTTACTCTTTTGTCTGAAATCAATACAGCTACTTGAGCTTCCTTTCAATTTGTATTAGCATATTTACTTTTTCCCTTTTTTTTAACTTTTAACCTGTAAGTGTCTTTATACCTAAAGTGGTTTTCTTGTAGACAATATATAATTCAGTATTGTTTCTTTATCTATGCTGACAATACTTGTCTTTTAATTGGTATATTTAGATCATGTACTTCCAATACAATATTGAATAAGAGTTTTAATAGGAAACATGCTTGCCTTGTTTCCGATCTTAGCAGGAGAGCATCTAGTTTTTTTCCTCCCCCCTCCAGGATCTTAGTTCCCTAGCCAGGGATTGAACCTGTGCCCCCGGCAGTGGAAGCATGGAGTCCTAACCACTGGACCACCAGGGAATTCCCGGAAGTATCTAGTTTCTTCCCATTAGGTGTTATTTTACCGGTGGGTTTTCTGTAGATATTCTTTACCAAATTAAGAAAGTTCCCCTTTATTCCTTGCATGAATGGGAGTTACATTTTATCAGACACTTTTACTGCATCTCTTGATATGATCATGTGATTTTATTTTCAGTTTTTTAAGGAACCTCCATACTGTTCTCCACAGTGGCTGTATCAATGTACATTCCCACTAACACTGCAAGAGGTTTCCCTTTTCACCACACCCTCTCCAGCATTTACTGATAGTAGATTTTTTGATCATAGCCATTCTGACTGGTGTGAGGTGACACCTCATTGTAGTTTTGATTTGCATTTCTCTAATAATTAGCAATTTTGAGCAACTTTCCATGTGCCTCTTGGCCATCTGTATGTCTTCTTTGGAGAAATATCTATTTAGGTCTTCTGCCCATTTTTTGATTGGGTTGTTTGTTTTTCTGATATTGAGCTGCATGAGCTGTTTGTAAATTTTGGAGATTAATCCCTGTCAGTCACTTCGATTGCAAATATTTTCCCCCATTCTGTGGGCTGTTTTTTCGTTTTGTCTATAGTTTCCATTGCTATGTAAAATCCTTTGAGTTTAATTAGGTCCCATTTATTTTTGTTTTTATTTTCGTTACTCTAGGAGACAGCTCAAAAAAGATCTTGCTGCGACTTACATCGAAGAGTGTTTTGCCTATGTTTTCCTCTAAAAGTTTCACAGTATCCAGTCTTACATTTAGGTCTTTAATACATTTTGAGTTTATTTTTGTGTATGGTGTGAAAGAATGTTCCAACTTCATTTTTTAACATGAAGCTGTCCAGTTTTCCCAGCACCATATGCTGAAGAGACTGTCTTTCCTCGATTGTACAGTCTTGATTCCTTCATCATAGATTAATTGACCATAGCTGCATGGGTTTATTTCTGGGCTTTCTTTTCTTTTCTTTTTTTAACATCTTTATTGGAATATAATTGCTTTACAATGGTGTGTTAGTTTCTGCTGTATAACAAAGTGAATCAGCTATACATATACATATATCCCCATTTCTCCTCCCTCTTGCGTCTCCCTCCCACCCTCCTTATCTCACTCCTCTAGGTGGTCACAAAGCACTGAGCTGATCTCCCTGTGCTATGCAGCTGCTTCCCACTAGCTATCTATTTTGCATTTGGTAGTGTATATACGTCCATGTCACTCTCACTTCGTCCCAGTTTACCCTTCCCACTCCCTATGCCCTCAAGTCCATTCTCTACATCTGAGTCTTTATTCCTGTCCTGCCCCTAGGTTCTTCAGAACCATTTTTTTTTTTACATTCCATATATATGTGTTAGCATATGGTATTTGTTTTTCTCTTTCTGATTTACTTCACTCTGTATGACAGTCTCAAAGTCCATCCACCTCATTACAAATAACTCAGTTTCATTTCTTTTTACGGCTGAGTAATATTCCATTGTGTATATGTGCCACATCTTCTTTATCCATTCATCTGTCGATGGACACTTAGGTTGCTTCCATGTCCTGGCTATTGTAAATAGTGCTGCAATGAACACTGTGGTACATGACTCTTTTTGAATTATGGTTTTCTGAGCGTATATGCCTAGGAGTGGGATTGCTGGGTCATATGGTAGTTCTATTTTTAGCTTTTTAAGGAACCTCCATACTGTTCTCCATAGTGGCTGTATCAATTTACATTCCCATCATCAGTGCAAGAGGGTTTCCTTTTCTCCACACCCTCTCCAGCATTTATTGTTTATAGATTTTTTAATGATGGCCATACTGACTGGTGTGAGGTGATACCTCATTGTAGTTTTGATTTGCATTTCTCTAATGATTAGTCATGTTGAGCATCCTTTCATGTGTTTGTTGGCAATCACTATATCTTCTTTGGAGAAATATCTATTTAGGTCTTCTGCCCATTTTTGGATTGGGTTGTTCGTCATTTTGATATTGAGCTGCAGGAGGTGTTTGTAAATTTTGGAGATGAATCCTTTGTCAGTTTCTTCATTTGCAAATATTTTCTCCCATTCTGAGGGTTGTTTTTTTGTCTTGTTTATGGTTTCCTTTGCTGTGCAAAAGCTTTGAAGTTTCATTAGGTCCCATTTGTTTATTTTTGTTTTTATTTCCATTTCTCTAGGAGGTGGGTCAAAAAGGATCTTGCTGTGATTTATGTCATAGAGTGTTCTGCCTATGTTTTCCTCTAAGAGTTTGATAGTGTCTGGCCTTACATTTAGGTCTTTAATCCATTTTGAGTTTATTTTTGTGTATGGTGTTAGGGAGTGTTCTAATTTCATTCTTTTACATGTAGCTATCCAGTTTTCCCAGCACCACTTATTAACCAGGCTGTCTTTTTGCCACTGTATATTCTTGCCTCCTTTATCAAAGATAAGGTGACCATATGTGCATGGGTTTATCTCCGGGCTTTCTATCCTGTTCCACTAATCTATATCTCTGTTTTTGTGCCAGTACCATACTGTCTTTTTTTTTTTTTTTTTTTTTTTGTGCAGTACGCGGGCCACTCACTGCTGTGGCCTCTCCTTTCACAGAGCACAGGCTCCAGACGCGCAGGCTCAGCGGCCATGGCTCACGGGCCCAGCCGCTCCACAGCATGTGGGATCCTCATGGACTGGGGCACGAACCCATGTCCCCTGCATCAGCAGGTGGACTCTCAACCACTGCGCCACCAGGGAAGCCCCATACTGTGCTGATTACTGTCGCTTTGTTGTATAGTCTGAAGTCTGGCAACCTGATTCCTCCAGCTCTACTTTTCTTTCTCAAGATTGCTTTGACTATTCGGGGTCTTTTGTGTTTCCATACAAATTGTGAAATTTTTTGTTCTAGTTCTTTGAAAAATGCCATTGGTAGTTTGATAGAGATTGCACTGAATCTGTACTTTGCTTTGGATAGTAATTTTCACAATGTTGATTCTTCCAATCCATATAGTTATTTTCACAATGTTGATTCTTCCAATCCAAGAACATGGTATGTCTCTCCATCTTTTTGTATCATCTTTAATTTCTTTCATCAGTGTCTTATAGTTTCCTGCATATACGTCGTTTGTCTCCTTAGGTAGGTTTATTCCTAGGTATTTTATTCTTTTTGTTGTAATGGTTAATGGGAGTGTTTCCTTAATTTCTCTTTCAGATTTTTCATCATTAGTGTATAGGAATGCAAGAGATTTCTGTGCATTAATTTTGTATCCTGCTACTTTATCAAATTCATTCATTAGCTCTAGTAGTTTTCGGGTAGCATCTTTAGGATTCTCTATGTAGAGTATCATGTCATTTGCAGAGTGAGAGTTTTACTTCTTCTTTTCCGATTTGGATTCCTTTTATTTCTTTTTCTTCTTTGATTGCTGTGGCTAAAACTTCCAAAACTTTGTTGAATAATAGTGGTGAGAGTGGGCAACTTTGCCTTTTTCCTGATCTTAGTGGAAATGGTTTCAGTTTTTCACCATTGAGAATGATGCTGGTTGTGGGTTTGTCACATATGGCCTTTATTATGTTGAGGTTAGTTCCCTCTGTTCCTATTTTCTGGAGGGTTTTTATCATAAATGGATGTTGAATTTTGTTGAAAGCTTTTTCTGCATCTATTGAGGTGATCACATGGTTTTTCTCCTTCAATTGGTTAATATGGTTTATCAGATTGAATGATTTGCATATATTGAAGAATCCTTGCATTCCTGGGATAAACTCCACTTGACCATGGTGTATGATCCTTTTAATGTGCAGTTGGATTCTGTTGAGGATTTTTGCATCTATGTTCATTAGTGATATTGTCCTGTAGTTTACTTTTTTTGCGACATGTTTGTCTGGTTTTGGTATCAGGATGATGGTGGCCTCGTAGAATTAGTCTGGGAGTATTCCTCCCTCTGCTATATTTTTGAAGAGTTTGAGAAGGATAGGTGTTAGCTCTTCTCTAAATATTTGATAGAATTTGCCTGTGAAGTCATCTCATCCTGGGCTTCTGTTTGTTGGAAGATTTTTAATCAGTTTCAATTTCAGAGCTTGTGATTGTTCTGTTTATATTTTCTATTTCTTCCCGGTTCAGTCTCAGAAAGTTGTAGTTTTCTAAGAATTTGTCCATTTCTTCCAGGTTGTCCATGTTATTGGCATATAGTTGCTTGTCAGAATCTCTCATGGTCCTTTGTATTTGTGCAGTGTCATTTGTTAGTTCTCTTTTTTCCTTTCTAATTCTATTGATTTGAATCTTCTCCCTTTTTTTCTTGATGAGTCTGGCTAATGGTTTATCAATTTTGTTTATCTTCTCAAAGAACCAGCTTTTAGTGTTATTGATCTTTGATACTGTTTCCTTCATTTCTTTTTATTTCTGACCTGATCTTTATGATTTCTTTCCTTCTGCTAACTTTGGGGGTTTTTTTTGTTCTTCTTTCTCTAATTGCTTTAGGTGTAAGTTTATTTATTTGAGATGTTTCTTGTTTCTTGTGGCAGTATTGTATTGCTATAAACCTCCTTCTTAGAACTGCTTTCGCGGCATCCCATAGGTTTTGGGTCATCACGTTGTCATTGTCATTTGTTTCTAGGTTTTTCTTGATTTCCTCTTTCATTTCTTCAGTGGTTTCTTGATTATTTAGTAGTGTATTGTTTAGCCTCCATGTGTTTGTATTTTCTACAGATTTTTTCCTATAATCAATATCTAGTCTCATAGCAGTGTGGTCAGAAAGGACACCTGATACGATTTCAATATTCTTAATATTGAAATTTACCAAAGCTTGATTTGTGACCCAAGATATGATCTATCCTGGTGATGACATGGAGAATGTATTTTCCATTCATCACTTTAAATATGTCCTGCCACTTCGTTCTGGCTTGCAGAGTTTCTGTTGAAAGTTCAGCTGTTAATATTATGGGGATTCCCTTGTATGTTATTTGTTGCTTTTCCCTTGCTACTTTTAATATTTTTTCTTAGTATTTAATTTTTGATAGTTTAATGTGTCTTGGTGTGTTTCTCCTTGGATTTATCCTGTATGGGACTCTGTGCTTCCTGGACTTGATTGGCTACTTCCCTTCCCATATTAGGGAAGCTTTCAACTATAATCTCTTCAAATATTTTCTCAGTCCCTTTCTTTTTCTCTTCTTCTTCTGGGACCACTATAATTCAAATGTTGGTGCATTTAATGTTGTCCCAGAGGTCTCTGAGACTGCCTCAATTCTTTTCATTCTTTTTTCTTTATTCTGCTCTGCAGTAGTTATTTTCACTATTTTATCTTCCAGGTCACTTCTCCGTTCTTCTGCCTCAGTTATTCTTCTATTGATTCCTTCTAGAGAATTTTTAATTTCATTTATTTTGTTGTTCATCATTGTTTGTTTGCTCTTTAGTTCTTCTAGGTCCTTGTTAAACATTTCTTATATTTTCTCCATTCTATTTCCAAGATTTTGGATTATATTTACTATTATTATTCTGAATTCTTTTTTAGGTAGACTGCCTATTTCCCATCCATTTGTTTGGTCTGGTGGGTTTTACCTTGCTCCTTCATCTGCTGTGTATTTCTCTGTCTTCTCATTTTGCTTAACTTACTGTGTTTGGGGTCTCCTTTTTGCAGGCTGTAGGTTTGTAGTTCTCATTGTTTTTGGTGTCTGCCCCCAGTGGGTAACGTTGGTTCAGTGGGTTGTGTAGGCTTCCTGGTGGAGGAGACTGGTGCCTGTGTCCTGGTGGTTGAGGCTGGATCTTGTCTTTCTGGTGGGCAGGACTGTGTCCGGTGGTATGTTTTGGCGCGTCTGTGAACTTATTATGATTTTAGGCAGCTTCTCTGCTAATGGGTGGGGTTGTGTTCCTGTCTTGCTAGTTGTTTGGCATGGGGTGTCCAGAACTGTAGCTTGCTTGTTGTTTAGTGGAGTTGGGTCTTAGCGTTGAGATGGAGATCTCTGGGAGAGCTTTTGCTGTTTGATAGTACGTGGGGCTGGGAGGTGTCTGGGGAACCAATGTCCTGAACTCAGCTCTCCCACCTCAGAGGCTCAGACCTGACACCTGGCCGGAGCACCAAGACCCTGTCAGCCACTTGGCTGAGCACCTGCGCACAGTGGCTGCTACAGCTTCAGGTGTGGTGCCAGCACAGTCTGATGGTCCCAGTGTAGTGTTGAAAGCTTCCTACCTGAAACCAATCCTGGTGTTGAACCCAGTGCTATGTCTGGTGCCACACTCCCCTCCCTCCTCACGCGGCTGCTCAAAAAACCCGGTGTGGGGCTTCCCTGGTGGCGCAGTGGTTGAGAGTCTGCCTGCCGATGCAGGAGACACGGGTTCGTGCCCTGGTCTGGGAAGATCCCACGTGCCACGGAGTGGCTGGGCCCATGAGCCATGGCCACTGAACCTGTGCGTCGGAGCCTGTGCTCCACAATGGGAGAGGCCACAACAGTTAGAGGCCTGCGTACCGCAAAACAAAAAAAACCCCGGTGTGGTGGAGTTCAGGCTGCCATTCCTCTATTTCTGGGCTTTCTACCCTGTTCCACTGATCTCTATTTTTGTTTTTGTACAAGTACCATACCGTTTTGATGTCTGTAGCTTTGTAGTATAGTCTGAAGTCAGGGAGACTGATTCTTGCAGCTCCGTTTTGCTTTCCTAAGATTGCTTTGGCTATTTGGGATCTTTTTTGTCCCTGTACAAATTTTAAGATGTTTTGTTGTAGTTTTGTGGAAAATGCCATTGCCTTTAGTTTTTATTTTTTCTTTTCTCTTATTTTGGATTAATTTACTCTTCTTTTTCTACTTTGTTAGGTTGAAAACTTAGATCAATGATTTTAGATCTTTCTTCTTTTCCACAATATGGTTTTAGTGCTATAAATTTTCCCCTAAGCACTGCTTTCCCTGCATCCCATAACTTTTGATGAATTGTATTTTCATTTCCATTTAATTCAAAGTATTTTTTAAAAAGTACCTTGAGGTTTCTTCCTGACCCATATGTTACTTAGTGGTGTGCTATTTAGTATCCAAGTATTTTAGGATTTCCTATCTTTGTATTATTGATTTCTAGTTTAATTCCACTGTGGTCTAAGAATGTATATTGCATTTTGTTTTTTTAAGTATGTGAAGGTGTTTTATATGTTGTAGAATATGGTTCATTTTGGTGAATATCCCATGTGACCTCAAGAAGGATGCTTACTCTGCTATTGTTGGGTAAAATAATGTATAAATGTCACTTAGACCTAGTTCATTAATGGTGCTGTTGAGTTCAACTCTAAACTTACTGGTTTTCTGTATGATGAAACTGTTTATTATTGTTGGAGGTACACTGAAGTCATTCTTCAACTATACCTGTGGATTTGCTCATTTCCCTTAGCAGTTTTTAGTTTTTGTGTCACATATTTTGATGTTCTGTTGTTAGGTGCATACACATTAAGAACTGTCATGTCTTCTTAGAGAATAGCCCCCTTTTATCATTACGTAATGCCTTTCTTATCTCTGATAATTTTCCTTGCTATGAAGTCTGCCTTGTTTGAAATTAGTATGGGTGTTCCAGCTTTTTTTTTTTTTATCAGTGTCAGCCTGGTATATCTTAATTGATCCCTTTACTTTCAATCAACGTGTGTCTTTATTTTTGAAGTGGATTTACTGTATACAACAAATATTTGGGTCTCTTTTTTTCATCCACTCTCATAGTCATTTTCTTTTAATTGGTGTATCTAAACAATTGATGTCTAAATACTTCAATGACGTTAGTTATTATTTTCTATTCATTGCCCTTCTGTTTTTCTGTCTTCCTTTTTTATTTAATTTTTCAACTTTATATTGCAGCATAGTTGATTTACAATGTTGTGTTAGTTTCAGGTGTACACCAAAGTGATTCATATACATATATCCATTCTTTTTCAGATTTTTTTCCCTATATAAGATATTACAGAATTTGAGCATAATATATGGTTCCATTTTGTCTCCTTTGTTAGCATGTCAGTTATGCTCCTTATTTTGCCTTCTTTAGTTGCTGCCCTAAAGTTTGCAATATACATCCACAACTAACCCTTTCATACAAGACTATACCACTTCAGGGGAGTGCTAGTATCTTATAACAAAGTATCCCTAATTCATCTCTCCTGTCCCTTATATCTTCACTGTCATTCAGTTCACTTATTCATGAACTATAATCATTTAATACATTGTTGCTATTATTATATAGAACACACTGTTTTGTGAAATCAATTAAAAGTAAGAAAAATAAAAGCTTTTCTTTTACCTTGACTTATTCTTCTCTCATATTTTTCCTTTCTAATGTAGTTACAAGTTTCTGACCTATATATTCCTTTGCTCTGAAGACCTTCTTTTACTATTTCTTGTAAGGTAGGTCTATTATGACAAATTTCCTCAATTTTTGGTTGACAACATCATTTCACTAGATATAGAATTCTAGGTTGATGAGTTTTTATCTTCCAACACAAATATTTAATTCCACTCCTCTCATCTTCCTACATCATTGCTGAAGATAAGTCAAATGTAATTGTTATCTGTGCTCCTCTATAGCTAAGGTATTTTTTCCTCTGGTTTCTTTTGATTTTCTCTTTGTATTTGATTTTCTGAAGTTTGAACATGATATGCCCAGGTATAGATTTTTGACATTTATCTTTCTTGCTTTCCCTGAGCTTCCTGAATCCGTGGTTTGACATCTGACATTAACGTTGAGAAATTCTCAGTCATCATTGCTTCAAATATTTATTCTATTTCTTTCTTTGCCTTCTGGTATTCCCAGTAAATTTATCTTACACCTATTGTAATTGTCCATAGTTCCTGGACATACTGTTCTACGTTGGGATTTTTCCCCCCAGTCTTTTTAGTCTTTGCTTTTCAATTTGGGAAGTTTCTACTGTTATATCTTCAAGTTCCTCAGCCATTTCCAGTCTAATGCCCATCAAAGGCATTCTTCATTTCTGTTACAGGGTTTTTGTCTTCTAGAATTTCTTTTTGATATTAGAATTTCCATCTCTCTGGTTATATTATCCATCTGCTCTAGCACATTGGTTTCCATTAGAGCCATTAGCATATTAGTCATAGTTATTTTAAATTGCCAGTCTAATAATTCCAACACTGCTGCCACGTCTCAGTCCAGGTCTGATGATTGCTCTTGTCTCTTCAAAGTCTGATTTTTACCTTTGAAAATGTCTTTTAATAACTTGTTGAAAGGCAAAAAAAATTTTACAAAGTATACTACAAGGTAATATAAGCAGAGTGATGGTCATCCTAATATCAAAAAGCAATACTAGAAAATAAAAACACTGTTCTAAGTAAAAAGAACTGACATTAGCTCCATTAGTGGTTTCTGGGCATTTCTGCTCTGAGTAAACTGTGCATCTTTGTATCTGCCTGTGTCTCCAGTTTTCAGTGTGGTGGTTTGTCCTGTGACCTCAATTGTCTGATGGATCTAAAAAGGTGTTGATTTTCTGTTTTTCAGCTTCTTTCTTGTTGTGATGACTTCTAAGTTTCTTACATGTAAAGCTGGAAAGCAGAAGACTATACTAGTATTTTTGACTTGTAGCACTTAACAAATGTTTTCCTAATGTTTCCATCTCTCTGCTTATATTATCCATATGTTCTTTCATGTTGCTAATTTTTCCAGTAGAGCTCTTAACATATTTTAGTTATTTTAGAGTCTCTGCCTGATAATTCCAAAATTTGTGTCATATCTGAGTATGCTTCTGATGCCTGCTTTATATTTTTAGACTGTGCTTTTCTTTGCCTTTTAGCATGGTTTGTATCTTTACTTTGAAATCCAGACATGATTTACTGAGTAATAGGAACTAAGATAAATAGGTATTTAGTGTGAAGTTTTATATTAATCTGGCTAGGAGTTGGGTGCCAGTTTTTACTGTTTGCTATAGCTTTAGCTGCCAGAGATTTCAAATTCCTCTAATGTACTTGTTTTTGCCTCCCCTGTTGTCTTTGAGTTTCCCTAAGAACTCATCCTGAGATAGACCATGAAATGTGTAGCTCTCTCAGCTGTAATCCACTGTTTTTACACTGTAGCCCTATTGGCATGGTGGTAAAAACTCTATAATCTTATGATTACAACTCAAGTCTCTTAGTGGGCATGTGTCTCGCGCTGTGACCTTCAAAAGTGTTTCTTTAATTCCCCCTCCAGCCCCTAGGTAAAATCAGAAGCCTAAAGGGGGCTACAGTCAGGGAAATGCCCTTCCCCCAAGTGTGATGGGGAAGTCTTCCCCTAGAGAATGTTCTGGAAATATCAAAATGTTTAATTTTCCCCTTTCGCTATTAGAGCCATGAGGGCATTTTACTTGGCTCTTCCCCATGAGAATGAGGTAGTGTTTCTGGAGAAAAAACCTATGGAGGATGGAAACCCCTTCACACAAGACTCTTCCTCAGGAGTCTTCTTTCAAGTTAGTCCACTCTCAACGTCCATCAATTTGTCAAAGTTACCATTTAAGTCTTCCTACCACTTTCTGGCTCCAGTGACTTCTTTACGAAAGCATGTCTTGGTTGTGACTCTTTGAATTCACCTGTCTTCTACAGATTTGGGGATGGTAGTTTTCACTATGACCTCAGTTCTGTGACGGGTACTAGAAAAGTTATTGATTTTCAAGTTTTTTAGCGTTTTCCTGTGGTAAGGATGAGATTGATAGTATCCAAGTTCTTTACATGTTGTGGGTCTAATGGTGGCTTTATATCCGAAAGTCCAGTATTCTATATTGATGGATGTTTTGGGGATGGTCTTCTAAACAACTTTAAATATCAAATTGTGCATGGAATCAATTTAACCTTCACACAGAGTAGACCCTACTATTTGTTACTTTAAAATGTTCTTTTTGGAGAGGGGGAAGATGGCGGAAGAGTAAGACGCGGAGATCACCTTCTTCCCCACAGATACATCAGAAATACATCTACACGTGGAACAACTCCTACAGAACACCTATTGAACCCTGGCAGAAAGACCTCAGACCTCTCAAAAGGCAAGAAACTCCCCACGTACATGGGTAGGGCAAAAGAAAAAAGAATAAACAGAGACAAAAGAACACGGACGGGACCTGCACCAGTGGGAGGGAGCCGTGAAGGAGGAAAGGTTTCCACACACTAGAAGCCCCTTTGCGGGAAGAGACTGCAGGTGGCAGAGAGGGGGAGCTTCGAAGCCGCGGAGGAGAGCATAGAAACAGGGGTGCACAGGGCAAAGGGGAGAGATTTCCGCACAGAGGGTCGGTGCCGACCGGCACTCACCAGCCCGAGAGGCTTGTCTGTTCACCTGCCGGGGCGGGCAGGGCTGGGAGCTGAGGCTCGGACTTCGGTCGGAGCTGAGGGAGAGGACTGGGGTTGGCGGTGTGGGCACAGCCTGAAGGGGGTTAGTGCACCACGGCTGGCCGGGAGGGAGTCCAGGAAAAAGTCTGGACCTGCCGAAGAGGCAAGAGACTTTTTCTTCCCTCTTTGTTTCCTGGTGCGCGAGGAGAGGGGATTAAGAGCGCTGCTTAAAGGAGCTCCAGAGACGGGCGCGAGCCGCAGCTATCAGCGCAGACCCCAGAGACAGGCATAAGGTGCTAAGGCTGCTGCTGCTGCCACGAAAAAGCCTGTGTGCGAGCATAGGTCACTCTCCACACCCCCCTTCCGGGGAGCCTGTGCAGCCTGCCACTGCCAGGGTCCCGGGATCCAGGGACAACTTCCCCGGGAGAACACACAGTGCACCTCAGGCTGGTGCAACATCACACCGGCCGCACTCCGTACCCCTCCCTCCACCCGGCCTGAGTGAGCCAGAGCCCTCGAGTCAGCTGCTCCTTTAACCCCGTCCAGTCTGAGCGAAGAACAGACGCCCTCCGGCGACCTACACGCAGAGGCGGGGCCAAATCCAAAGCTGAACCCCGGGAGCTGTGCGAACAAAGACGAGAAAGGGAAATCTCTCCCAGCAGCCTCAGGAGCAGCAGATTAAATTGCCACAATCAACCTGATGTACCCTATATCTGTGGAATACCTGAATAGACAACGAATTATCCCAAATTGAGGAGGTGAACGTTGAGAGCAAGATTTATTATTTTTTCTCCTTTTCCTCTTTTTGTGAGTGTGTATGTGTATGCTTCTGTGTGAGATTTTGTCTGTGTAGCTTAGCTTTCACCATTTGTCCTAGGGTTCTATCTGTCTTTTCTTTTTTTTAACTTAAAAAAAATTTTTTTAATAGTTTTATTTTAACAACTTTATTTTATTTTACCTTACCTTATTTTATTTTCTTTTATCCTCTTTCTTTCTTTCTACGTTTTCTCCCTTTTATTCTGAGCTATGTGGATGAAAGGCTCTTGGAGCTGCAGCCTGGAGTCAGTGCTGTGCCTCTGAGGTGGGAGAGCCAACTTCAGGACACTGGTCCACAAGGGACTTACTAGCTCCATGTAGTATCAAATGGCAAAAATCTCCCAGAGATCTCCATCTCAACACCAAGACCCAGCTTCACTCAACGACCAGCAAGCTACAGTGCTGGACACCCTATGCCAAACAACTAGCAAGACAGGAACACAACCCCATCCATTAGCAGAGAGGCTGCCTAAAATCACAATAAGTCCACAGACACCCCAAAACACACCACCAGACGTGGACCTGCCCACCAGAAAGACAAGATCCATCCTCATCCACCAGAACACAGGCACTCATCCCCTCCACCAGGAAGCCTACACAACCCACTGAACCAACTTTAGCCACTGGGGACAGACACCAAAAACAACGGGAACTACGAACTTGCAGCTGGCAAAAAGGAGACCCCAAACACAGTAAGATAAGCAAAATGAGAAGACAGAAAAACACACAGCAGATGAAGGAGCAAGAAAAAACCCCACCAGACCTAACAAATGAAGAGGAAATAGGCAGTCTATCTGAAAAAGAATTCAGAATAATTATAGTAAAGATGATCCAAAATCTTGGAAATAGAATAGAGAAAATGCAAGAAACATTTAACAAGGACGTAAAAGAACTACAGATGAAACAAGCAACGATGAACAACACAATAAATGAAATAAAAATGCTCTAGAAAGGATCAATAGCAGAATAACTGAGGCAGAAGAACGGATAAGTGACCTGGAAGATAAAGCAGTGGAAATAACTACTGCAGAGCAGAATAAAGAAAAAAGAATGAAAAGAACTGAGGACAGTCTCAGAGACCTCTGGGACAACATTAAATGCACCAACATTCAAATTATAGGGGTTCCAGAAGAAGAAGAGAAAAAGGGACTGAGAAAATATTTGAAGAGATTATAGTTGAAAACTTCCCTAATATGGGAAAGGAAATAGTTAAGCAAGTACAGGAAGCACAGAGAGTCCCATACAGGATAAATCCAAGGAGAAACACGCCAAGACACATATTAATCAAACTGTCAAAAATTAAATAAAAAGAAAACATTAAAAGCAGCAAGGGAAAAACAACAAATAACACACAAGGGAATCCCCATAAGGTTAACAGCTGATCTTTCAGCAGAAACTCTGCAAGCCAGAAGGGACTGGCAGGACATATTTAAAGTGATGAAGGAGAAAAACCTACAACCAAGATTACTCTACCCAGCAAGGATCTCACTCATATTTGATGGAGAAATTAAAACCTTTAAAGAAAAGCAAATGCTGAGAGAGTTCAGCACCACCAAACCAGATTTACAACAAATGCTAAAGGATATTCTCTAGGCAAGAAACACAAGAGAAGGAAAAGACCTATAATAACAAACCCAAAACAATTAAGAAAATGGGAATAGGAACATACATATTGATAATTACCTTAAATGTAAATGGATTGAAGGCTCCCCCCAAAAGACACTGACTTGCTGAATGGATACAAAAACAAGACCCATATATATGCTGTCTACAAGAGATCCACTTCAGACCTAGAGACACATACAGACTGAAAGTAAGGGGATGGAAAAAGATATTCCATGCAAATGGAAACCAAAAGAAAGCTGGAGTAGCAATTCTCATATCAGAAAATATAGACTAAAATAAAGACTATTAGAAGAGACAAAGAAGGACACTACATAATGATCAAGGGATCGATCGAAGAAGAAGTTGTAACAATTGTAAATATTTATGCACCCAACATAGGAGCACCTCAATACATAATGCAAATACTAACAGCCATAAAAGGGGAAATCGACAATAACACATTCATAGTAGGGGACTTTAACACCCCACTTTCACCAATGGACAGATCATCCAAAATGAAAATAAATAAGGAAACACAAGCTTTAAATGATACATTAAACAAGATGGACTTAATTGATATTTATAGGACACTCCATCCAAAAACAACAGAATACACATGTTTCTCAAGTGCTCATGGAACATTCTCCAGGATAGATCATATCTTGGGGCACAAATCAAGCCTTGGTAAATTTAAGAAAATTGAAATTGTATCAAGTATCTTTTCCGACCACAACGCCATGAGACTAGATATCAATTACAGGAAAAGATCTGTAAAAAATACAAACACATGGAGGCTAAACAATACACTACTTAATAACGAAGTGATCACTGAAGAAATCAAAGAGGAAATTAAAAAATACCTAGAAACAAATAACAATGGACACACGACGACCCAAAACCTATGGGATGCAGCAAAAGCAGTTCTAAGAGGGAAGTTTATAGCAATACAAGCCCACCTTAAGAAACAGGAAACATCTAGAATAAACAACCTAACCTTGCACCTAAAGCAATTAGAGAAAGAAGAACAAAACAACCCCAAAGTTAGCAGAAGGAAAGAAATCATAAAAATCAGATCAGAAATAAATGAAAAAGAAATGAAGGAAACGATAGCAAAGATCAATAAAACTAAAAGCTGGTTCTTTGAGAAGACAAACAAAATTGATAAACCATTAGCCAGACTCATCAAGAAAAAAAGGGAGAAGACTCAAATCAATAGAATTAGAAGTGAAAAAGGAGAAGTAACAACTGACACTGCAGAAATACAAAAGATCATGAGAGATTACTACAAGCAACTCTATGCCAATAAAATGGACAACCTGGAAGAAATGGACAAATTCTTAGAAATGCACAACCTGCCAAGACTGAATCAGGAAGAAGTAGAAAATGTGAACAGACCAATCACAAGCACTGAAATTGAAACTGTGATCAAAAATCTTCCAACAAACAAAAGCCCAGGACCAGATGGCTTCACAGGCGAATTCTATCAAACATTTACAGAAGAGCTAACACCTATCCTTCTCAAACTCTTCCAACATATAGCAGAGGGAGGAACACTCCCAAATTCATTCTACGAGGCCACCATCACCTTGATACCAAAACCAGACAAGGATGTCACAAAGAAAGAAAACTACAGGCCAATATCACTGATGAACATAGATGCAAAAATCCTGAAAAAAATACTAGCAAACAGAATCCAACAGCACATTAAAAGGATTATACACCATGATCAAGTGGGGTTTATTCCAAGAATGCAAGGATTGTTCAATATATGCAAATCAATCAATGTGATAAACCATATTAACAAGTTGAAGGAGAAAAACCATATGATCATCTCAATAGATGCAGAGAAAGCTTTTGACAAAATTCAACACCCATTATGATAGAAACCCTGCAGAAAGTAGGCATAGAAGGAAATTTCATCAACATAATAAAGGCCATATATGACAA
The DNA here is from genome assembly GCF_003676395.1 of Aethalodelphis obliquidens. Taxonomy (NCBI): domain Eukaryota; kingdom Metazoa; phylum Chordata; class Mammalia; order Artiodactyla; family Delphinidae; genus Aethalodelphis; species Aethalodelphis obliquidens. The sequence continues at coordinate 18,097,359 of NW_020837967.1, read as the reverse complement.
ATCCACAGCCAACATCATCCTCAATGGTGAAAAACTGAAAGCATTTCCACTAAGATCAGGAACAAGACAACGTTGCCCACTCTCACCACTCTTATTCAATATAGTTTTGAAAGTTTTAGCCACAGCAATCAGAGAAGAAAAGGAAATAAAAGGAATCCAAATCAGAAAAGAAGAAGTAAAGCTGTCACTGTTTGCAGATGACATGATATTATACATAGAGAATCCTAAAGATGCTACCAGAAAGCGACTAGAGCTAATCAATGAATTTGGTAAAGTTGCAGGATACAAAATTAATCCACAGAAATCTCTGGCATTCCTATACACTAATGATGAAAAATCTGAAAGTGAAATCAAGAAAACACTCCCATTTACCATTGCAACAAAAAGAATAAAATATCTAGGAATAAACCTACCTAAGGAGACAAAAGACCTGTATGCAGAAAATCATAAGACACTGATGAAAGAAATTAAAGATGATACAAATAGATGGAGAGATATACCATGTTATTGGATTGGAAGAATCAACATTGTGAAAATGACTCTACCACCCAAAGCAATCTACAGATTCAATGCAATCCCTATCAAACTACCACTGGCATTTTTCACAGAACTAGAACAAAAAATTTCACAATTTGTATGGAAACACAAAAGACCCCAAATAGCCAAAGCAATCTTGAGAACGAAAAATGGAGCAGGAGGAATCAGGCTCCCTGACTTCAGACTATACTACAAAGCTACAGTAATCAACACAGTATGGTACTCACACAAAAAGAGATAGATCAATGGAACAGGATAGAAAGCCCAGAGATAAACCCACACACATATGGTCACCTTATCTTTGATAAAGGAGGCAGGAATGTACAGTGGAGAAAGGACAGCCTCTTCAGTAAGTGGTGCTGGGAAAACTGGACAGGTACATGTAAAAGTATGAGATTAGATCACTCCCTACCACCATACACAAAAATAAGCTCAAAATGGATTAAAGACCTAAATGTAAGGCCAGACACTATCAAACTCTTAGAGGAAAACATAGGCAGAACACTCTATGACATAAATCACAGCAAGATCCTTTTTGACCCACCTCCTAGAGAAATGGAAATGGAATGCATTCTTACCATGTAAAAGGTCTTGTTCTAAGAATTTCACAGGTATTAACAAATTCATTTTTCACAACAACTCAGGAAGGACTTAGTAATTTTTGTTTTTTTTTTAAGATCCCTCATACAGATAAAAATATATTTTAAAATGCATTCTTCCAAGCGTCTGCTAAAAATGGATCAGAGTTGGCTCCTGGGTTTAAAACCCTTTGTCAGAGACGATTGTTAATGATGGTAGACCAAATTTGGCCTGTTATTACTTCATTAAACTGGTGGAAATCTTTGAAGATATTTATTACAATCCAAATTAAACAAGATAGTGCTACTTTCAGAGGTAATAACCTAGGAAAAAGTGAACTTTAACTTTTAAAAAGTCTGGCTTTCTCACTTTGTTATACTGCGGAAAGAAACCTTTTATTTTCCACAGTCTTCCTGTTCTCTCTACTCATTTCCCAAGTTTTTTATCCAGCATGTCAGCCATGCCCACAATAAAGTCTCTTTGGTCATTGTGGGGATAGGATTGAGGAGCTCTGTAACTTATTCAGTAAACTCTTCTCTGAATTACAGGGAGGAAAGAATGTTTATACCTCTGTACCTAAGGGACAGATTAGGATTAGACCAACCTCTACCTGTGTTTGGGGAATTTGGTAGAAAAGAGATATTGAAAAGAATTAGGGTAATTTAGATTTTGGTTCTCTTAGAGTTATCTTAAAAACAGATACTTAAAAAAAAAAAAGTCACAGTATGTCATAATATTAAGTTCAGTAACCCAGATCTGTATAACCCCAATGCCCAAGTCCATTCACTACATCCCTGAATTTAAAAAAAGAAATTCTTCTCATATATTGGGTTTTGTGGGGAAGAATACCTCCAAGGGTGAAAGGGAATTAACAGTTAATAAGAATAAAGAAAGTAGGATTTACTGTGGGGGCCTTCTTTATAAAAACTAAGGAAAATACAAGATACATCATTGAGCCAGAGACTTGGCCCGGAGCAGGAGAGAGGCCATGTGTGGAATTTTCCTTTATACAGTGAGTGAGATTAATATTTTAATTCACTCTTTTTGTATATACAAGTCATCTCCTATAGGCATCCAAGTACTGTAATATTGAATTGCATTATTTCCCCTTTATCAAATATAGGTCCACAACATTTTTGAGGTGAGATTCAGAAATTTAGATTTTAGAAAGATACTGGTGTGCCCGTGTTCTTCAGTGTGATCTGAGCACCTTGTAAGCAGCATATTACTATTTTTGCACCAAATTACATGAGGTCACTTCAGGCAGAGGCCAGGTCAGGATTTGTCCAAAGGAGTTCAAGGCAGGACAGCTTCAGATTTGGACTCTGGAATTATGCACCCTGCAAAAGGGGACACGTTCTCATAGCACAGAATAGATTAGAGGAGTAGAAAAGGAGCATGGACTCTAGATGTCTAACTAGCAAACACCTTTCTCTGTCTAATTTGCCTACTTGAGAAGACTGGAATACAGTGAAATTCTATCTTCAATTTTGTAGGAAATTCTTGCATTATACTTACGACTACATTCAATAAAAGGAAGGGAGAAAAGAAGGAAGGGGAGAAGGAAGGAAGGGAGGGAGGTAAGGAGAATGAGAGAGAGAATAATTTTGAGGAGCTTGCAAATTACTGAATTAAGACTGATGTAAACAGAAAGCTGTTTAGATTCATGGAATAGACAAAGTTATACTTTGTGTCACAACAGACTCCCTACATTTAACTTTGCATAGACCAATAACTTTTAAACTCTGTTCCTTACAGCCTTAGGGTTTCTTTGAAAGTGTGGAGGGGGATGTGTGTGTGTGTGTGCGCGCGCGCCCGCGCACATGGTGTGGGGGCGGGGGGGGGGGGATGATCTCAGGGATTAGAATCTAGTGAGAAGGTTGGATTGCCTTTGAGCTTTTTCCTGATACTTTTATCAAGAGGGTCTAGCCTTCCCCTGTGGGCACTGATCTGAAAAGTGTCAATAATATTTCTCCTTCTTTTCTGTTCTTCTCTAATGGAAAGCCACTGGCCTGATTCAAGTTTATCTAAGCCCTCTAACTACTTAAAACACCAAAAAAACAGAAAAGCTTAATTACTGGTCAGCGTATATAATTACAAAAATTTAAGAAGCTCAGCTAATATCAGAATTTTTAAAAACCTTAAGAGCCCAAAAATCATCTTGATCTCATCTTCATTTCAAAAACTGAAAAACTGTCTCAGAGGAGAAGTGATTTGAATAATGACGATGAATGAGTGATTAAAAGACTTTCAAGATCTAGAATTTTCTTCAAACTTAAGCACTATATTATAGTAAAAACATCTCATGTTTCTTTTACAGTTTCTTTCATAAAAAGGAGAAGTATCCAAATCTTGGAAATAAAGCAAAAGTGGGGAGACCTGTCTTTTCGTGTTATGATCAGGAATTATTTCACAGAGCAATTCAAGGATTATTCAATTAACTAGGAGGATTAGATTAGAGCCCAGCAACATAGAAGTTATATATTAACTTGCAGATTTCTGTTTGGTAGAAAAGACAGTTGCAAAACTTTCGGTTTTGCTATCCTGTACAAAGAGTTTTTTATCCAACCTAGCAATTTTATTCTAAATTTCTAATTTTTTTACAGAAAGGTTAATAAATACCCATTTCTTCATATGCTCTTGGCACTAGGTTTACCATCTCAATGCATAGTGAATGTTATTAAATACATTAATTTAACATGTGTTAATTTTATATTTACATAAGAAGTGTACCTCTTGTGCATTCTATTCCCAGGCCTGTTTACTCGGCCCTTGGAGGGAATCCCAACTGTGAAGTGGAAATGAAATGCTGCCTTCTCTGACTCTCTCTCTTCCTAACTGTGTATGTGGGTTTTTTGTTTGTTTCTGTTCCTTGACTAAGTTCAATTCTGATTTTAGTTGGTACATAGCCCATAAGTTTTCCCCACTGGTGGCAGCAATGACTGGAAATCTGATTTTTTTGGTCTGACCATTTGGCAATACCTACTGAAGAGATGGGTGCTCATTCTAGATCACATTAATCCTTTTGTTTGGTTGTCTATATAAAATAAGGAATTATTTATGCCCACTGGGAGACAACAGCCTTTTGAGGCCTGGAAGGGTTTTTGTGTTCTGTGCTGTAAATTTTTCTGTATCTGAGACAGTAAAACTGAGATTATGAAACTGGAAACTATGCTTGTCTATCATTAGGAAAATCTTTTAGCTCTCATTGTGTTGCATGTGGAATATTTTCCTACTCCCAGAGAATATTAATAAATTAAATTATAATGTCTCCTATGCTGAAAGAACCTGATTAATTTATAGAGATTAAGGAGCAGCTACATACAAATAATATTCTTTCGTAGCTACCAGAAAATTTAGAGACATAATTTTCCTAGTTAAAAAAAAAGCCTTCTCAAAGAAATTGCTAACTCAATCCGAATTTATAGGATCAAGGTGATTTCCTGGACTAGTAAGAATGGCTTAATAATTTTGGTTTAAAAAGAAAAGCTAAATTTGTGTCCTCTGGTTTTATCAGGTTGGGCAATAATACAATTTTGTTCTTTTAAATATATAAGATTTGAGTTTAGTTCTTCATTAAGATAATAGTTAACTTGACCTTTCTTAACCTCGTATTCTGTTTAATGATTAGATAATTTAATATTACTCCACATGTTTAAGATGAGACACAGAAAGATATAAAACTTTGTTCAATTTAATTAAATTATTATTCTGCCAATTTTCATATCAGCAGTCATTATGTTTTGAAAAGTATTAGCTTAAATATAATTTCCAAAATGCTTAATTTAAAAATTTGAATGAATACTTGAGTTAATTAACATAAAATTTTTGAAGATATAACAGCAAAACCTTGCTATAATTGCAGAGTGACACAATTATATTATTTATGAAGTTATAAAAGGTATGTAGATAGCTTTAGGGGATTACTTCATCACTGGTATGCAGTAAGTATGACAGGCTTCTTAACTCTCTACCTCCCTGTTCTCTCTGTGAAGGACAGATATTTTGTTTAAAAGTTATAATAGGAGTAGTTGCAATTATACTAGAATATTTATGGCAAATAATATGTATTCAAGGGAATAGGATGTATTTTTGCTTTCAAAAGATAAAGTGGCTTTGTAAGGATTCAAAATATGAAACAGCATAGTGAAGGAAAAAACTTGAATGTTTATAGCAAGTTGTAGGAGGTCTGAGGAAATGGTATTTATTCTCCTTTGATTATAATAGCTGCAAATGACAAGTGTAAAAGACAAAATGATATGTGTTATAATGTGGCTAAAATGGCTTTATGAAAACATTTTGAATTCTTTGGTGCCAAATGTTATATTAAAGCAAGACTAAAATTTAGATTTTCTCTTTATTTGTTAAAATGACAAAATTAATCTGGTAATATTCATTCTGCTGTAAGAAGTAATAAAAGATCATTATTTACCATTTGGGAATCTTCCTATAGGAAATTTGATATTTTAACATGCTTGAAACAGCCCAAATTTCTCACTTTGAAGGGGATAAACTTCCTTACAATTCCAACATCTTCTGTTTAGTTTAATGCTGCCTTATAACTTTGAGCATTAGATAGCTCAGCTCCCATTCATTCTCAGCATTTACCTCCTGTCTTAATCAGGTGACTAAATATCCTCTGCTAACATTTTTTATTTTTGCCTACCCAAAATTATATATAGAATTCAGAAAAATAATTTTTTAGGATTTGTTTTAGGACAAAAAAAGTATCTTTTATTTTTTATTTATTTTTTTTTTATGGTAATCTTTTTTTTTTTTTTTTTTTTTGTTTGCTGTTTAGTGGTCTCTCCTTGTTTTTGCCTCTCCCGTTGCGGAGCACAGGCTCCGGACGCGCAGGCTCAGCGGCCATGGCTCACGGGCCCAGCCGCTCCGCGGCATGTGGGATCTTCCCGGACCGGGGCACGAACCCGCGTCCCATGCATCGGCAGGTGGACTCTCAACCACTGCGCCATCAGGGAAGCCCAAAAAAAGTATCTTTTAGATTTCTAGAGGACTCCTGGAAAAATCATAAAGATTTTCACCCTATAAAAAGTGATGCTAAAAGAAGCTAGACTTGTTTGGCATATTTTTTCACTAGCTTCACACATCTTTATGAGTTGCATGAAGACAGTTGTCAAATCTAAAAAGTTCAGCCTTCCTGGTTAATTTTACAGAGGTAAAGTACTATTGACATAAACGTTTCAGAGACTGTATATATTACCTAACAGATTGGAGACTGTCAAGGCCATGATATGTTCATGCCCTCAGGTGAAACATTGATGAAATCTTTATAAAATAATGAAATACTGCACACTAACGCAGAACTTTGCTCTCCTCTATTGTCATATTCTTGTTACTGTAGTAAACTAACCACAGCCATGTAGTCTCATCTCTAGGTGGTTTTTGCTTCCCTCTAACACTTGTTTGAACGTTCTGCTATAAAATAGTGACCATACTAGTTATTTCTAACCTTTGTTATTTCAAGGGCTTCTCTTTTTGGTTCAGAAGCAGATGACTTTATGAAAGCAGAGGACTGAAAAGTATTCACGAGGGAAGTTATGTGTGGATAGCAATTGTTTAGAATAGTGACGTGGTTTCAATGTTTTCTTTTCTGATGGATATATGACAGAGCCCTTTCCTTCTTTTCCTAATTTACCTCTGATCCTAAATTTAGTAGACTGTGTGTTATAAGAACTGAAGTGCATTATTTAAATGGTATCTGATTTTCAGTATTCTTTGAGAATTCAAAACAATATTTTTTACAGCATCTCCTTACTTTTAATGGCGACATATTATTTGCATAGTTTCATAAAGAATGTGTCCTTTTTTTCCTGTGATTTAACTGGACATCCAAGGCTACACATCTCCTTTATCAGATATGAAAACTCACCATTAACAGACAAGGATTGCACTTTAAATGCTGATCCAATGCTTACCAGGTTCTTCTAGGAGGGACCTGTTCTATGGTTCCAGCCTCAAAGGGATGAGGAAGTCACTTCTAGAAAGCCATGAATTCTTAGTATACTTGAGAACCTTGAGGAGGGAAGGCTTGACCCGCAAGTTTGACAACCTCTTTCTATACCCAAGTAAATTATCAAGGCCTACCATAGTAAGACCATTTTTTTTTTTGACCAAGAGTAATGTTTTGATATTTTGATGATCAAAATAAGGAACTGGCAGGAGGAACTTAGTTACAAATTAGTATTAACTAAAATGATTTTGTGATAGAAGACTTTTAAGGAAAATTAACCAAAACTCTGATATGAGACATGTATTTTCAGTGTTATATTGGGGTAATACTTAACAGAGCAACCAAAAGATTACTTAATTCTTTTTTGACTTTACTATGTACTATTTGATTCCATACTACATACTAAGAAATTATTGATATATGTTAGTGTGCAGATTTCTCACTCCTAGGAAAAGACAACCACCTGAGGTTCCACTCTTAGGAAAAGACAACGCCTGAGGTTATCACCCTGGGGGATATTGATCAGTTTTTTTCACAACTGATAGCAGTTGGCTGACATTCAGAAAAGTTGCCCTGAATACATTTCAACATACATATTATTGAGAGTTACTGCATTATATCAACTTTCCATTCCCTTTTTCCTAACTAAGTTTAGCATTTATATTCAGTCACCACAGACACAGTGCAATTGGGAAGGGTTTTTTTTTCTTGTGTGTGTGTGGTAAAATATACATAAAATTTATCATTTTTACCATTTTAAGTTAACAATTCAGTGGCATTAAGTACATTCACAATATTGTACAACGATCATCCTTATCCATTTTCAGAACTTTTCCGTCATCCCAAACAGGAACTCTGTTCCCATTAAACAATAATATACTATTCCCCACAGATCCTGAGAACATCTATTCTAATTTCTCTCTCTATGATTTTGCCTATTCTAAGTATATCATATTACTTTGTTCTTTTGTGTCTGGGTAATTTCACTGAGTATGTTTTCAAGTTTCATCCATGTTGTAGCACGTATCAGAATATCATTCCTTTATAAGGTGGAATTCTATTCTATTATATGGATAAACATTTTGTTTATATATATATCTAGGCATGAAATTGCTGAATCATACAGTAATTCTACATTAAACTATTTTAGGGACCACCAAACTGTTTTCTATACCAGGTATACCATTTCAAATTCCTGTAAGCAATGCGTAAGTGTTCCAATTACACCACATCCTCCACCAACACTAGTTATTTTCTGGGTTATTGTTTTTTTTCCCTTGTTTTTTGTTTTTTTGGATAAGAGCTACTGTGAAGGGTGTGAAGTTGTATCTCTCTGTTTTGATTTGCATTTCTCTAAGGGCTAGTGACATTGAGCATCTTCTCATGCATTTATTGGCCATTTGTGTATTTCTTTGGAGAAATGTCTATTCAAGTCCTTTACCAATTTTTTAATTGAGTTGTTTTTTGTGCTGGGTTGTAAGGGTTCTTTACATATTCTAGATATAATCATATATATATATATATGATTTGCAAATATTTTTTCCCCTTCTGTGAGTTGTCTTTTCATTCTCTTGACAGTGTCCTTTGATGCACGAAAGATTTTAATCTTGATGAAGTGCAATTTATCTATTTTTTCCTTTGTTCCCTGTGTCTTTAGTGTCATATCCAAAAAATCATTGTCAAATCCAAGGTTAGGAAGATTTTTCTTCTATGTTTTCTTCTAAAGGTGTTATAGTTTTAGCTTTCAAATTTAAGCCTTTGACATATTTTGAATTATTTTTTGTGTATGGTGTGAGGTAACAGTCTGACTTTATTCTTCACATGTGGATGCCTGTTTTCACAGCACCATTTTTTTGAAAGATAGTAACCAGTTTTGAGTCTAATCTAGCTACCTTATTCTAAAATTCTTGTTTTTGAAAAAAAAGTCTGCAGAATTTTTCTAACCAGTTTTCCCATCTCACTGGTTCCTTTATGAATGGGTAAAACTAATTTTGACACAGGTTCATGTATTTGTATGAGCGTTCTATTATTAAGATTTTGGAAAATTATACTTGAGCTGTGTAAATATTCACATTCTATTAACTGCAGAATGCCCTAATTTCTTCTCATGTTATAAAGAGGATTTATGGGATTTGAACTATCACACAGTGCTGTTACGATCAGATGACCACTGTCCATTGGTAGGTTGGGGCGGTAGACAGATTTTAAAAAACAAACAACAAAATAATCATTACTGACAGAGAATGTGTGTCCATTCCTTCTTCACTCTTCTCTCAAGGTACATAACTATGCCCACTTTTTTATTCTGAGTTTATCTCTACTATGAAAGATAACTTGATTGATCTCAAGGAGGTTTAAAAGCAAAAATAGTGCAATGTGAAATACCCAATTATGTCTCTGTAGGTGTTTTGTGGTGGTATTTACAGTAGGGTTTCATGAAATGATTTAAAGCTTTCAGATCATGAGAAGAGCTTAGAATCACTCTTTGTGAACAGTGGAAACAAATCAGAATTAACCAGAGAGATATTGAGATATTGTCTTGATTTCTAAAATATATTTCTGCAAGCAAAGCACTGGGCAAAGTAATCTCTGCTCTCAAGGAAAAGGCTTAGTGTGGACACCTATAAAATCCCCAGCTGTAATAAACCGCAGACATCCAACAAAAAGAACAGCATCATAAGTAGAGCGACATTCATTTCCTTGGGGCAGATCAGCAATTGAGGGAAAAAAAAACAAAAAGAAAACAAAACAAAAAAAACCCCTACAAGTCTAGGCATGAGTAAATGTCTCCCTTAAAAATATGTTTTCCATTTAAATGAAGGCATACTTTTTAAGGAAGAGAGATATATAAAGAATAGAACTACTGATTGATATAAGGGGGACAGTAAACATAACACAAAAGCAAATAAAGAGACTAAAACATCAAATTTGCAGGTGGTTATACGCAGCTATTTCATCTGGTAGTTAGAAAAGACAAATCCATGGTAAAAGGAGTAACTTCTGCCTCTTTGGAAAAGTGAACTCATGATATGCTGATTGCCAGTAATTTTGAAGATGGTTTTAGTGCACTTTAAATGTTTGAGTATTGTAAGGCACTTGTTTGTATAAAAAGTTGTTAATCATCTTGGTAGGTATGGGTTTTTTAACTAAGAGTTAAAGGTCACACTTTTGAGTAATATATTTATTGATTAAAACCATATTGTAAATTGATTTGCTCTCCTCTCCTTCAACCCAAACTCTAGCTCCAAATATAGTACATGGGACTGGGAGTAAATTAAGTGAAAATAGAAATGTTTATCAGTAACTAAAGAAAAAAGAATACTAACTTACACCTTTTTAAAAAGCAGAATATTATGTTTCTGCCTAAGATGCACACTGAACTGTTATTTAAATAGCCTTTAATTTTATCATTTTACTCCGTCTTTCCTAAGATTCCACATAGAATCACATGCAGAAATCCAAACTAAAAGAACACCATTTACTTACATTACTGAGGTCTTTTAAAAATTTAGAGAGATTTAGGTATTTACTTCACCCAAAATAAATGCCTGGAGACCTATATGCTCCACAGGAAATAAGCTGAATTCATGTTTACATCAAATACTTGTCAAAACCCTAAACTTGAACCCATTTAACAACACAACTGGTGGTTAACATTTTCTTTTGCATGTCTTTTTGCCTTCTATAGCTATTTTCTTAGCCAGACATGCCTGTATTTTAAAAAGATCAAAGGCTTAACCGAAATAAAGAAAAACTGCATGATTTCTCTCTGAGATTCAGTCAAGGCACGGTAAAGGCAGATAACCTACAGCCGGCTTTGATCTTATCAATGTTTATCTGAACTGAAAGGAATACTGGCACACTCAGGATCTTTCCTAGTGATTACAGAATGGTGCCATTTCAATTTAAAATTCACCTAAGGAATTGTTGCAAGAAAGTGCTGCATTTTTCAAGCATCATTTTGCTCCTTTGTTGTTTCAGTTGCACAGTATGTTATGTGTAAGGTCAATATGAGGAAAAACAAGAAGCAAAGTTTATAAATGTGTTCATTTTGTCCCAAAGCCAAGGAAAAAAATGGCAATCTTGGGATTAAAATTGTGCATTGTATTAATTTCCTCTGTTTTTAGTTATAGCATTATCAAGGATTTTTTTTCTTCCTCTGGCTTTCAGGGGAATTGGGTTTTGTTTTTTTTACATTTGATGTACCATTTAAAGTGTTATTCAGAACTAGCATTAGAATTTCATGGTACTTTCCATTACTTTGTTTTGAAAAATGTTATGGTCAAAATTAAATTCAGTTTTCTTTTAGAAATTAGAATATATCAAGGCAAAGACGTTTCTAAAGGAAAATACTTGAAAAGGATAATTGATAGGTGAATTCACCAATAAGATTAATTCAATTGAAAGTTAATTTACAAATATGTGCACAGTACTCTGTGAAACAGCAGGGAATATCAAAATTAAAAAGACAATATTGGGGAGGAGCTTCAAGATGGCGGAAGAACAAGATGTGGAGATCACCTTCCTCCCCACAAATACATAAGAAATACATCTACACGTAGAACAACCCCTACAGAACACTTACTGAACGCTGGCAGAAGAACTCAGACCTCCAAAAAGGCAAGAAACTCCCCACGTACCTGGGTGGGGCAAAAGAAAAAATAAAAAACAGAGACAAAAGAATAGGATGGGACCTGCACCAGTGGGAGGGAGCCATGAAGGAGGAAAGGTTTCCACACACTAGAAGCCCCTTCGCGGGCAGAGACTGCGGGTGGCGGAGGGGGGGAGCTTCGGAGCCGTGGAGGAGAGTGCAGCCACGGGGTGCGAAGGGCAAAGTGGAGAGATTCCCGCACAGAGGATCGGTGCCGACTGGCACTCACCAGCCCGAGAGGCTCGTCTGCTCACCCGCCGGGGCGGGCGGGGCTGGGAGCTGAGGCTCGGGCTTCGGAGCGCCGGGAGAGGACTGGGGTTGGCGGTGTGAGCACAGCCTGAAGGGGGTTAGTGCGCCACGGCTGGCCGGGAGGGAGTCCGGGAAAGAGTCTGGACCTGCCGAAGAGGCAAGAGACTTTTTCTTCCCTCTTTGTTTCCTGGTGCGCGAGGAGAGAGGATTAAGAGCGCTGCTTAAAGGAACTCCAGAGACGGGCGCGAGCCGCGGCTATCAGCGCAGACCCCAGAGATAGGCATGAGACACTAAGGCTGCTGCTGCCGCCACCAAGAAGCCTGTGTGCGAGCACAGGTCACTATCCATACCCCTCTTCCGGGGAGCCTGTGCAGCCCGCCACTGCCAGGGTCCCGGGATCCAGGGACAACTTCCCCGGGAGAACGCACGGCGCACCTCAGGCTGGTGCAACGTCATGCTGGCCTCTGCTGCCGCAGGCTCGCCCCGCATCTGTACCCCTACCTCCACCCAGCCTGAGTGAGCAATCAGTTGCTTCTTTAACCCCGTCATGTCTGGATGGGGAACAGATGCCCTCAGGTGACCTACACTTAGAGGTGGGGCCAAATCCAAAGCTGAACCCCGGGAGCTGTGCAAACAAAGAAAAGAAAGGGAAATCTCTCCCAGCGGCCTCAGGAGTAGCGAATTAAACCTCCACAATCAACTTGATGTACCTGCATCCGTGGAATAGCTGAATAGACAACGAATCATCCCAACTTGAGGCAGTGGACTTTGGAGCAACGATATTTATATATATATTTCCCTTTTGCTCTTTTTGTGAGTGTGTATGTGTATGCTACTGTGTGTGATTTTGTCTATATAGCTTTGCTTTTACCATTGGCCCTAGGGTTCTGTCTGTCAGGTTTGTTTTTGTTTCAGTATAGATTTTAGTGATTGATATCATTGGTGGACTTATTTTTTGGTTTGGTAGCTCTCTTCTTTCTTTCTTCCTTTTTTTTTTTTGATTACTTAAATTTTTAAAAAATTTTTAATAATTATTTTTTATTTTAATAACTTTCCTTTCTTTTCTTCTCTCCCTTCCTTCCTTCCTTCCTCCCTCCTTCCCTCCCTCCCTTCCTCCCTCCCTCCCTCCCTTCCTTCCTTCCTTCCTTCCTTCTTTCTCCCTTTCATTCTGAGACATGGAGATGACAGGGTCGTGGTGCTCTGTTTGGGCATCATGCACGTGCCTCTGACGTGGGAGAGCCGAGTTCAGGATATTGCTCCAAAAGACACCTCCCAGCATCACATAATATCAAACGGCAAAAATCTCCCAGAGATCTCCATCTCAACGCCAAGACCCAGCTCCACTCAACGACCAGCAAGCTACAGTGCTGGACACCCTATGCCAAACAACTAGCAAGACAGGAACACAACCCCACCCATTAGCAGAGAGGCTGCCTAAAATCATAATAAGTCCACAGACACCCCAAAACACACCACCAGATGTGGACCTGCCCACCAGAAAGACAAGATCCAGCCTCATCCACCTGAACATAGGCACTAGTCCCCTCCACCAGGAAGCCTACACAACCCACTGAACCAACCTTACCCACTGGGGGAAGACACCAAAAACAACGGGAACTATGAACCTGTAGCCTGCGAAAAGGAGACCCCAAACACAGTAAGTTAAGCAAAATGAGAAAACACAGAAAGACATAGCAGATGAAGGAGAAGGTAAAAACCCACCATACCTAACAAATGAAGAGGAAATAGGCAGTCTACATGAAAAAGAATTCAGAACAACGATAGTAAAGATATCCAAAATCTTGGAAATAGAATGGAGAAAAAACAAGAAACGTTTAACAGAGAACTAGAAGAACTAAAGAGCAAACAAACGACGATGAACAACACAATAAATGAAATTAAAAGTTCTCTAGAAGGAATCAGTAGCAGAATAACTGAGGCAGAAGAACAGATAACTGACCTGGCAGACAAAAAACTGGAAATAACTACCACAGAGCAGAACAAAGAAAAAAGAATGAAAAGAATTGAGAACAGTCTCAGAGATCTCTGGGACAACATTAAACACACCAACATTCGAACTATAGAGGTCTCAGAAGAAAAAGAGAAAAAGAAAGGGACTGAGAAAATATCTGAAGCGATTAGAGTTGAAAACTTCCCTAATATGGGAAAGGAAATAGTTAACCAAGTTCAGGAAGCACAGAGAGTCCCATACGGGAAAAATTCAAGGAGAAACAGGCCAAGACACATATTAATCAAACTATCAAAAATTAAATACAAAGAAAAAATATTAAAAGCAGCAAGGGAAAAACAACAAATAACATACAAGGGAATCCCCATAAGGTTAACAGCTGATCTTTCAGCAGAAACTCTGCAAGCCAGAAGGGAGTGGCAGGACATTTTTAAAGTGATGAAAGGGAAGAACCTACAACCAAGATTACTCTACCCAGCAAGGATCTCATTCAGATTTAACAGAGAAATTAAAAGTTTTACAGACAAGCAAAAGCTAAGAGAATTCAGCACCACCAAACCAGCTTTACAACAAATGCTAAAGGAACTTCTCTAGGCAGGAAACACAAGACAAGGAAAAGACCTACAATAAAAAACCCAAACCTTAAGAAAATGGTAATAGGAACATACATATCAATAACTACCTTAAATGTAAATGGATTAAATACTCCAACCAAAAGACATAGACTGGCTGAATGGATAGAAAAACAAGACCTGTATATACGCTGTCTACAAGAGGCCCACTTCAGACTTAGGGACACATACAGACTGAAAGTGAGGGGATCAAAAAGATATTCCATGAAAATGGAAATCAAAGGAAAGCTTGATTGCAATTCTCATATCAGACAAAATAGACTTTAAAATAAAGACTATTACAAGAGACAAAGAAGGACACTACATAATGATCAAGGGATCGATCCAAGAAGAAGATATAACAATTGTAAATATCTATGCACCCAACATGGGAGCACCGCAATACATAAGGCAAATACTAACAGCCATAAAAGGGGAAATCGACAGTAACGCATTCATAGTAGGGGACTTTAACACCCCACTTTCACCAATGGACAGATCATCCAAAATGAAAGTAAATAAGGAAACACAAGCTTTAAATGATACATTAAAAAAGATGGACTTAATTGATATCTATAGGATATTCCCTCCAAAAACAACAGAATACACTTTCTTCTCAAGTGCTCATGGAACATTCTCCAGGATAGATCATATCTTGGGTCACAAATCAAGCTTCGGTAAATTTAAGAAAATTGAAATCTTATCAAGTATCTTTTCTGACCACAACGCCATGAGACTAGATATCAATTACAGGAAAAGATCTGTAAAAAATACAAACACATGGAGGCTAAACAATACACTACTTAATAACCAAGAGATCACTAAAGAAATCAAAGGAAATCAAAAAATACCTAGAAACAAGTGACAATTAAAACATAATGACCCACAACCTATGGGATGCCACAAAAGCAGTTCTAAGAGGGAAGTTTATAGCTATACAAGCCTACCTCAAGAAACAAAAAACATCTCAAATAAACAACCTAAACTTACACCTAAAGCAATTAGAGAAAGAAGAACAAAAAACCCCCAAAGTTAGCAGAAAGAAAGAGATCACAAAGATAAGATCAGAAATAAATGAAAAAGAAATGAAGGAAATGATAGCAAAGATCAATAAAACTAAAAGCTGGTTCTTTGAGAAGACAAACAAAATTGATAAACCATTAGCCAGACTAATCAAGAAAAAAAGAAGACTCAAATCAATAGAATTAGAAATGAAAAAGAAGCAACAACTGACACTGCAGAAATACAAAGGATCCTGAGAGATTACTACAAGCAACTATATACCAATAAAATGGACAACATGGAAGAAATGGACAAATTCTTAGAAAAGCACAACCTTCCGAGACTGAACTAGAAAGAAATAGAAAATATAAACAGACCAGTCACAAGCCCTGAAATTGAAATTGTGATTAAAAATCTTCCAACAAACGAAAGCCCAGGACCAGACAGCTTCACAGGTGAATTCTATCAAACATTTAGAGAAGCGCTAACACCCATCCTTCTCAACCTCTTCCAAAATATAGCAGAGGGAGGAGTACTCCCAAACTCAATCTATGAGGCCACCAGCACCCTGATACCAAAACCAGACAAAGATGTCACAAAGAAAGAATACTACAGGCCAATATCACTGATGAACATAGATGCAAAACTCCTCAACAAAATACTAGCAAACAGAATCCAACAGCATATTAAAAGGATCATACACCATGATCAAGTGGGGTTTATCCCAGGAATGCAAGGATTCTTCAAAATACGCAAATCAATCAATGTGATACACCATATTTACAAACTGAAGGATAAAAATCATATGATCATCTCAATAGATGCAGAAAAAGCACTCGACAAAATTCAAAACCCATTTATGATTAAAAACCCTCCAGAAAGTAGACATAGAGGGAACTTACCTCAACATAATAAAGCCCACATATGACAAACCCACAGCCAACATTGTCCTCAATGGTGAAAAACTGAAACCATGTCCACTAAGATCAGGAACAAGACAAGGTTGCCCACTCTCACCACTATTATTCAACATTGTTTTGGAAGTTTTAGCCCCAGCAATCAAATTAGAAAAAGAAATAAAAGGAATCCAAATTGGAAAAGAAGAAGTAAAACTCTCACTATTTGCAGATGACATGATAGTATACATATAGAATCCTCAAGATGCTACCAGGCAACTACTAGAGCTAATCAATGAATTTAGTAAAGTAGCAGGATATAAAATTAATGTACAGAAATCTCTGGCATTTCTATATACTAATGATGAAAAATCTGAAAGTGAAATTAAGGAAACACTCCCATTTACCATTGCAACAAAAAGAATAAAACACCTAGGATTAAAGCTACCTAAGGAGACAAAAGACCTGTATGCAGAAAACTATAAGACACTGATGAAAGAAATTAAAGATGTTACAAACAGATGGAGAGACATACCATGTTCTTGGATTGGAAGAATCAACACTGTGAAAATGACTATACTACCCAATGCAATCTACAGATTCAGTGCAATCCCTATCAAACTACCAATGGCATTTTTCACAGAACTAGAACAAAAAATTTCACAATTTGTATGGAAACACAAAAGACTCTGAAGAGCCAAAGCAACCTTGAGAAAGAAAAACATAGCTGGAAGAATGAGGCTCCTGACTTCAGACTATACTACAAAGCTACAGTAATCAAGACAGTATGGTACTGGCACAAAAACAGAAATATAGATCAATGGAGCAGGATACAAAGTCCAGAGATAAACCCACGCACATATGGTCACCTTATTTTTGATAAAGGAGGCAAGAATACACAATGTAGAAACGACAGCCTGTTCAATAAGTGGTGCTGGGAAAACTGGACAGCTACATGTAAAAGAATGAAATTAGAACACTCCCTAACACCATACACAAAAATAAACTCAAAATGGACTAAAGACCTAAATGTTAAGGCCAGACACTATCAAACTCTTAGAGGAAAACATAGGCAGAACACTCTATGACAAAAATCACAGCAAGATCTTTTTTGACCTACCCTCCTAGAGAAATGGAAATAAAAACAAAAATAAACAAATGGAACCTAATGAAACTTAAAAGCTTTTGCACAGCAGAGGAAACCATAAACAAGATGAAAAGACAACCCTCAGAATGGGAGAGAATATTTGCAAATGAAGCAACTGACAAAGGGTTCATCTCCAAAACTGACAAGCAGCTCATGCAGATCAACATCAAAAAAAAAACAAACCACCTAATCCAAAAATGGGCAGAAGACCTAAATAGACATTTCGCCAAAGAAGATATACAGATTGTCAAGAAACACATGAAAGTATGCTCAACATCACTAATCATTAGAGAAATGCAAATCAAAACTACAATGAGGTATCACCTCACACCGGTCAGAATGGCCATCATCAAAAAATATACAAACAGTAAATGCTGGAGAGGGTGTGGAGAAAAGGGAACCCTCTTGCACTGTTGGTGGGAATGTAAATGGATACAGCCCCTATGGAGAACAGTATGGAGGTGCCTTAAAAAACTAAAAATAGAACTACCATATGACCCAGCAATCCCACTACTGGGCATATACCCTGAGAAAACCATAATTCAAAAAGAGTCATGTACCACAACTTTCATTGCAACTCTATTTACAATAGCCAGTACATGGAAGCAACCTAAGTGTCCATCGACAGATGAAAGGATAAAGAAGATTTGGCACATATATACAATGGAATATTACTGAGCCACAAAAAGAAATGAAATTGATTAATTTGTAGTGAGGTGGATGGACCTAGTCTGTCATACGAGTGAAGTCAGAAAGAGAAAAACAAATACCGTCTGCTAACACATATATATGGAATCTAAAAAACAAAACAAAACGAAACAAAATGGTCACAAAGAACCTAGAGGCAGGACGGGAATAAAGACGCAGACCTACTAGAGAATGGACTGAGGACATGGGGAGGGGAAGGGTAAGCTGGGACAAAGTGAGAGAGTGGCACGGACATATATACACTACCAAATGTAAAATAGATAGCTAGTGGGAAGCAGCCACATAGCACAGGGAGATCAGCTCAGTGCTTTGTGACCACCTACAGGGGTGGGATAGGGAGGGTGAGATGGAAGGAGACGCAAGAGTCAAGAGATATGGGGATATATGTATATGTACAGCTGATTCACTTTGTTGTAAAGAAGAAACTAACACACCATTGTAAAGCAATTATACTCCAATAAAGATGTTTAAAAAAAAAGACAATACTCTTTCATAATAGATGAGAGAGAAGTCATTAACTAACCGCCCCCCCCCCCAAAAAAAAAGAAAAAGAAAAAGCAGAGCAAGGTGAATACTAGATCACTCCACACAAGGTGAGTGCTAGATTACTACATATACAGCAAAGGCTGTGTGATCACGGGAGATGCTACTTAATTTCAAAAGTGTTTAAAGACATGTTCATGGAAGGCATAACACTGAATTTTCTGAGCTGAGTTTCAGGTCGGGATAGGCAATTCCATGTGGTCAGATGGTTTAAATAAATGCAAGTTAAAAAGTATGGCTATGCTCATGAAACAATGAATTCCATGTGACTGTGACACTGAGAACTGGTGTGAACATGGAAGAGAAGACTGGGGGTGAAGGAAAGGCATGTGCATGTGGACTGGTAATTGGTATCTACAATGTGCCAAGCATCATAATTTTCCTTCTAAGCCATGAAGAGATTGTAGAGATTTCTGAGTAGACAAGACACATAATCAGATATTTATGTTTTAGAAAAGTTAATTACAGCAAAATGTAGGAAATATTGGAAGAAATAAAGATTGTATGGTGAACTTAGAAATAAATTTTTTTTTATTGAAGTATGGTTGATTTACAATAATGCTTTAGTTTCAGGTGTACAGCATAATGATTCAGTTTTGTTTTTCATTTTTTGCAGATTATATTCCATTATATGTTAGTATAAGATATTGGGTATAATTCCCTGTGCTATACAGTAAATCCTTATTGCTTATCTATTTTATGCATAGTAGTTTGTATCTGTTAATCCCATACTTCTAATTTGTCCCTCCCCCCTCATTCCTTTCCCCTTTGGTAATCATAAGTTTGTTTTCTATATCTGTGAGTCTGTTTCTGTTTTGTATATAAGTTCATTTGTATTATATTTTAGATTCCATATATAAGTGATGTCAAACAGTATTTGTTTTTCTCTGTATGACTTATTTCACTCAGCATAATATTCTCTAGGTCCATCCATGTTGCTGCAAATGGCAATATTTCATTCTTATTTATGGATGAGTAATGTTCCATTGTGTGTATATACACACACAATCTTCTTAAGACCATTGTCTGTTGGAGTGCACTTGGGTTGCTTCCATATCTTCATTATTGTAAACAATGCTGCTATGAACACGGGTCCATGTATCTTTCGAAACTAGAGTTTTCATAGTTTCTGGATATATACCAAGGAGTGATATTGCTGGATCACATGGTAGCTCTATTTTTAGTTTTTTAAGGAACCACCATACTGTTTTCCATAGTGGCTGAACCAATTTACATTCCCACCAGCAGTGTAGGAGGGTTCCCTTTTCTCCACACCTTCCCCTGCATTTATTATTTGTAGACTTTTTGATGATAGCCATTCTGACTGGTGGAGGTGATACCTCATTGCTGCTCTGAACCATTTAGTACAGGCAATTTTTATTTATTTACTTAGAGCATATGCACTAGTTTTTCTTGAATATGTTTAGTTATAATATCTGTCAAGCAGTTTTTGAATGAGCGTGTAGCAGTCTGCATTCCCACAACTAGTATATGAGAGTTTGGTTGCTCCATATTCTTGACAACACATAGTTTTGTCCATCTTTCTAATTTTAGCCATTCTAATGGATAGTCACGTCTCAGTGTGGTTTTAATTTTAATTTTCCTTTACATTACATTAATTTTCTTATAGTTTACATGTTATTATCCATCATTTAACTTTCAATCTATATATGTTCTTAAGTGAGTCTCTTATAAAAAGTATAAGAGACTTATACTCGACTTACACTCACAGGAGTTCTCACCTCGCAGCTGCACAACCTGGAGGAGTGGCTGCGCCTGGGCCTGGCCTAGTGCGAGCAGAGCAAGAAACTCCTCACCAAGCAGGCCAGTGAGATCAAGTTACTCAAGGAAGAGTGTAAATGCAGGAAAAAGTTGATTTCCACCCAGCAGCTGATGACTGAGGCCAAAGCCAGGTATTACCAGTGCCGTTTTCGTGACAAGGTCTTTATGAACCAAGCTTTTCTACAAAGTCATATTCAGTGCTGCCACCCTGAAGATTCCCATCTTGCAGAGTATAAGACAAGGGTACAGACTGACAAGCTCCAGAATGAGACCGCCATGTTGAAGGAGCTCACCAAGTGTCAGCTAGAGGCTGCACAGCATGGCCATGCAGTCAGATTCTCTAAGGAATATGAAATGTAGAAAACAAAAGAGGAAGAATTTCTGAAGTTATTTGATAGATGGAAAGAAGAAAAGGAGAAACTAGTTGATGAAATGGAAAAAGTCAAGGAAATGTTTATGATGGAGTTTAAAGAACTAACTTCTAAGAATTCAGCATTAGAATAGCAATTGTCAGAAGTCCAGAAGTCCAACATGCAGATCAAGTCAGGCATAGGCACGTTAAAAGATGCAAATGAGTTTAAAGAAGAACGTCCTCAGCAACCCCAGGATTTCCAAAATGTGATGCAACTTCTTGATAGTCAGGAAAGCAAGTGGACAGCTTGAGTTCAGGCTCTTCATCAAGAACACAAGAAAGAGAAAAGCCGGCTCCTGTTACATATAGAGAAACTTCGAAGCCTAATGATAGATGATCTAAATGCAAGTAATGTATTCTACAAGAAAAGGATAGAAGAGCTAGGGCAGAGGCTCCAGGAGCAGAAAGAGCTGATCATCACTCAGAGACAAAAGATTAAAGAGTTTACCAGTAAACCATTAAACAGTGTCAGTGAAGCCAGAGGGAATCCTTTAACCTGGCAAACTTTTGAATCTAAGCCAACTACCCCAACTGTACCTATGAATACCGCAGCACCACAGACTTTGGATGCTAAGTCAAGTCTAACAATGGCACATGAACAGGCATTCTCATTGCACATACTGGAACGAATAGAAGAACTTTCAGAAGAAGAAAAAGGAAAGGAAAATGAACAGAAATTAAATAACAAGATACATTTAAGGAAAACTGAAGAATAACCCTTCCCTCGCTAAGGAAATAAGAACAGTCTTGGAGGAGAGTTTGGTGGAGTTACTGGAAACCTTGGGGATTAATGCAGATATATGTGGTTTTCCAAGTGACCACTTGAATAGAGTGCTAAGAACCATAGTATCAGCAAGACATGAGCGGGAATGACAAGTACCTAACATTCAGCAAATTCGTGAATTCCTTGAACGTCAGGTCACCCGTAAAATTGAGGAGAGAACACTACTGTCCACAGACAGGTACAGTGCTTCTCAAGTGGACACCCTTTCACCTGGAGAAATACCCAAAGCAATACATCTTCCTCCCAAAAGCAGACAGTTGGTTAGACAAAGACCTGTTTTTACTGATAGGACATCTGTTCCAAAAGTTAAGAAAAATATCACAGAAGATCATTTTCCCAGAAAGTCTTCAACTACTGCGACCCCTCCCTTCAGTTCAGAGGAAGAGCTGGACGATGGGGACCTCCTCCAGGCCTGTGCCTCGCCAGACTTACTTCCTGTGCTGTCATGTAAAAGCAACAAGAGTAGCTCTGGAAGGAGCACCGTCAAAAGCGACTGACTGGACGGAGGGAGGCGAACTTAAGGACTCTGATATTTCTCCCAAGCCCACAGGAACCGCCATTAAAACATTAACTGGAAAAGTTGAAAAGACAGTTTCAAATCACAGAAATGTGAATAAGCCAGTTGGTGGGCTTAATGTTGCAGAGGCGTTCATCAAAAAAGAACAAAAAGATCTAAAGTGTGCAGATGTGGACGATGATGACTGGGACATATCATCCTTAGAGGAAGAGAAATCTTTGGGGAGAAGAATTGGAAGAGAACAGAAGGAACCTCCACCTGTGAAGAATGAGTCAAATTCTACTTAAGTGCCAAGTGCCTGGGGTGCAACTAACCTGAAAGGGCCAAAGGGAGAAGGACCTCAGGATGAATCCAGCACACTGAAAAGCAGCTTAGTAACCAAGACTGATTGGAGTGACTCTTCAGATGTGTAACTGTCACCCCACGCATCAGGAGGCCCTTCCAGATGCCAGCAGTATTGCAGTAGCGCAGTATTTCAGTACTGCCTACATGACTCTAATGCTCCTGCTTGGCAGTATCTCCTACAATAACAAGGAAGCTGACTCTCAAAGAACAAGAGTCCCTTTTGTGGCACCTAATGCAGTTATTAAAAAACAAATTGTCAACAGTATTTTGAAGGATATAAAGGTGTTTAAGACTGCTGCTGCTTAAAAATAATGTGTCACTGAAGTCATAAAAAGCTTTTCTTCAGAACGGTACTCTAGTGTTTAAGTGTATTTTTTTCAACTAATTTTTAAGTGAATATTTTTTAAAACTTATAGCAGGTTTTGGTTTGAATTAAAACCTTTTCTTATATCTTTCTTATGTATGTTGTCACGTTGGAAGTGTTTTATTATAAAGTTCTGTTAGTATCCTTAAAATTGAATTAGTGGAATCAGTGAAATCTTAAGAGTAGATTGCTTATTTTTCATATAGAAGTAAGTTTAGAGTTATAAAAATATAGCTAGGCCCATGTTAGATAACTACATTTTCCAGAAGTACTTTTACCATATGCAGCTTTGAGCCATTGTAAGCATGCTGTTTTATTTTAGAACTTTAAAAACTTTCTGTGGCATCATCTTTACCTTGGATATGTTATGAATAAAATGTAGCCAGTTTAAACGTCAGTTGTTATCATACTATGAACAGAATAGATTGAGTCAATACTGAATTCATGTATGTCTGTAGTTTTTTTCACTTTTTAAAAATGCCCAATCCATATTCTAAAATACCTCAAAACTAAGTTAGTTTTATTCTTAACAA
The DNA here is from genome assembly GCF_003676395.1 of Aethalodelphis obliquidens. Taxonomy (NCBI): domain Eukaryota; kingdom Metazoa; phylum Chordata; class Mammalia; order Artiodactyla; family Delphinidae; genus Aethalodelphis; species Aethalodelphis obliquidens. The sequence goes on along the minus strand of NW_020837967.1, from coordinate 18,073,759 downwards.
TGACATTGTCAACAGTCAAAAAGTTCATATAAACTGTTTTCTGCATTTTTTATACTTTGTGGTACTATATGTACTCTGTTTCCCAAAAAAAGTAACATTTTAACTAAATGGTTTGTTGGATTTTGGATCTTTCTTCATGTTGTCAACCTTTCAAGTAAAGCCCTCCATTACAAAAAGAAAAAGTATAAAAATTAGGTCTTTTTCAATCTAATGAAAATCACTCTAGTTGGAGAATTTGGTCCATTTATATTTAAAATAATTACTGATTTGGCTGAAATTAAGTCTGCTATCTTGTTATCTGGCTATCCCATCTGTTCTTTATCTTTTTTTATCTGGCTATCCCATCTGTTCTTTGTTTATCTTTTTCTATCTTCTTTTAATCAACTTTTTATTATTCCCCTTTACCTTCTTTATTGGCTTTTTAACTATATATTTTTGTAGTATATTTCTGGTGGTTAGCAATTTGCAGCTTCATGAATAATGTAAGACTTTTAATATTATAATTTTATATACCCCTCAATCCTTTCCTATTAATATTGCCATATATTTTACTTCTACATATATTATAAATCCGTCAACATATTGATATCACTAATTGCTTTAAAACGTTAGTAACCTTTCTTGTTTTTTAACATGTATTTCTATCCTTTGTGGAGAACTAGCAGGTAGGCAGGGAGAACTAACTCTGTTCTGCATATAGGGATTCTATGAATTCCAAGCCTATGAGTGATCTTTCTTGACAGAAACAAATTTCCTCCACCCATGAAAGGCCTGCTTCTCTGCCAGCACAGGCTCAGACTTGGCAACACTCCCAGCTGCCCTAGACTGCTGACCCTCTTGGAAGGGCTTGTTTTTCGCTAGAATTTATTTCCTTTAGATCTCTTTGCATCTTCAGTGTGTTGAAAAAATATGATGTTTTTAGTCCATCTTTTTATTTTTTACAGTAGGAACAATGTAATAGGATGTGGAAACATAAATGTTTTATATAAACTATTTATATCATGACTTTTATGCAAAATATTCAAGTAATATTGAATTCTGTCAAAATATTACTATTAGTTATGAAGGATACATGGTAACTTCATAAAAAACTCCAAGTTTAGTGATATATTCAAGATACACAATGTATAGTCATTTATCAGAATGTTTACATTATTACCATAAGGAATAAATGTTGTATGTCCACAAATATCTCAAAATTCTTCTTAGGATAGAATATGGTAACATATGTAAAATACTTTGCAAATTATACAAGCTTTGTGCGTGCAAATCATTATAGTGAACTACAATAAAATGCTAATTACTTTTGGAAATGAGGATAGATATGACATAGGAGGTCTTTATGGGACTGAAGATTTTATATATAAATACACACATACACAGCTGACCCTTGAACAATGTGGGGTTTAGAGGTGCCAACCCTCTGCAAAGCTGAAAATCCATGTATAACTTTACAATCAGCCCTCATATTCGAGGTTCTACATTCACGGATTCAACCCATCAGGGTCATGTAGTACTATAACATGTATTTATTTTTAAAAATCCACATATAAATGGACCTGTACAGTTCAAACCCATATTGTTCTATATATAGAGGGAGACAGAGAGAAAGAAAGAGAAACAGAGACAGAGAGAGACTGAGGCAGAGGAAAGAATAGTTACTATGTCCCAGGCATTGATTTATGCTTGTTACACAAACTAATTCACCCTTAGCACAATCTGATCTCAGAGACAGGCACCATTATTTTCCCCATTTTACAAATAAGAAAAATGAACAGAGGTAACTTATGCGACTTGCCTAAGATCATATAACTAGAAACTGAGAAAAAGGATTTAATCTAACTGTAGAGCTGTCTCTATCAATCATTCTGCTATACTTTCTAAAGTTCTTTCTGGCTCTGAGAGCCTATGATTTTATAATGAAAAACAAAATAAGTTAACCTAAGATATAAAAAAAAATCCCTTATTGAGTATAAAAGGTGAGAAATGAAGGGAGAGAAAGAAACAATAGAAGGGATTCCCTATAACTTCTAATACTAAAGGCACATAAACACACACACAAGCGTGCACACACACACACACACACACACAAAATCCCAAGTCATGATCAAAATGAAATTTTCATTTCATCTGAATCCTTCCAATTACAGCTTGAATATCCCTGAAGGCCACACCTGAGAATAACACTTTAAAAAAAAAGGACAGTACCTACACAAATATGTACTTTGTACATATACAAAGTATATCTCTATTTTTATTAAAATAGAGATAAAAAATTAAAAAGAAAAACACAGCAGGGTCCTCAGGAGGATCTTGAGCTGATATTTAGGATTCAAATTATACACAGAGCTATAAGACATCTGAAATGAGTAAAGAAACCAGAGAAATGAAACATTAAACCTTTTAAAAGACACAGTTTAAGAAATCAGGGCCAGTTTGTCTAGGGTACCATATTAAGGATAGAATCTGTTATTGCCATCAAGACAATTACACTGAGAACACTCTAGTTATTCTTCATCTTTCCTGAAGGAATATGACATGAATTGTTTAGGTCAAATTTCAGGAAGATTTGTTTAACAGTAGAGTAAGTTACCAAAAAAATTTGTGAATTTATACACAGTTGTCCTGCCTGATCCATAAAGACAAAACATGGGTGAGCAGATAGGAGTTCAGTTTTGCAATGAGTTAGCAGAGACCACAGATACAATAAATAAAGATGGATAGATGTGGAAAAAGGACAAACGCATGCTCAGTTATTATTACCTTTGAATTGAAAGGCTAAAAACATCTTAATTCACAAGACTTTATGATTAACTTAAATTATTAAAAATGATCATTTTTTTTTTCCCTCGGGTTAGTGGCTCAATGTTTGCCCTAAAAATTTTCAAACTCCCCATTTTATAGTGTAAAAGTTCTACTGATATGTGAAGTTACTACATTCACTCAGGCCTAACCAGGACCACAAAGGTAAAAGAAAGAACTAGCTGTAGCTCTGCATAATAAATGAAGAGGAATATCAAGTTAACACGAGAGGTTTGGAGCGGGAACATGGCAGACCTAGATATGGAGACGAAAGTGGGAGAAAGGTCTAGATAAGAAATTCCAAGAATACACTGTTAGAATTGGGCTGGAGAAATTCCTTCCGATGGGAATAAATGAGGAAATTCAGGACAGTGGTGTCAAAATATGTACGTACCTATGAATGTGTGTAAGAATATTTTGCTACCCTCGTTTGATATAATTCTCTCATCTCCTCCACGTAACAGCCTTGAATGAATGGTGCTTGGGGTGTGATGGGAGCAGAAATGAACTCCCTGCCAGAGTGAACTGAGGTGGAAAAAATTCAAGTTGCTCTGGGGCAGAGAGAGGAAGAGCATTCTTTCTCCTACTCCCCAGTGCCTTACAAATACATTGTTATTCTGAAAGCAAATGCATTAGGCATATAAAATTTTTGGTATGGGTTGGGTTTTGTAGGGAGCATTCCTGCTATCCACAGGAATTAAAACTCAGTATACTTGTCCCCTGCCCTGTAGTGGACAGTTAGGTGTGTAGGAGATACATATTTTTGCTTGAACAAAGGAAAAGCACAGGGATAAGAATACAAAGTTTATGGTTTTAATTGTCAGTTCTTGCTGTTAATACACACTAACTTTTTATAAACATATAATTTGTTAGGGCCACAGTCTCCTTGACTGTAGAATAAAATATTTTAAACTTAGAATTTAAAAGATGACTTTATATGCATGTCAATTTGACCTTCAAAATAAACTTTGGAGTTGTGCGAATCCCCCCAGAACAGGTTATCATTAACCCATTGTACAGATGTGAAATAACATCTGGGAAGCTAAGAGATTTGAGCATATTCCATAGCTAATACGAAATAGGGCTGGGAAGGCTAGGACTCTTCACTCCTGGTTTTCTGATTATAAGTCCACTTTTGTTTATGCATTGCCCAATTTCTCTGCACTCTTTAAAATTTACCTAGTGCTATCACACAGAGAATTGCTGCTAGCAAGTTCAGTTAATTAAACAGGTTTTGTAATTCCATTGAGAAGTTCTAACAGCAATTGAAGATTTTATATTTCCATTCAAGTCTCCATTTATTCTATAAAAATAATTATACTGAAAACCTACCAGGTTTTCATGAACCACTCTGAATCTACTTTTTGTTCCTTATCATTGCCACTTACCAACCACGACTTGACTGCCTTAAAAATCTACATGGTACCTTATGTGCGTATTCCTTTGCACACACTATGCTTTCCATCACAAAAGGTCTTCTCCTGATTCATGTGAATTCTTACTCATTATCCAAAACTGACCTGAATATCAATCCCCGCAGAAGCCCTTTCTAATATTCGTGATTCCTGGAAAAGTCAACCATTCCCTCATCTGAGCTGCTATTTTATCTGAAGCAAAATTCTATTCTTGACCTTAATATATGGTACCTTATTTGCCTACAGGTCTGGTTTTGTGAGCAGGGACCATATTGTATCCTCAAAACTTGGAGCAGTACATTAGTGAAGGGCTCCTACTGGAGTCTCAATAAATGTTGATTAAACTGAATTGAATTGAAATACTCCAGATTTTAGCATAGAACTTAAAATTCTCATATTCCAGTAATATTCAAATTAGAACCTTTACTGAGTCAGCAACATATACTATCATGACACATACTGCAAAATGATGTTATGATTTAAACTTGAATTACAAATTAAACTCAAATTTTAAAAGTACTTGTTTCATCGAAATTCAGGGATCCCACAATAGCCCCAATATGTAGGACATTTTAGATGAACGGTACAGAGAAGCTTCAGAACACTTTAACCTATTCAACTTGCCACAGATCCAGTGTTTCTCAACCCTTCTCAAAGCAAAAGGTTGCGTGGTCTTAGTGCTGAAGATGATAAATGTATGCAGAAAACACGGGGCAAAGTAGGATGGTGCTCTAGCTCTGTCTTTCCACTGACCCATCTCTCAGCAATTTTCACCACCAGACAGAAGGAAGCACCTCTGCCTGTTTCCTTTCGCTGTATAAACAGTGCATGGAAGGAGTCCCTTACCTTCTCTGCTGTGTCACTTTTTTTTCAGCTCAATTTGTCTAATTAGAATCATTGAGAAGAAATGTAAAGTTTTCATAAAATAGAGGCATAAGTCTCATAGGTGTGCGCAAAACAGAACAAAATCTATGTATATTCAAATTTTTTATATTAGGAAGATCTTATTGTAATAAAAATGATGCTTGTCAAGTCTTGATCTTAAGGAAATTTTTCATCTTGGGTCTAGGACAAGAGATTATGTGATGGTTCTGAGATTATCCTCATGGCTCTGTCCAGGCCTCCCCAACATGGAGAGCACCGCCGGGGTGGGAGCCCCAGCCTCAGCCAATTCACGGAAACAGCTTTTCACTCAATGGTATATATAGGTAAGTAAACATAGACACACACGCACACATTATATTTTATCATTTCCAGAGGCTTTTTCTAGTCATAGTTACTGTGATGTTGTTCAAAGTTTACTGGGCAGGGAACACACATGGTTACCTTTTCAACCTTTCTAATTTTTATTGGATCCTAAGCTCCCACATCTTGGCCTTCAGGCATTTTTCTTGTTAAAGCCCTCCTACCTTCCAGTCCAACAAAGACTAAAGACTTCGGATATGAATTTTTTAAAGTAACCACTGGAGAAGAGGCTTCAATTACATTGGCCCAACCAGCAATCTGTGGAAGTGCACGCGAATTGCTCAGAGACAATGTCCTGCCTTTTACCTTGCAGTCACGAGTTGGAGTCAAGCAGAGATTAACAGTGTCCAAGGGTTGTTATCATCTGGTGATCACTTGGGAGCTGAGATGAAATAAATTGCTAGTATCTTGCATCTACTTGCTGAGGTTGCCTGGTTCAGGCTATTTGGGGGACCAGAGCCAAATCTTAGCTGCAGTGGGTACTCTAAATAGAAGTCTCTGTGCAAAGAGCAAATTCTAAATAAACCACATATTATACTTCTTCTTGAATTAATGGAAGATATCCTCTCAGACAAGGTTGGAAGTAAGCTGGGGAGATGTGAGTGTGGGAATTGGGCAAAGTCTGCTATTCAAGGCGAAAGGCCTCTAAGTATTTAAATTTAAATTCTATCCTGGGTCCTCTACAGGAGATAAATACCATCTGGTCTTGAATTCCTCTCCTGGATAGCACAGTCTGACTCAGTCAGAAGGTCCCACCTCCCTTATCTATTGTTTCGTCCACTTTGACAGTCATTAAACTTTAAGGAAAATGGAAAACTTTTCAAAAGAAAAATTTGGGAACCTAGGCATGGTTGGAATGTGCACAAGCATTTACATATGTGCAGAGAGAGAAGAGAGAAGCAATTCACATTAAATTTTCTGAATGTTTAATCAGGGCCAGATAATATTTTGTTATTATTGTTGTTATTGTTTTATTTTGATTAAAGAAGCTTTTGGGTATGAATCATTAAAGTATTTGCCTATATCTTCTACTTGACATTTCATGCATAGATACTATTAAAATAAATCTTGTCTACTTCATTTATTAAATGTGTTATACATAAACTGACTCGTGGATAATAATTCAAAAAGGCCTAACTAGGTAGAACTTAGACATAAAAGGGACTTCTAAGATTATTTTGTTTAAAGAAAATTCAAGGTTTCTAAAAGTTAAGGGTAGATTGAAATTTACAGGGCTGCCATCTTGTCCAATTGTCACAAAGAACTACAAAAGTTTCCATCTCCAAGTTCATCCTTCATTTGCAACCTATGCATCATAAAAACCAATGGCTCTTAATTTTGGGTGGTTACAAGCGCTTTTGGGAATTTGGTGAAAGCTATGGATCTTCTGCCCAGAAAAAATACACTTAACACACAAACCAAAGAAATTTTCACCCAACTGAGGGAATGCCCCCATCTTCTAAAATCTATCCATGGACAACCATCCCCCAAAGGGTATTTGAACCACAGGTTAAGAATTCCTGAAAAAGATATCAGCTCAGGCAACTTCCAGTAAGAGTGCATACTCCACATCTTTATCAATACATATGAAGAAAAGAAAAAAAGGCAAGAAAGCAATGTGCTCTCTTAAAATGGGCAGAAATGAAGATTATTGGTTTAAGTAACCCAATTATTTGTCCTTGAAAATGGTGAATACATGTTTGTACCAAGTTTTCACCTCTCCTCCATCTCAAAATTAGAGGGCCTTAGAGTATGATCAATTTTAAGACCAAACAAGGCTATGATTTTGGTAAAAGATAACTAACAAACAGACTGAGTTCCTGTAAGCCTTCCAAAGCTTCAAGTGGCCAACTCAGATGAAAACTAAAAACAGGATCAACTTAATCAGCAAGAGCTGTTGAAAAATGAATTTCAGTTAGAGGCTTGGATCAATTTAAAATTTAAAAAATTAATGTGATTCTTCTGTCCAAAATTACATTTCATTTTAGACATATGTCTATACGTTAGACATATACTATGTCTATACGTTAGACATATATTATGTCTATACGTTAGACATATATGTTGGACATATATATATATATATATATATATAATTGCCCAAAATATCTGCTTCCCATTAAAAAAAAATCTTACCACTTCCACAGCAGTAAGAATGGATGAAAATTTCCAACTAAGCATAACTCAAAAGTTATCAAATTCGTTTAGATTAGTGGCCAAGAGGAACTCGGGGGACAGCTTTACATGTGCAGCCTTAGAGTTCAAAACTCTAACGCAAAATTCATTTTAGACCATTTCGTTACTCAGTCGTCAAAACGTACCTCAACCCGGAGTATCTCGCTGCTCCACGAACCAGCGGGCAAGGCCTCCAGTTGGAACGGGAAGCCACTACCAGCCAGCGGCCCGAGCCCTCGGCCCCGGGGGAGTGCACTTCCGGGACGCCGGGTGGGGGCACTTCCGGGACTCCGGACGGCGCCGGCTATGCCTCATGCACACTCGGTTCCGGGGTGCTAGCCCAGGCCCGGCGCCGGAGGCAGGGGTTACGCCAGGTCGTGGGCTCTAAGAACAAGCCTGATTCAGTTCCCGCGTCTCTCACCACAAGAAGTTTGAGGGAGGAAATTTGGACTTTGGAGTCGGCCCAGCATGGGGCTGCGGTCCAGGCCTGCGGCGAGAAGAGCGCCCGGGTCGCCCTTGACCCAGGGGAGTCGTTGCCTCCCGGCGTTGTTACGCTCACACCCCCGTCAGATCCTCGTAAAGACCAGGTATGTGGTGGGAAAAGGAGGAGCACGCTAACCGCGGGCTCCCGGGCCTCCCCTGCATCCGCGAGGAGGCGCACTGCCCGGTGGAACACGCGGCGCCAGCTGCGGCCTGGAGCCTGGCTCGGGGCACCGTGGGTTTGAGGCCCACTTCTGGGGCTGGTGCACGTGGGCGGCTTGGGTTGCGGGGTCATGCTCTCAATGTCCCACGCAGCTGGTCTGTGAGCTGCCTCTCAGCCACCCCAGTGACTCCCGGCCGCGCTTTGTACTCTCCCCGCGCTCTGCATTCGCAGAATGACCGTGACCCAGGGATGCCAGCCCTGGGCTTTGGGAGTCTTCCGCTTAGGGTGAAAGGTGGGGATGGAGAATGGGAACCCGATGCACTTGGCGCATTTTTCGTTGAAACCCGGAACCCACTCCCTCCCTGGTGCCACAGCCGAACCTGGCCTCCCAGGCGGGGTGCGGGTAGGAGGTGGGGGGCTCGATCTGCCCTAATCGTAAATCATCTGTCAGTGTGACTGACCTCGATCTATTTCCAAACAAGAGGGTTAAGCTTTGAAACAACCTAAGTAGTTGTTGATGAGAAAAATGTAAGCGTTAGGTAACTAGAATTGTTAAAAATGAATTTCTCGAATGTGGGGTGTGATTTTATGGTAAGATACTAGGGTCTGTAAATCTAATGACACTCATTAAGCAAGGGTGCTTAAACAGCATTAAGTAAGGGAAAAGGAGCCCAGTCTTGAATACATACACACTGTTGTCTGGTATCCATTAGTTGTTTAATGTCTGGCCTGAATGACTAGTCCTAGTTATAAATCTGCAGCTAAAATTCTGTTCATTTTGGCCAAGGAACTGTATGTGGCACATAACAAAAGTTTGATGTTAGCATTTATTATAACTTTATTAATATAATCAATATAATATTATTCAACATGTCCTGAAAATACAAGATACTAGTTAATTCTCCATATAAACTGAAAATAACATATTTGTATGTTAATGTGGCATAACTTAAAAGGACTAAACATTGCTGTTTTTTATTCACACGTACTTAGTGTGCAATTATTGTTAACGTTTTCATTTTCTTGATCCGATGTTGGTGAAAACTGATATTATGTTAGTCAGTTGACTAAAGGATATTATTGTGTAGCCAACATTTATCAATTTCAAGAAAATTTTCGATGAATAAACATCTTTTATACAAATATTCATATACCTGAAGTAAGAGCTCTGAATTACATAGGATATATGAATATTATGTTCCTTTTGCTGTTGGTTTACCCAGGATAATTTTTCTTACCTTTACATTTGCAGGGTTGAAAATCATACTCTCATACTCTTTTCAACTAAGGATATCGCTGTATTATCTTGAATTTCCTTCAGGGCTTGATGATATTATCAGTGAAAACTTTAGGTAATTCTGATGACCAGAATTAAAATGGGAAGCCAAGATATTTATTTTGAAGAGAGGAGAACAGAGAACTTTGTAAACATGCTTCTCAGGAAGCAGTTATTAATAGCATTTTCCCCCTTCCAATTCTCCAGTTTTTAAGAGCAGCTGTTGAAAATGTTTGTCTCAGAAAATTACAGAAATAATTAAAGTTATTTAAGCATAAAATAACCAGTTTCATAATAGGCCCAAATTTTCATCAGAAATATTAAGTACCATTCGGCTAATTTAATAGATTTCTAAACTTTAGTTATATTTTCTGTGCTACAAATATTTTCCATAAGCCTAATTTATGCTAAGGAATAGTATGTCCTTTGATGAATGCTTACTCTGAGCACGTACACAATTGGTGATTAGTTTTGTATTTTGTACTCTATACCTGTTGCAAAAAAAATGCTTGTTTATCCTTCTACAAGCCAGACACGGTTCAATGAATGCCAAAAGCAAATGACTATAGAACTCTAAAATAGTAGGATTTTTAGGATTATGATATTTAGGTTTCATTTATTTTATCCATCGATTTTCATTAGGAAACTGGTAATGAGAATGACAGAATTCAGGAGTTAAAAAAAATCAAATTAACACCCTGCTGATTGCAATAAAGAACTATGAAGTAATCCAATACCTGCAACCTAGCTTAAAGAAGTTCACATCAATTACAACGGCATTACATATAAAAGCAAAGGTCGGTTCTGCTCAATACATTTGGCCGATTAATTCACACTAGAAAACTGGTTGCCTAAGTAGTAGTGCTCTGGACTTGTAAAGGCCTCCAAACCCAGTTAAAGTGACAGGAAAAAAGAGAAAAAGAGCAACCTAGCAATTTTCAGCAGGGAGCACAGTTATCAGAAAGCTGGGGCCGCCTTTACCCCAATCACAGGTTAAACCAATTTGATTTCTAACAATGAAAGCACCTTCTGCTTATTCTTGAGCTACAGCACATCCCTGTGTAAACAGCCATACAATAGAAAGCCAAGGCAGGTGATATGCAGCAGAACAAAGCATCAAGGCCAACAAGCAAAGGAAATTCTGCACTAAGATGAAATTTTATCATCTTATTTAATTAAAAGGTGGTAGGTAGAGTAGGTAAGAAAGCTATAAGCAGACACATTTGATAAACTAGGTAAGAAAAAAAATCATATCTAGGAGGCTGTATGTAGGTATTTATTTCAGATATCCTTGGAAAATTGTGGTTTGGCTCATTGTTTTTGGACTGTAAGAGACAGATTTTATCCATTGTTTAAAACATCTCCTGTACCTACCTTGAGTAGGTAAAATATGAAAACATACTGCAACATTCTCTCTTTTCCCTCCCAAAGCACTATAATGTAGCTTTTGAACATTTCATCATTTTTCTTTAGTTCTTGGAATGATGTCTGAGAAAGTGCTTGTCCAGTCAAAATAATCTGTAGATACTCCAAGCATATTACACATAATTCCCATTGTTTCTGTTGTCAAGCAAAGAGAAAAATGAATTATTTTACATGTTATAACTGTCATTAAATTCTTTGCAAAATTGATAGGCAAATGCACGAGGAATCAAAGCTTTGGTTACATGAAACGGTGGACCAAAATCTAGCTCAAAAAATTGAACAGCTCTTGGACTCCACTTACTCAATTGTAACACGGGGGTAATAATCCCACCTATGATTATCTCACAAGGTTGATTCTGGGTTCATTTGAGGAAAATGTTCCTCAAAATGCTTTGAGAATTATAAAACCTCATCCTAATAAAGAGCAAACTTACACAGTTTGATTTGAAACAATACCAACATATTGGGGGAGAACTATGCTTACGGAGCCCCCTGAAATATGCAATACATATATCATTTGAGTCATCAAAGAGGAAATGATTTTATCTTGCCTGGGTCACAAAAGCTGGTCTCTGTTTGCCCTGGTTCTGGTCCATCCACGCAAGAGTTAATCATGATTTGAACACATTTTTTTCTGAAAGGTAGAAATCTCCAGTCAAAAGGCTACTCAGAACATAAGATATGGCTAAGAGTTGCACTTCGGAAACCACATGAAGGGTGTCTGTATGAAGAGTGAAGTGAAACAGGACTATTGAATCATTTTTCACAATACAGTTATGGTATCCATAATTTGGAAGGGAATTGGAGGATAGTATTTGTAGTTCAAGTCTCTGTCCCATGTATAACTTCCCCCTTTAGAGTGGAAGAGTATACAGTTTGTGTAATTGCATTTCATGGCAATATAATCAATATGAGTTTTACACAGGGAGATAATCAGATAAATAATTGATCAACACTGGTATGGAAAGCAAACAAAACTGATAATTTATTGCTATCCATGATCATTTTGTGTGGAGTCCATGCTTCTTCCTTCCCTCTCTCCTTCCTCAGGTGTAAGGCTGGCATTGTAATCTGAAGACTTTTCCACCTTCTCCTATTCACTCCTCCAATAGATGTCTTGGACTCCTAATTCATCTTGGTATATGCTCCTCAGTGAACCTGAACTTTAATGCAAGTTGTGTAAACAGATAAGATGAAAAAGAACTAAAATTTTCATTCATGTTGTATTATTGAAGAGCTCTGAATGGGGTTAGAAAGGAGGGAATTCTTTTTTAAAAAATTTATTGACGTATAGTTGGTTTACAGTGTTGTGTTAATTTCTGCTGTACAGCAAAGTGATTCAGTTATATACATATATATATATGTATATGCACACATTCTTTTTCATATTCTTTTCCATTGGTTTATCACAAGGTATTGAATATAGTTCCCTGGGCTAAACAGTAGGACCTTGTTGTTTATCCATTGTATATATACTTGTTTGCATCTGCTAATCCCAACCTCCCAATCCATCCCTTCCCCACCCCCAAGTCCCCTTTGGTGACCACAAGTCTGTGCTCTATGTTTGTGAATCTGTTTCATAGATAACTTTGTGTCATATTTTAGATTCCATGTATAAGTGATATCATATGTTATTTGTCTTTCTCTTTCTGACTTACTTCACTTAGTATGATAATCTCTAGGGCCATCCATGTTGCTGCAAATGGCATTATTTCCTTCTTTTTTATGGCTGAGTAGTATTCCATTGTATATATGTACCACATCTTCTTTATTCATTCATCTGTCGATGGACATTTAGTTGTTTCCTCGTCTTGGCTATTGTGAATAGTGCTGCTCTGAACACTGGGGTGCATGTATCTTTTTGAATTATGGTTTTCTCTGGTTATATGCCCATGAGTGGGATTGCTGGATCATATGGCAACTCTATTTTTAGGTTTTTGAGGAAGCTCCATACTGTTTTCCATAGTGGGTGCACCAGTTTACATTCCCACCAACAGTATAGGAGGGTTCTGGAAGGAGGGAATTCTAATGGAAATTACTTTGGAGAAAAATTGTGATGCATCCCAACATATATCATCATCTCGTTTTATCTTTTATGGAATTTTTTGTAAAATGCATATAACTCACTTTTGCTTGTAAATTGTGTATACATTTTGTAAAATTCATATAACTCAAATTTACATGTGAAGTAAATTTATGTTCTGGGAATACAACAGCAATTTGAGTAGTGTTCACAGCTAGTGTGGACTGAAATTTGAAGTTGCTTATAGAAGGCTAATCTCAGGTGGGTTATGTAGAGATGGGAAGAACAGAAACAGCAAAATGTTAAAAATCAATAACTGGACAATATATAGGAAAGGAGATACAATAGTTGGAAGAGTCAATGATACATTGTTTTTGACAAGGGTCCCTGGTTAAACAATTCATAAAGAACATCCAAGAGAAACTGCACATTATGTAGAATAGTGGAGAAAGATGATGAATTCTGTTTGAAACATTATAACTAAGAATGAGTACAGTACCTCCCATTCAAGGTGAGTGTGCAAAAATATTACAGAATGTGAAAGGAAAGTTAACTGTGAGAGATAATAAAATACTTATATATACAAGCATTCTGGAGTTGAGTTCACCATAGGAAACATTACAAATATAGCAGTCTACATTTGATTTTAAAGTGAGTATGTTAAGAATTCTTAATGGGATTTTTGAAAAAGAATACAACCCATGAAAAAGAGCAGGAGATTTTGAAGTAGCATGCAAAAAAAGAATAAAGTACAGACAGGTATAAATAAGTAACAGCTCTAGAAATGAAAATTATATAAGAAAAAGAAGCATAAAAACAAGAAATACAATCAAAGAGAGAATTAGGAAGCTTGATGATAATAATAAGGAATTTATCCAGATAAAGAGATTGAAAGATCAAAAAGACCAGTGAAGATAGCATCTAACAGGTTTGATAGAAGTTCCAAAAGGAGGACAGAGAGAATGAAGGAGAAGCATATTTAAAGAGAAGGTTCACAAAAAAGAAGTAAAAGCAAAAGCCCCAGGGGGCTCCTCAGGAGAATGGAATGGAAGACCCATCTGTCTCCTTCTCCAAACCCAAGAAAAAGAAATCTTTTTCCAAGGAGGAGCTGGTTAGTAATGATCTTGAAGAGACAGCTGGCAGTGGAAGTCTTCCCAAGAGGAAGAAGTCTTTCCCTAAAGAGGAACCAGTTAGTGACCCTGAGAGTCAGGAAACAAGAACGTCACCCCCACCCCAAAAAAGAGGAAATTCTCTTCCAAGGAGGAGCCACTCAGCAGCGGGCCCGAAGAGGCTGCTGCCAGCAAGAGCAGCAGCTCCAACAAAAAGAAAAAGCTCTAAACATTATCCTGGGAAGAGTAGAATGGACATTTCCCTAGTGGGGCATCACTTGCAGAGATATTTCTCAACCCATCCCCTGTATCCCAATAAAAATAAAAGAAATTCACGAGAAAAAACAAAAAGAGAAGTTTCATCCACTCAACAAATATTTACGAAGGGTCCACCTGGATAAGTTTTTCTTCTAATCGTAGAGAATATTTAAACAAGAAAAAATTGGCCATTCCCACACTAATTTTATACTTTACATTATGCCTCAACATTTCCAAAACTGAAGAAATACTTGAGGCCTCTGAAAGTACAAAACAAGTGCTGGGCAGAAACAATAAAAATGAATCCGGGCTCAATGAGTGAATGACACTCATGTTTATTGTTCATAAAAAAAGTTCCTTAAAATTAATTTAATTTGCAGTAAGAGTGTTCACATCTTCCCCTTCATCGTTTTTTCGTGTATGTCTTCTTTCATTCCTCTTGATTATTCTAGCTTGAGATTATTTCTTTAAGAAAAATTTTTTTAAAGTATTACAATTTATTTTGTATTTTTTATTTTCTAAATCACCATTTTTGCTTTTTCTTTATTAATTTCCTTCTCTTAGGCATGTTTTCTGATCTTTTATTCACTTCTTGGAATGGATAACTCATTTATTCTGTTCTGTTAAAAAAATATTGAAAGTCTTGAAATTTCTGTGTTGTAAGGTTTGGCACCACTCCACGTGTGTGTGTGTGTGTGTGTGTGTGTGTGTGTGTGTGTGTGTGTTTCTCATTGTCATATTTCTTTTCTTTTTTTAATTAATTTTTATTGGAGTATGGCTGCTTTACAATGTTGTGTCAGCTTCCACTGCACAACAAAATGAATCAGCCAGACACATACCGATATCCCCTCCCTTTTGGACTTCCCTCCCATTTAGGTCACCACATTGCATTAGGTAGAGTTTCCTGTACTATTCAGTATGTTCCCATCAGTTGTCTATTTTATAGATAGTATCAATAATGTATGTGTCAATCCCAGTCTCCCAGTTCCTCCCACCCCACCCCTTTCTCCCTTAGTATCCATACATTTGTTCTCTACATCTGTGTCTCTATTTCTGCATTGCAAATAAGATCATCTATATCATTTTTCTAGATTCCGCATATATGCGTTATTATTACAATATTTGCTTTTCTCTTTCTGACTTACTTTACTCTGTATGACACTCTCTAGGTCCATCCATGTCTCTACAAATGACCCAATTTCATTCCTTTTTCTGGCTGAGTAATATTCCATTGTATATAGGTACCACATCTTTTTTATCCATTCCTCTGTTGATGGACACTTAGGTTGCTTCCATGTCCTGGCTATTGTAAGTAGTGCTGCCATGAACATTGGGGTGCATGTGTTTTTTTGAATTATGGTTTTCTCTGGGTATATGCCCAGTAGTGGGATTGTTGGGTCATATGGTAGTTCTAGTTTTATTTTTTTAAGGAACCTCCATACTGTTTTCCATAGTGGCTGTACCAATTTACATTCCCATCAACAGTGCAGGAGGGTTCCCTTTTCTCCACACCCTCTCCAGCATTCATTGTTCATAGATTTTTTGATGATGTCCATTCTGACTGGTGTGAGGTGATACCTCATTGTAGTTTTGATTTGCATTTCTCTAATAATTAGTTCATTATCATATTTCTTAATCTTATAAAGTTTTGAAACATTTTTAAGCTTTTCCAAATGGTAAATTATTTATTTATAGGTTGTTTATTAAATCTAGTTTTATTTCCTTATAGTAATTTCTGCCACTTAAATAAATTGAAAAAATTGAAGTATTTTGTTGGCTTTTAAAAAAGAATTGTATTTGTAATTTAGAAGGTACAGAGTTAGATTTTTTATCAAAACAACAATTATTTATGCTTTCTATAATTTAATAATGTTTCTTTTCCCACAAAATCTGTTAAAAATCAGAAATATTTATGTTGGCCTTTTTACAAATTTTTATTTTTATATTTAAATAGATATTTAATAAAACAACATTTTAAAATTATAAGTCATACATTTACTCAATTAAAACTTTTTTCTTTTAATATATCCACAATCACAGCTGTTTATTATTCTGATTTAATCCTTTCTGCGTGTGCTCAGGGTGTCTCATTTACAACATAACATAAAATAGTTTAACAATCTGAAAGGAGTTGTTTTTAATTGCAGAGTAGTATAACCTTTATTTTTTCATATTTTGTTCAAGATGCTTTATTTTTCTAGTTTTCTCTATTTATTACACTTCTCATTTCCATTTTTGTTGACTGATTTTAATGAAGATATTATTTAATTATTTGCCATTTCAAGTTAAATTTTATAAAATAGAAAAACATAGTTTTTAAAATCAATGTCAAGAAAAGCATGAAATATACAAGATTACACTACACAAGATTACGAATTAAGTAAAATAAGTAAATTAAATTAAACTATATAAGTAAATTAAGTAAAATAAATACATAAATGAGTATATTATATATAAACCTCCTCCTCTAATAATTTATTCTGATAATTCCACATTCACAGATTAAAAAGGCGTCACCTAATACCAAGCATGATTATTGTTCTGTGTGTGTATGATACAATCCTCATCTTTGCAAAGCGTCAGTTATGTGTTTTTTTCGGAAACTATTTCAACATATTATCAGTAGAATTAGCTAAAGTTAGGAAATTACTTCTGAATATGAGGTGGTTATAACTGAACATTTGTGAGGGGATATAAATAATAGCAAAACTTTTCTGTCTGCCAGGCAGTGTGCTAAACACTTTGCATGAATATGATCATTTCAAAAATATATACAGAAAAATAAGTGCAAAAGCAATAAGAAATACAAAAGAAGAAGTATTTCCTTTAAATAGATGTCTCAGGACTTCTCTGGCGGCGCAGTGGTTAAGAATCCACCTGCCAAAGCAGGGTACACGGGTTCGAGCCCTGGCCCAGGAAGATCCCACACGCCGCGGAGCAGCTAAGCCCGTGTGCCACAATTGAGCCTGCGCTGTAGAGCCCGCGAGCCACAACTACTGAGCCCGTGCGCCTAGAGCCCGTGCTCCTCAACAAAAGAAGACACCGCAATGAGAAGCCTGCGTGCTGCAATGCAGTGTAGCCCTTGCTCACCACAACTAGAGAAAGCCTGCGCACAGCAACAAAGACCCAACACAGCCAAAAAAAGAAAAAAACCTGCCATCAGGCACAATTTAAATAGGTGTCTCCAAATATTCTACAGTGTAGCTTTTTACCGCTGGCAGACCTTCTTTAAATTCAGGCATTTTATTAAATGTGCTATACATTTATATACATTGGCTTAGAGTTTTTATTCATAGTACCTTTATATTCATGTAAATCTTATAAAATAAAATTTTAATCTAATTAGATGTTTAAAAATTATTCTTTCTGTATTTGAAATTATGAAATCTTAAAGCATTATAAAATGCCTCATGGAAGAATTACTATTTTTATTTTAAGGAATATTAAAGTAAAATAAAAATTTGTGACTCATAAAGACACTTTGCTTTTACACTTTCTGTTATTTGTCTTACAAATGGCACATGAATGTTTTAAAATTAATATATTGAAAAGATGATATAATTTTAATTCAAAGTTTCAAAAAGAAATGAAAGCCTAAATCCAATTTGAAAACCTAGAGTTCTCACTGGGTGTGAATGTATTTGTATGAGTGTAATGTTTGTCATCAACAGAGAAACAAAACAGAGTCACTGTCAAATTGGGTAAGACAATTATTTAAAAAGCAACACAGTTATATTACTTGTGCGTACACACACACACATACATGCATACACACACAGTGGAATACCAATGGGGCACTAGCTCTTGAATGCACATTGCTTAAGGACCAGACCAGAGAGGACACCTGAATGCAAGCTTAAAATCCCTGAGATGAATTGTCTCTGAAATTCTTACTGGATATGGAGAAGTTAAAATCTTGTTTAATCGAGCTTCTTTGTTTTTTTTTAATTAGGAGACCCTTACAAGCAAAGCAAATGGGGATATTCTCTCCCTGAAACTTTTTGTCAATAGTCAAGTTTATAATGTAAGGGTGATTCAAGTGACAGATTCAGTGTCAAAGATGAGGGGCTTTGCAGGTCATTATTTTTTTCAACCACAAGCCACCCACACCTGCTAAAACAGAAGCTAAAGAGGCAGGTGGAGGAAAAAATGTTCTAGAGCAAGGTGTAGGTACCAGGTCTGTTAAAGGATTTACCATGCCACCTACATGCACAGAGATTTCAACAAAAGTGTCTCAATCCTTTAGGAAATTGACTCTGACATCCAATTCATTAGCTGTTTATTTTCTTCTTTGTAAAAGACATAGCAAACATAAAACCAGAATATCCTCTATGGGTTTTTGGTAGCTAAAAAAAAAGGGGGATTTGTAACTTTTAATAAAAGAGGTGGAAAGTAAGCTAAGACTAGTCTATTTGTTCATTTCTGAGATATGCAACTTTTATAAAGAAAGCCAGGAGAGGGACTGAACTGACTTGTGCTGTGTTCAATAGAAGCAACGAGCCACATCCATGTCAAGAGGAGAAAAGCAAAAGAAGGTTTTAGCAAACAAGCAAGTCTATGATATTTAATTTCTCTAACTATGTAATTGAATTCTGAATGCTAGGTGATTGCTTTCATATTAATTTTTTTAGTAGAGAAATTAAATATAATCCAAGAGGAAGTCATGACTGACTAGCTCAAATTCCACATTCCTCTTGTCACTTGGCTCCAAGTCTGTCCTTCAGTGGGCACTTCCTAACTGCTTGGTGTTCACTGATGATGGCATGACCAGCATTCACGACTGCATGCCATGAGCTAGCAGAGTCTCATCTCCGAGTAAATAGCTTTACTTTCAATAGCCCCAACTTGGTCAAGTAACTGATTCTGTATTCCTCTCATTTCTCTAAGGATCTCCTAGCAGAAATCCAGTTCTTTGTAGCACTACAAAAGAAGACGACTGGCTTAAATTCCACAATTCTCAGTTCAAAGTGTGGATTGAAAAAGCAGAGGCATTCTATGACTGTTAAAATGTTTTTTTCTCTCATAGACAAGGGTTGGAAAGGATTCAGGGGTAACAGACAAGCGTAAGCAGTGCACAATATTGTGAAGACAAGTGCTCCACAGTGAGACCATGAATATAAGGAGTGAAAGCTAGATCAGAGATGAGGATTGATTTAGAAAGGGAGTTCTCCCAGTGTTGGGGGAGTGATGCTTAAACTTCCAGAATTAAGTTATAAGTTTAAATGAACTAATATTGAATTTCTCTCTCACTTTGGCAAGTGGTGTGTTTAAATCAGATATGACTAGAAATAGAAAAATAAAGAAATATACTATTCCTTATCCCCAGGGTCATGGATAAATTCGTAACAGTTATTTATAATGCAGGAATGCATCTTCTACTTGTTAATTATTGGAGACATACACCAAATAGCTCATGCTTCTTCTGAAATTTTGTTTTAGTTCCCCCCCCCCAAAAAAAATATTCAGACAAGCAGAGGTTAGGGTTAGGGTTAGGGTTAGATCACAGGTAGCCAACCTGACTGTGAGTGAAATGTTTCAGGCTGCTTTCACATTTAATAAACATGTTCTTGACTTTGCCTGGCACACTCCATCTTACTTTTTGTTTTGTAAAGCACATAAGTAAGGAATTTCTGAGTGCTACATAATCAACCAGGAAAAGACCTTCTTCCTCTAACTCAAACTGAGAATCATCTCTAAAGGAAAATTTGAGAGTTGAAGCAGGACCAGTTTTATTCCACATTCCTGACATCATTGTGCACAAATGAATTCAAATTAAATGAGTAATAGGGCATTTCTTGCAGTGTTATTTAGGGTACTAAAGTTGGAAATAATCTAAATGCCTCACAACAAGGTAACTTGTTAAGTACAGCAAGTATATAAGAATTAATATGATTTACACGTTAAACTTATGTTTTTAGAAAAACGATTTATTGACACAGAAAGTGGCATGGAAATATAACTAAACCATCCTAAAACGCATTTTAAAAGAAAATATTCCAGAATATTATTGGTGCTAATTTTGGATGATGGAATTATCTCCAGGCTTTATTTTCTCTGCTTTTCTTAACTTTTTTGATACTTTTCTAAATACTTTTATAACAAGATTTATGTGTTAAAGGCCCGTGAGCCATGGCTGCTGAGCCTGCGTGTCCGGAGCCTGTGCTCCACAACGGGAGAGGCCACAACAGTTAGAGGCCCGCGTACCGCAAAATACATATATATATATATATATATATATATCTCAAGTGAAATCTAGAAATCAGAAAAAGTCTGATTGCTTAAAGGGGAGTAAGAGAATAACTTTGGGACTCTATTATGTTTAGTTTAGGATCAATAAACAAAAAGAAAACAGCAGCAACAAATATCCCACTCACTTCTGATAAAGGAAAATGAAATGTCAAAGAATTTCCAAACTTGGAAACTATAAATTTCAAGTCAGTTCGTTATTACTTTTCAAAGAAAATGGTAAAGTTTTAATTCCTATTTAAATGCTTATCACAGAAAAACAGCCTATCAATATTAAAAGACAAAAGTGGGCAGAGAAAGTATTGAATCATTAAGTGCTGTAGTCACGAAAAGGAGAAAAATGCCATTTCTTTACTTAATGCTGCCTTAATTTAGAATAAGACTTTAGTTTTCCTTAGCTGTAAGGTACAAGTTTGCCAAAATAAAATATTGATTTGCTACCTATAATTTCCTCTGTGATAAAACACAAAGATAGTTATTTATGTGACGATTAAATGATTTTTCAAAAGTGTAAATTGTGAAGATAATAAATCTTTGCATTAAATTAGTGGTACACACTGCTATATTTAAAATGGGTAATCAACAAGGACCTATTGTATAGCACAGGGGACTCTGCTTAATGTCATGTGGCAGCCTGGATGGGAGGGGAGTCTGGGAGAGAATGGATACATGTATATGTATGGCTGAGTCGCTTTGCTGTGCACCTGAAACTATCACAACATTGTTAATCGGCTATAATATAAAATAAAAAGTTAAAAAAAATAAATTAGTGGTAAAGGAGCTCAAAGCCCAGCTGGTGATTCACTACTGTAATGGCTTCCTGCTTTCTGCTCACCCCTTCTCTTCACTTGGAGTTGGCAGTTAAGTCCCTTTAAGGATTGAGGCTTACAGTGAAGCTTCTATGCATTTCTGGATCTTTGTCCTGCTGACACATAGGTCATTCTCCTTTAGGAAGGATGAGGAGGCTGGAAAGCAGTCGGCCCAAGGGAAAGGGAGTTTTCAAACCTGAGCTGTCCAAGTGTCAGTGTGGAATAGAGTGGGCCTGCGGACTCAGGGTCTGACAGAGGCAGCAGCTGAAGAAGAGCAAATCTGCAAGCCCTTCTGTCAGATCTGTCCCAGCAGGTGTCACTCACAGGCCTTTCCATCATTGTCTGGTGAATCCTGAGCTGACCCTCCACCTAGTGAATCTTTGTTTCTGTTGCATCTTTAGGCTTTGAGAAATGACCCTGTGATTTACAGAGACTTTTGTCTTAACTCTTTATCCTCCAGCCCCTCAAGCTTCAGACTTCAGTAAGTGTTGGGAGGGGAAAGTCAGCCAGATGGTGAGGACCTTGAGCCTCCTGTCTTTCTTAGAATCCCCACAACCACCAACAGCTCTGCTGGTTCCTCAGCAACAGCATCTGCCTGGTCCAAGCCCAGACCTCAGTCAGAATTATAGGTGGACCCAAAGAAATAGCAGCCTCTGGCTACCTCAACAGGCCTGTCATCCAATTTTTTCTGTTCGGAATGGTCAGATTGTTGAATCTCTGATAAATTTTCGCCCTCTTAGAAGCAGCTCTCTATTAACAGTTCTCAGCTTCTTGCCCCATACAGGAAATTGCAAATGTCCGAATATTTTAAAAAGTGCACATTGAGTGTCAGTTCATTTTTCTTCAGTTCTCTTTTTCCCTGCTCTCAAATCCCGGATGCCTCTGAAATAGACTTCCCTAGGGTCCACAGGACCCGGAACTCCACCGACAGGGCTAATTGTGTATCGTGGGGCCACTGAAAAATGAAACAAGGAACACCTTGTTCAAAAACGGTTAAGCAGAGCCTAAGCCAAGTGCAGAGGCCTTCCAAGGGAAGGTCCTGTGTAAGGGCGCAGCTCACACACCCTTGCCTCTGCTTGGTCACTGGCTTCAGGAAACACTGAGAAGCAGACTAAATAAACTGACTTCACCTCTCCTTCTTCTCACTCTTTTTAAATTGTAATTCATTGTTACAATGGAAGAGGGGCAGGATATATCTCATATATTTGCAAAGAAACAATCATTTATTTTTTCTCTTTTATGGCAGTGTATACCTGTATTTCAGTTTAACTTTTTGCAAGCATGGAGCTCTTGATTAAAATGAGCAAGGATAAGTTTTTAATATCATGTTTGAAATGATTTATATCTTTTACTGCCATCTCCACCTGTTGACCAAGGAAGTATTAAAAGTGTTAGTACCCAAAGGAATGGGAATAAAATCTTCAGAATATCAGAATGTGCAGCTATGAAATTATGCGCATATGAGGGAACTTCAGAGACATCTGTATTTCATCAGATCTCTGCCTTACTCTGGAAGGATCTTCTTGGTAATTTCTGTAATTTATGGTTACAGTTGTCCACATTTTGTAGGCTGCTAATGTCAGCATTTTGACTACAGATGCCTCATGCTTTCAACAACTCTGGCAGAGGTTTCCACTGCTCAAGCACTAAATTACACTAATATGTGAGATAATAAAATGTGCTAAATGGCACACAGCATGATATATTTGCATAATTCTTTGAAATGCTTCATGTCTCTTAAAAATCTTAATGGAAAACATCTTGTGTTTCCTTATTAGGGTTTTCTCCTTATTTGCGTTAAGCACAGGAACTGCAGCTTCCCTATAAAGATCTTCAGGACCCATTTTCAGGAAATGAGCCATTGAGGAAAACCCTGTAACAAAGACCTTGATGAGCTTCTAAAACTAAGAATAGAGAGGACCCAAGGCTTGTCTTCCTCATGTGATTCCGACACTACAGTTTAGTAGTCCCTGAATTTATGACGCTGAAATACATGAGTGAGGCTATTTTTTTTTAATCTCTAATGCCTAAAAGGCCGTGTATGTTACCACAATGTAAAAATTAGTGGTTAACTATTTTAAGTTAAATAACTTAATAACCTTTAAATAACCCATGCCTCTCATGAAAACCTTAAACAGGGCTCGGAGAAAGCAATAACCACCTCATCTGTGGATCCGGGATAAAGGCTGTTTCTTTGTAGTGCTGGGGGTTGTCAAGAACAGAGTAGAGAATTGCCTTTGATTAGGTTTCTCTCTAAAGGCAGTTTTCTCTCTATCACAGAAAATTATGACATCACCTTAGGATGAACATCTCCAGTTGACCAAAACCCAATCCTCTTAGCATATGAGAAAATAAGGTGTCTGTTATGCGCTGGTATAGAACTGAACGAAGGTCGGGAATTCTCTCATGTCATTTGTTAGCTTCAGTCCAGTATTTTAAAATTTCTTAGGTGGAAGGATGAGGTGATGAGTATGTATCTCCAGATACTTACACTGATACAGAAATATGTTTATTTAATAAACTAAAGCAAAATTATTTTTTATGAAAACTACGGTATTCTCCCTCTACTGATCTTAGTTCATGATAAGAGGTGTACTATATAGAAATACTCAAATACAAATCATTTCTCTCCTTTGGGTAATAATTTCAACAGCAGCAGATGTAATCAGAGTAGCAGCTATTCTGCCTCATGGGAAATATTTTTTCATGGTTGCCTCAAACCTGTCGCCAATTTTAGAAATGAAGAACAGAAAATTATTACTCAGACCCCCTCAACACCGTGAACTGCTCTGAGCGTTACTTGTTGATTTAGTTGAAATCAGGTGCTTAAAATACCATTCAGTATACTAAGTGCTTAAAAATGCTAAGGTAAAGATGAACTATCTTCAGGGTTCATCAAATAAACTATAGATGGAGAGGTGCTATTGGTGAACAGAGAGCGGTTTTAAAAATATTTAACTGTTTAAGTGCTGATGATACAATGTAAATTTTTTTTTATGAAGGATATTATACATTTAGTTCATGATAGGGTTTTTGTGTTTGGTATATTTTGTGTGCTGCAGTTTGGTAATAGCTTATTTAATTGCCAAAAGGTTGTGGTGAAAACAATACAGAAAAACATTTGAACTTCGTATAGTACCCAGTATTATTGATTTGTCAGTCAACTACCATTTTAAAAATTAATCAGTTCCTTTAAATAGTTACACATTACTAAAACATATCATAAATCTTTATGGATTTAAAAAGTCAAAATTTCCCTAACATTTACACATTTACTGGAAACAAACATAATCACTTAAAAATTTTTAATTAAAATCACAATTCCAACATATATTCTCTTAACAACTTTAGCATTTTAAAAGCAGACAAATTATAAAAAGTAATTATAAAACCAATTGGAATATTTATAAGAGTCTACAATGTTATTGATAAGCATTATTTATAAATGCCACTTACCTAAATTTGCATCTTCCTTGCCATTGTTTTTATTCCTGTCTAACTTTATCTTCCTATGGTCTTAATAATCTTACTGGAATAAAATGAAAAATAAGTGTTGTCTTAGATAAGTCAATTCTTAAGATCTGGGTTATTAATCAGTTATTTCTTTTCAAGGCCCAGGTCCTGACAAGCATGTCAAAGTTATTTAAATCCATGTCACTAAGCATCATGCTGAACTTCTAATTTATTGTTACACCTAAATTGTGCCAAATCAATAATACTTAACATCTATGCCTTTACATTAGCTTTGGTTTTATGCAACCCATGGTTCATCCCTAAATGATATGCTTTTATCATTACCCATTTTCTTGTAATTATATTGACATGCTCTATTGCCACTAGTAGAACTATATTTTAAAAAAATTGTAATTATTACTATTAGATCTAGCTGGAGAATTTTTCCCCTAGGAGATAAAGTTATCTCTGCATTTTAAGACATTTGGCTAATTGGTTTTCTTAGAACATTGTTAAATGCTCTTTCTACTTATTTGCTATGTGTGATGACTAGTGCTAACGCTTGAACTCTCTTTGTAACTAATTAATACGTGTGTCAATCATTGTTGATCAGTCATCCTTCAGTTAGGGCGAGGGTGAGCAAACTATCCCAGGCTTGACACCTGTTTTTATAAATAAAGTTTTATTGGAACATGGCCATACCCATTCATTTAGGTATTGTTTATGGCCACTTTTGCACACGTAAACAGAGTCTCACTCATCATGTGATTATATCAAAGGTTAAGTCGAAACCCATGCAGTGCCCCTTGACGGTACAGCCTGTGGGGAATTCAGGATGGAGAAAAGCAGGAGGAAGTGGTCTGTGTTTCAGATACACAGCCCCTAGATAGGTAAGATGCATATTGAAGGAAGAATTTTAATGACCCTGGATTCTTGCCTTTCCCCATACATAGAAAATCATTAAAATCATTAACCTGAGAGATCTGTTTTTTGTGATTAACAGTAATCTTTTACCATGATGTGTGCTTGGCCACATGTATTTCCATAGCCGAAAAATTAATATATATACTGGCTTTTGCCCCCTTCCTTTTTGGAACAGTACCTCAGAGCTGTCTGAGAGGCTGTCTCCTGGGCTGTAGTCCTCAGAGAGGTCCCCAAATAAAATTGAAACTCACTGCTCTTACGTTGTTGTTGTTGTTTTTCCTTCATTTGACACAGTATAGCAGTAAATCTGAGTAGTTTCAGCAGAGACCTTATGGCCTACAAAAAGTAAAATTTCACCCTTTACTAAAAAATTTTGCCAAACCTTCCTTTAGGGGACAGTACTTATTTTTCTGGAACAATTTAAGTTACTCAAAAGTCCCTGTATGCCTTTTTCCTTGTTTACAGAGGTAGAAATATACTGTCTTATTAGGACAGGACTTGGCTAATTATTCAGACACAATTTCCATTCTCTTCTGGGGCACAAAGCTGAACTGTATTTCTCATCTTTTTTATAGTTAGTTGTGGTCAGGTGGTTGAATTCTAGTTATTGGAAAGTAAAGTAGTAAAGCTAGATTTGAACTGTGACATGAGAGGAAAAATTCTTTATTAAACTCTGAGTTCTAGGAATTTTTAAATAGTGAATAATGCATTTATAAACATATTTACAGAAGAAATAAAATTCACATTTAATGAATGCTCCAATTCATGTGTCTATTATATCTGCTCTTATATTACAGCTTTCTTTGTGAACAATTTATATGAACATTTTCTTTCTTTTGAGGATCATTATGAGCTCATGCTTTTCTAAACTTTCAACTTTTCTGATTAAATTTAGTGCTTATATTAACAAAATATATCTCATTATCAAATAAAACATAATAGAACTATTACTGTTTATTATTTTAGATTCAGACTTTTACAGATTCATTAGTAGGATAGTCTTTAAATTGACACTTCTTCATACTTCCCCTAAAATTTGCAAAGTAACTTTGATGTTTTACAACAAAATGTTTCAATTCATGGTGATTTGGGGGACTTCCCTGGCACTCCAGTGGTTAAGACTGTGTGCTTCCGCTGCAGGGGGCACTGGTTTAATCCCTCGTTAGGGAACTAAGATCCCACATGCTACGACCAAAAAAAAAAAAAATTTACTAGACTCAAGGAGTCTGGGGTCCTTTTACTGGAGTATAGCATAGAATCGATATTTACGTGTTGGTGTTGCACAGAGAAGTAGCACTGGTTAAAAGTTCTCTTCTGCTGCTGACAGAGGTGGGAAAATACTGCTCTTTTGAATTTGCAATTTTTTCCCCAGTTTATCATATACACCCTCATAGCTTCTCTAGTACAGAGATGCATTGGTGTTCTACCATAGTGACACTTTGACTTACAGTAATCAGTGCTACCGTGCAAGTTAAGAGACAATTGAATGATTTGTTAAATTTGTTTTCTTTCTACTTTCTGGCTGGTAATGATCTCACAACTTTGTTTGCAAAGTAATATAGCAACAGTGTCTGGTGATTTGATGTTTTGTGAATCATAGATAGGATTTTCCAGTATTGAAAATTGTATAGGGAATTCCCTGGCGGTCCAGTGGTTAGGACTCCATGCTTTCACTGCTGAGGACCCAGTTTCCATCCCTGGTCAGGGAACTAAGATCCCGCAAGCCACGTGGTGTGCCCCCCTGCCCCCCAAAAAAAAGAAAGAAAGAAAAAAAAAGAAAATTGTATAAATAGGTGCAAAGCAAAGTTTGGATGGTGTTCAACGTGAGCTCTGTACGCAAAGATGCGGTTTGTTACACACGTGACCGTGTACATTGACTGCCCTGAGAGCAGGGCTGGGGTCCACCCCCTGATGTGTAGAGATGCGTGGTACTCTATTTCAGTTCCTCTTGTGGACGGTCTTCCTTTCTGACGACACAACTTTTGAGGACAATATATACCATGCACATAGAATCATTATTTGTGACCTCTGGCTACCAGAGATCATAAAAACTAAAGCACAGAAAAACAAACCTTCCACCACCAGATTTTATAATGAGGATAAGGGTGACATCTGGAAATGTGGTAGCCTATGACACTTTGGTCCAAACCAGGTGCAAAACAAAATTTCTCATTTAGAACAAACAGAACATTGAGGAGTTGATTTTTAACTGAAAGTATGGAAATATGAATGTGTCCATAATTTTGGAAAGGTTTGAAATGCTAGGGTAAATAAGAAGTATAAATGTCTACTTTCAGTAATTACAGTTCTAAAACTCAAGAAAGAATAAAAATACAATTGTTCTTTATATGTCCTGAATGTATGCAGTAGATATTGGAGAAATGAAGAATAATAAACTGTGTACTGTGTTTAACGTTACACTGTGTAGTGTATGATATAGCTTGAAATGGTGGGAAGATTCCCAAATGACAGTTTGAAGTCTAGATTAAAACTGGATAATTACCTTTGTTTCCTAAATGCATCCATTTTTAACTCTTAGACTATGAGTCATGCCTCTGTTTGATTTTCCTTGATATACATTATGTACATAATTTCAGATGTGTTTATATTCTTATTTAGAGTTTCAAAAACTCTTCATTTGAATTAGGGTTGGGATAATATAAAATTTACCCCCTTTTATTTTCCTTTCTTTCTGAAAATCATTGCTTTGAAAATATACTGCCTAGAAGAATGTTTGAGAAACATTTTAAAAATGCTGTGGACCTGAATGGAAATCTAATTTTATTAAATTTTCAAATATTTTTCTCCCTCTCATTCTTTTTTCCCCTCTTTAATTTTTCTTTTTCCCCTAAATTTCCCTTTGTGTTGTGTTCCCTTTCCATCTGCATGAATTACCTGTCAGTTAACAGAAACTTAACAGGTAGGGAAAACAAAAGGTTTAAAGAAGCAGATAAAATAGAAAAAAATAGTTACATCCCAGAGTATATCTTATACTGAGATAAGCAGAAGTTCTTGAACATATCCTACTATAATAAAGTACTTGATACAGCTTCTGAGACCTAATTGTCATAAACAGCTGAAATAATATTCTTAAAAATAAATTTGCAGAGGTAAGAAAGGGAAAAATTGCTTCAGTCTCTTCTGCTCATCTTTGTGTACACACACACACACACACACACACACACAAACACACATTCCCCCTGCACCCCCACCAAAGACCACAATTTAGTAACAGCACTGTAGTGGAAAAACAATGTATATGGAAATGAGAGCCTGGCAGAGAATTGCAGTTCGGTTTTAGTCGTAGACGTGGACAACTGTGAGTCTAGTCTGTGGACTGAAACACCCATCTGCTTGGATTAACTTCATTCTGTGTGAAGAGCTTACTCCACAGGTGCAGTGATGTACCTCACGCAGTTCAGAGGCCACAGGTAACAGAGCTAGGAGGAAAAGTGTTGGTTTGACATTGCAATTCTCAACCAAAATAAAATTCCAAAAAGAGAATGGAAAATACTCCATTTCAAATACAAGCTGTACGCATTTTCATCTTACATTTGACCACTTCACAGCAAAAGCTCTTTTTATTTTTTGCATAGATAGAAAAAATGTATCCTGAAAGCCAAAATCTTGATACCAGTTTAAGGCTTCTAAAATACATTTTAAGATATTGCTTGAGGATGACAATATTTTATTTAAATATTGTTACCTTTAAGTCTTTCCTCATAACTTAATTCCATCAACATTCATTTTATATCAACCTTCATTTTTCCCTTATTTTAAAATCAGCTAAAGCCTATTTTTGCTTTAAAATATACATTTCAAATTTAATTCCATTTAAAATACCAATTCTAGTTCTCATTTTTTCCTTAGCCAGCAAATATCCCAACCTCATAGTTCTTTGCCAAGCCTTGGCCTCAAAATGTTGTATTTAAAAAGCAAATAAAGAACACAAACTTATTCAAACTCTCGGAATGCCTGAGCCTGCAACTCTGGGAAAGTCTTTATCTAAAACCAATGAACTTTTCAGGGCTGTTGAGAAATGACCAGAGGGGCCAATTAGCTGTTGCACAATTGGAATCTTCCTGATGCTTTGTCAATAATTTATAAAATGGAGAGGGCAGAGGGGTCACTGTCACTGAGGGAGTTAAAATTAAAATGTTTCTCTTACATACTATGCTCCAGAAAGCAAGGGGGTACTTTTCTTCCAGAGGAAATCCATTTTGATGTAAAACAGACAATAAATTGTGCTTTATTGAAAGCTAACATTCCTGCAGTAGCCATAATCTGTTTTTGCCTATGTCTTCCTTACCTGTCTTAGATTTCAGATCCCTGGTAGATAATGCAAATATATTGCTTTATTATTTTTTTCTCTGTGGTATTTCTACACATGCTTGGAATCCTGCTAATTCCCATTGCTTCATTTCCTGTAAAAGAAGCACAATCAATCCTTCCTTTTTTTGCTTCAGTCATTAATATGAAGAAGCTCAGTAGACTGAAATATTTCCTATTTACCTCTGGGTATCTAGTTTCAAATTCTATATTGGTCACAAAGGAAGGACTGTGGAGTCCCCATTTCAGTCAAAGAGTAGGGATATCCTGAGACTGATTACTATCACTAGCTGTACAACATTCAGCTCAGTTCTCAAGCTTTGTGATCCTATGCAGAGAATTATATGGCACGTTCATTATTTAGTATGTTCATTAAAAGACACGGTCAAGTTAAAGTGGCCATCTTTAAAGAATTTAAGCTGAGACTAAATGCATGACAACAAGATGCATTCGCTTTTTGAAAGTTTTTGGATTTAGGAATTTTTGGTAGGTAACAGTTTGGAGTCATGAGAAATCCTGAGTTAACTAAAAATAGACCTTATTGAACGGGTAGAGTGGAGGCATTTAAAATGTAGAGATGAAGCTAAAAATTTAGGATTCAAGTCAAACTGATCACTCCATTTATTTAATCTTAGTCAAGAATGCTTCACTGTTCACAGTGTGTACATATATCAAATCATCACGTTGTACGCTTTAACTGTGTTATTTTATTCATCAATTATACCTCAGTAAAGCTGGAAAGGATAAAAAATAAAAGACTTTACCACAGAAAAAGTCTTCAGAAAATTCAAAGAAACAATAAATTTACTACATTAGTATCCAGAATTTTTAAAAAGGATTTTTCTCTAGCTTTTGAACAGAATTAACATTAATGATTTCTTTCTAGCCTCTGTTTTAAGTTTGATTAAACACCCCCTTACCCCTTCCCCCGCCCATGGGGAGGAGGGGAGATAAAGAAATGGAAGAGAAGGTAGCACATATTAAATAACAAAAGTTTATTCAGGGACAAGTTAAGGATACAGATCAATGCACTGTACCAGAGTTATCCCAGCACCCAGAAGTCATTGGGACTGTGGGGGAGTATGCTCCGGGGCTTCTATAATGCATGTTCTGGAAGGAAGTCGCTCCGTTCATTCCGTTATCCTGTATCCCTTCTATTGAACCTAGCTAACCTTAGTTCTACCCCTTTTCTTTTCTCACTTTTACCCAAATTCTTTAGGCAGTCACATCCTACCTTCTTGCTTTCAATTAGCACTTGACTCTGAAACCTTTATCTGTGACTCACACCCGTCATGGTTGACTCACTTTTTCGACATTTTCTGCATCGAATTGTGCCTCAGTATGTCCTCCCCAACCATGACCTCTGTGAAATACTTAACAGGGTCCTGCTTCAGTGATGCCTTGCTACATGACCTTGTAGGTAGGGGTGAATTCCAGCTCCCCATGTGGTTCCCACTGACACTATGGAGAGAGTGGCTTTGGTACCACTGGGCAGTGGTGACTGACTTGACTCTCCAATGGGTCTCCCCCTACACCAATCCATCAGGAGGGTAAGGATCATCTTGTTACTGCTGGGTGAGAGTAAAACTCTAGGCTCCCATGTGGTCTCCACCAGTACCACGGGGTGGGAGGCGGGAACGCTGGAACACCCCCGCACAGCCTAATGAGGGTGGAAGTCTGGGCTCTCCACTTGGCTTTTGCTGGTGGTGGTAGGTTTGGGGCCGGATGTTTGTTTGTTTTCCTGCTGTTTGTGTGGAATAAAGAGGTATTTTCCGAAAGTTTCCGGTCTTGCTGTGTTGTCCCTTTTGTGGTCCTCTGGTTAGGCGAGCAGGTTTTTGTTGGAGCTTTTGTTGTCTGTGACCCTTGGCGTCTCCTGGCTTCTTCGGGTCCAAGTCTTGGTTGCATGAGGCAAAAAGTAAAGCCAGGAACTTACCACTGTATCATTCCCCGTGTCCCAACCTTCCTAACTGACCAGCTTTCTTCTCCCCACTTTTCAGAGGCTTCTTACCTTGTTTTATATACAATTTCCAGAGATTTTAGAGGTATTTAGCAGGAAGAAAAGGGGAAAATGGATGTGTTGTGTCTTCACAGAAGCAGAAGTCCTGTATTTTTTGTTTGTTTGTTGATTGTTCTTTTGTTTTTCTGTCAAGTGAGACAGGAAGGCTAGAACAGGAGGAATTCCCTTCCCCCAAATGGAATAAAGCTCTAGCAAAGTCCTTTCCTGTAGAGGGTAAGCCTTTGTTATGGGGAAGCCTGGTGCATTTTACAAGGTTTCTCTTCCCCTTCTGCCAGAGGCGAGAGGGAACCGTCCTGGCTTCTCAGGAGGACCTCATGAGGAGCTAGTCGGCAACTGTGAGGCCCAGTGAGACCTGCAGCTCCAGGAGTTTTTCACTCTCCCACGAGTCCACACATGCTCCATCTGTTCTTTAAAATGGCCTTTTCAGTCCTATAAGTTTACAGCTTCAGTGGCTTCTGCTCCAGGTAAACAGATCTCAGCTTTGACTTTTGAGTTGCTCCCGTCTCTCCAGATTTCAAGGTGGTGCTTTCCCCTGTGGCTTCTTTTCTAGTGGAGTCCAAGAAAAGTGGTTGATACTCGGTTTGTTCAACTTATTCTCTTATTATGCAGATGAGAGGGACAACTTCCAGGCTCTTTACATGTTAGAGCTAAAACTGAAAGTCCCCTGGCTCTTCCTTACCTTTCTGTCTTTATCTCATGCCACCTCCCTTCATATTGTTTGAAAGTGTAGCAAGAGATATTTTGGGGTCTTAATTGAAGCACACCTCCCAAGAGTTGCTTGTCTACCATGACTTTACCCTCTAAAACTTTTCACATTTCTAACCTAGGGAAGGAATAACAAAAAAAAAAAAAAAGAGGGAGGAAAGAATAATTTAAATATCTCAACTCGAGTTATGATAGCTGTGGAACACAAAAGCAAAACCTTTGGAAGAATATGGTGTTCTCCTCACTCCCCAGTAATCCTTGTAACCATCTCCCCAACGTCCCCTGAGTCCTTACTTTGGGGTGATGGCAGACAGGAGTGAGAGGGCAAGAGAAACTTAAACGCTAGTCGCTCCCTGAGCTTGAGTTATGTCCACTTCCTCAAAGTTGAGTCACACTCTGTGTGTGTGTGTGTCTGTGTGTGTGTGTAGGGATATGGGCAGGGTATATGGAGAAACAACAGAAACACCAGGACCATCCTCATGGGCATGCACCAGCCCAGGGTCTTGCTCTAAAAGCTCTCCACACTTATTTTAATGATTTGCTGTTGCTGTCTTGAAATTTCCAATATTTTTTTAAACAAGGAACTCTAAATTTTTATTTGCCCTGGCCTCTACAAATTATGCAGCTGGTCTTAGGAAATATAAGAGCAAGGAGCTCGATTCCTGGGATGCAAGCCCATGACATACTGAGAGTGGCAGTGCAGAGACAGCTGCAGGGAATGTCCGGGAGGAAAGGCCTACGAGAGTGTCAGGTTCTCCGTATCTGACACTGAATGGGCGGCAGACAGATGTTGACGCACAGTATAGAGGAGTATAGAAGTTACTGAACAGAGTGGGGATGAGGGAGGGGAGGGAGACAGAGGGGGTGGGGAAAGCACACAAGACTAAGAGGTTCTATGAAGAAAAGAATGAAGAATGAAGCAGCTGAGACCTACCCTGCGGACATGATCAGAATAAGGAAATTTCAAAGATGTCATCTGGAGAGATAACGAGTATCGATGTCCCTGTATGCTCACCTCTCTCAAGCCCTGATACTGTTAGCTCTTGGAATTTAGACCCAGCAAACAGAATGATGGGGGGATATACCATTAGTTGGCAAAGATTACTCAAAATTGATTGAAATTTACTTTCCATTATCTGGTAGATTTGGGATATAAAATCAAATCAAACTCAGTGTTATGGACTGTTTGTTCCCTCAAAACCCGTATGTTGAAGACCTAACCCCCAATGTGATGGTCTTTGGAGATGGGGCCTTTGGGGGGTGATTAGGGTTAGATGAGGTCATTAGACAGGGCCCTGGGCTGACGAGACTAGTGCTTTTGTAAGAAGAGACACTGGAGAGCTTTCTCTCTCTCCCCGATGGGAGAATAGAGTGAGAAGGCCACTTTTTACAAGCTGGGAAGAGATCCCTCACCAGAGCTTTCCAGCCTCCAGAGTGTGCAAAGTAAATTTCTGTTGCTTAAGCCACTCAGTCTCTGATGTTCATCGTGGCAGCCCAAGCTGACTAAGGCACTTAGAGAAAAACAAAATCATACTTAATGCCATTTTAATTGAAAGCCAGCTATTTGTGCCCATTATAAACTCAACTTTCAGCTCAGCAAATGGTTTGACATTTCCCAAAGGTGATGTTCTTTTCTTCACCTATGAGTCTCTGTACACAGTCTTATCACATTAGACTAAATTCTGAGTGTGCATGTGTGTATGCGCATGTGTATGTGTGGGTTTCTCTCTCATTTACCACCAGGGAGAAGGTCTTTGCTGGTGCAGCCTGAGCAACCCTTTCTGCCTCCATTTCCTGGTGGGATGCCTTTCTGAATCTCAGTTTCACAGAGTGAGATAGGTTTTGGCCCTGTAGGATATGTGAGGCATACTCAGAGTCGCTCACTCCCACAGAAATGGAATTCCAGGCCATGTCTTCCCGTTGCTAGACACACAGTGCAGTAAATCTTCACCTTCAATCTCCACTTACTGCGTTTTTCTTTTCCATTTCTAGTCTACAAAGATGCTTCCCTAATTTTGAGTGATGAATATATATATATAGATAATATGGCTTTGGTGCTTCTGGGTAGAGATAAAAACAGCAATGATGAATAAAATATAAAAATAGAAAACCAAAGGACATAGCCACACTTAAATATAAGGCAGATATCCCCACAGCAAAGAAAGATCCAAAACACGAAAATCGGTAAAAGAGCTGAGGTTTCTGCCTTGCTGCGTCTGGGACCAGAATCAGGCAGTGGCCGGATAATTTAAAAATCTGTTCTCCCAAAGATTGCTGTTCCGTGTATGTTATTGCAATGCTTCAGTGAACTTGATGCATGTGTATAGGTGTATATGTGCAAGAGTTTCTCTAGGGAAGACAGCAGGGAAATTTCTGGGTCATTGTACAGGCACATTCTGAATTGTCAATATGTTGCCAAATTGGTTTCCAAATTGTAGCAATTTACACTCCGGCTAGCCCAATTATGAGAATTTCTCTCTTCATATCCTCCCAATATGCGTTGTTGTCCTCAGACACCCCCTCCACTGCAAGCACCATATCTAATGGAAGTTTTATGGCATCTCATGGTTTTCATTTGTGTCCTTGATTACTGAGGATGAACCATGTTTTATTTTTCTAGAGGTATTTTGGGTTTCATTTTCTGTAAACCTGCCTGTTTATACCTGTTGCCCATTTTCTGATTGGTTTCTTTCATGTTTTTGTTTTTGGGGAGTTTCCCATAGTTCCTTCAACCTACACACATGCTGCGTTCCCTTCTGAGCAGGACACTAAACCTGCTTGTCAAGGTCACCTCCGTATTTCCAGCCCCACGTACACTTCTTGGCCTCACCCCACTCAGGGTCTCCACATCACTCACTGACTTGGCCACTCCTTTCTCTCTTGGCTTTTGTATCTGACTTTCTTGGGGTTTTTTTAGAGATTATTATGTTTTCATTTTTTATTTGCCAGTGACAAGAACATTGCCCAGCATGTATTGGATATTTAGTAATTATATTGAAGTGTACAGTTCTAGTGAATAATTTCTAGTAGGATGGAGATGTATCTTGCTGCTCTGGTCCTTGCTCTCTCATCAACTAGCAGGGACACCTGTGTAATCTTCTAGGCTTTCATCCAATTTCAACATTCCATTACTCCTCACAAGCAGCGTTCCTCCCTTTCCTCTGAATATATTCATTAGATGTTGCAATTGGTAGCCTTTTAAAAAGAACCTTGATCCTGACACTTGGAAACATTTATTTTAACAAGCTTGTTGCAGACACTAGCAATTATGTAGATTACAAAGTAGGTGTGTGATATGCTAAAACAACATCTAGAAGAGGTCGTCATGCTCACTTTCCCTAGTGGCTAATATAGCAATCGAGGCCAGTTATCCACAGGCAAATACTTACTGTATTTCCTATTGAGCTGTTTCACATTCCTGAACTAGAAAATAAAATTGAAAAAAGAAGACATTCATCAAGTAGAAAACATTTTAAAGGGCTAAACTCTTTTTATTCTAAAATGTAAAACTATTAGAAAATATGAGAAAATGTTTCCCCAAATTTATTAATTAAATGACTATGATTCACCAATATCAGAGGTCTAAAAATGACTTTAGTAGTAAGGAAACTGAAAATTCCAGATTGATCTTCCATGAGTATGAATTGTTAAAAGGTACTTTTTTGTGCTAGAAAATGAAAGTGAGAAATCTGGTTTAAAATAAACTAAATATACATGTGTATAATGATGGAAAGAAAAATCAATACTGTTTCTTTAGACTGTAACTTGATTTTGTGGTGACTTAAACTAATTCTGTTTTAGCCGAGAAGTCAAATAGATGATATAGAAATAAATCTGAGCCCTTTCTTTCCAATCTTCCTCTTCATAGCTCCTGTCACAGCTCACTCAGAGGAGTGTTGACTGGACAGTTTTCTTCTCTGGTGTATTGGAAATTATTACATATATTAGGGATTAAGATAAATTCTTTGGATGTGCTCCATTGTTACATTTTGAAAAAAAATTTTAAAAATAAAGCATTTAATAAAACGTTGATTTCCTTTGAGCTCTATGAAAAAAATAATTGTGTAAAGTGTGATGAAGGAACGAACGGCAGGAAAAGGGGCAGCTGTATGTAATGAGAATGGTCGGGAACTGTAACTTTCCTAGTTTATGTTTCATCCAAAAAGTGTACATTTTTTTGAGAAGTGGTGTTGACAGTGGGGGGATGAAAACCACACTAAAACTATATTTTGGTTTTTAATCATAAATGAGATGGTGAAAGAGAATGGAGAGCCAGAGGAGCCCAGCTCTGTTAAGACAGGAAACACCTTGGCTTTCTCCTTGGCCTGCCTGTCTGTGAGGCTCCCTGGACACCTTTCATGACTGAAGGAGCTACATGCAGATCATTCCTTTCTACCTGCTCCCCTCCCACACCTCCTGCAACACAACCAAAGCCATGCAAACCCAAACTCCCGACCGCTTGTTGACACGTAGGGGTGCAGGAAGAGAAAAACTTTGGATTTTAGCTGCTGAAGAGACTGGCACCTTGGAAACCTTTGCTACTCTGAAGAAACAAAAGGTCTCACTCCAGGCAAGTGGGAAGACTGAAGCTTCAGTGGATTCTAGAAGTACCTCTGGCCCATTCATCCTGTTCTATGTTTATTAGTGACCCAGATGTCACTCTTCGAAAAGCTGTAGGTTTTGCATCTGTATCAGGGACCTTCTGCACCAAAAATGAAGGATGATATACAGGAATGTAACTTAGTTTTCAACAAATGCAGTGGAACTTTAACATTCAAATGAGGTTTTTTGTCTTTAATTACCTAGAGAGCTTTTGCAATTTTAGTAATATTGCTACTGCTTACCGTATTTCTAGAAATTTTTGCAGTGTTCCTCAAGAGAATATTCTCACACTTAAAATTTTCTCATTCTTTAGGGAATGATTTTATCTTTAAAACAGCCAAATCTAAATTTTAAGTAGCACTTTATGAATGCTTTTAAGCAATGTGATTTTTTTTCCTATTTTAAAAATTATAGTCATGTGATAATTATGTGGCTTATAAAATGACAATAAAATAATTACCACTATGATTTGATCAAGATGCAGTATTGAAATTAGTTGATAGTATCAGAAGGTAGATACACAGAGGTGGCAACATTTACTTTAAGATATATATATTATATATATGTATAATATATATATATATATGAAATGCAGTAACTTCATTTTAATAATACAATTCAAAAGAAAAATCATTCATTATGTGATATTTCCTGAGGGTCCTGAGGATGATAAGTAAAATGAAGACACAACATTATGTTTGCATTTCTTTTTATTATAAATCATTTTTAAAAGCTGATGCCAAAAATAATCCATTTTGTTTGAACTCTTAGCACATTCCATTTATTCTGCATCTAAGGCTGAAAAACATCATTTTAAGAACTTTCGAAACACCTCCCAGTGAAAACTTAGAGACTAAGATTGCCATAGACTCGTCCTTTTATTCACGAAGTTCATGATGCTGACCCTCTTGTCAAGAAGGCATGGTGTCTGAACTGTTTTTCCGGCATCGATGATGGATTTATTCCAGCCCCTTCACACTCTCTGTCCCGTCTCTTTATAACCTAGAGCTCACATTTGCCTGACAGCTGCCTGGACTGTGAAGAATACGTGTGGTAGTTCTGGGAAATGCACAGCAAGTTGAATTGCATAGTATCATGCAGCAGTTTGGCACTACATTTCTGTGAGAATATCTGTGATGCTTACTTGAAAACAAAACCCATCACTCTTCAGTAAGACCACATGCAGGAACTTCCTGTCCTGGGATGCTACTCTGGTGACCAAATAGGAGAGCCAGAGACGAGGACTCTATTACCCTTTAACTGAGGGGTACCCAGCTTAATCATGTAAATCATGGGTTCATAAATTCATGTACATCACATAATCATGAATTTTCTTATTACTTTATCTTTTGTAAAATGATAAGAAAATTCTTTGGGGGTGTCCATTCTTATAGTTAGCCGCTTAAAGGAGAAATTCAGTCAATATGAGAAATACATTGACAAAAGAGATTAATAGCTAATAAGCATCTTAGCTTTATATTTACCCTATCGTGTATCATTGGGCATTTCCCCCAGTTCCTCCTTCAGATAATCTCTGATTACAATTTTGGGTTGAAGTTTTGAGTGCTTTTCCACAAAATTTAGAATTTAATGTTAAATGTCATTTTACCGTTTTAATAGATCTTCACAATTCTGTGGTGGCACAAAACTTCACCATCTAAGGAATGATCTTATGACTGCTGCACCATGAAATGGCAATTGTACAGCTGGAACCACCCCCTTCAGAGAGAAGAAAAGCATATGTCAAATTGCCTTAACTATAGATCCTTCAGGCAAAATGCATCCTTCTTTTGGCACTGTCAAGAACTTGAATAAATCAGAGATAAGTGGGTTAAAATGTCAGTACCCTTTGGGACTGAGGAAAACCTACTACTTTCCCACAATTCAGTAAAATATTAACCATAGTACTCCCAGTTCTTTGTGTATTAATGTGGGGAAGAAAATAGTACCTTCACAGTGACTGGAAGAGATTGTCAGATTGCCAGAAGACTAGAACAATTGCCGTAAGAGATTAAGCAGGGTGATATGAATGATCTTGCTAAAAGTTTTTAAGTCTCTATTTATAGAAATAATCCTTTCCCATCTGTTTCATCAATCACTGTTTCTAAAACACCAACTGTTTGCATGGCAATTTAGATAACTACTGCTTTTGAAAATAGTTTGCTATTTTAAATCACCAAAATGTGATTTGGTGAATTTCAATAGAAAATCATTTTCTAAGATTTGTAAGTAAACCTGTTAAAACTGGGAAATTTGCTAAAGTCAGACAGCCCAGGGCTGGGTCGTTGATCACCAGTGACAGCAAATAGTGACCTCACACCAACAGAATGTAAACCTCCAAACTCATTGATAGCAGCCCTGACTTGGGGTTAGAATTCATGTTCTCTCTCTATAAACTGTTTGACTTAGACAATGAATGATGGTTAAGGTAATAGAGCAGCATAGCTCTGATGAAAATGCAGTTGGTCTCAGGTTATTTTAAGTCCAGTTTACTTTGAAGGTCAGTGTAAGTGTCTTGATATACTGTAAGAGAAAAGTTATTCGAATTGCCATGTCTTTCTTATTTCAGGAAGAAAAATTCATTTACCAATGCAATTTTTCCTTCTGAGTCATTTAGTGAAAATTTTTAGCTTCCAATGTTTTTCTTTTTAATTTCACAAGATTTATATTTTAACTACCGATAGTTTCCTTTACTATTATATATTCTGACTAATAAATTTTTAAAATGTGAGTTTAGCTACTATTCATGCAAAAATCCTTAAGAAGGTTAATTTCTTTGAATGCTTTTACTTGATGTAGTCATTTTTTTATTTTCTTGGTTACAGCATAGGTATTGCCAAATTAGTGAGTCCTCCAAAATTTTCCAAGTAAGTTGCCATTTCAAAAGGATATATTTTATTCTTTTGAGGTAATATATAATTACCTCAAAAATAGTCTCCCTTTCATTTATTCACTTTTAATTCTTCTCACAACATGTGAGCTCTTGCATGCTATTACACGATATGTCACCATAAAGATGGGAAAAGAAAGACAAGATTCATAAAAATACTTATATATGTATTATATATTATATACTTATATATGTATTATATATTATATACTTATATATGTATTATTATAATTATATATAATTATATGTACATATTCATGAAATTATATCCATCATTTGTTGAGCAATAACATAGAACACTTTTCACTAATGTTAGAACATAACACATCTGCAAGGCTGCATGTTGTAGGTTCACGTCATAGAGTCCATGCTAGGCTTTCTGCTTCCTTACAAATGAGGAAACTGAGGCCAAGAGATTGGCTTCGGGAAGGCACAAGCATATTAAGGGGCATATCCATTCAAACAGAGGCCATGGGACAGTCAGAAAAGACTAAGTATAAGCTTACAGACTAGGTGATGTAGGAGATCAGAGGAGAAGGCAGACATGATTAACATGGCTGTCAAAGGCATTATTGATGCAGGAGGTGTGATTTGGACTGTGCACCAAAGATGGATGTGCTTGGAAGATGCGAGAAGGGAGAACAGGCTGTGTCACACTCTGTCTTTCAGACACAGACCTTTTGGAGGTTAGCATATTCCTGGAAGAATGGTATACCCTCTCTCTGAAGGCCCTGGAATGCCTCCTAATTGGGAACGTGCTTTTCATCACATCTCACATGCTGACTTGCAACCCTGAAAGAATAGTCATGTTTCTTAATGAGAAGGAAAGCAAAACAACTTTTTAGAGCCTCCACATTCTCTAAACAAATTGAAAGACTCAGTTACCTAAGGGGTTTTCTTAAATGCTACTGAATGTGTGTGAATAAACTCCAGATAACAAAATCTTCCAGAACAGGGTCATGTAGAACCGGCTGGAAGGCTTGATCTACCTAAGTGGTAACAACACGAGGCCGTTACTGTGCTTTCTGGCTCCAGCCTCTCTCCTGAACTCTAGATACTATTGCCTACTTGTAACCTCCACGTGGGTAGCTACAGAGGCAGCTCAACTTGGTATGTTCAAAACCAAACTCTTGATTTTTCCCACAGACCCTGCTCCAAACACCAGTATTCCTCATCTCCATCAGTGGCAACTCTGTTTTCATTCATTTGCTTCTTCCTAAACTCTGAAACTTCTTGACTCCCCTCTTTCTCTCATATATACATTCTTTTATTTTTTTTCCTCAAAACATATGCAGGTTATGACGGATTATCATCAGTCCCTCCAATATTATCTTTAATCAAACCATTACCTCTCACTTGCACTGTTGCAATAGCTTCCGTATGGACCTCCTTGCTTCCAGCTGCCACCCGCACTGTGTGTCCTTTGTGCAATAGCTCAGAGGGATCCTCTTAAAATAAGTGGGATTGTATCACTTCTCTGCGCCAAACCTGTCAGTGGCTTTCCATTTTACATAACGTAAAATCCAAAGGCTTGTCAGTGTCTCTTCACGACTTGAATTCCCTGCTCTGTCTCACTCAGTGTGACCCAGACTCACTGGCTCCTTTGCTCTTCTGAGAAAACGCCTCCTTCAGCCTAGATGCACTTCCTCCGGAGACCTGCAGGGTCTGCTTCCTAGTCCCCTAGGTCTCTGCCTAAATACCACCTTATCCGAGAGTCCTTCCCTCACGGCCTGTGTTAAACAGCGCTTTCCCACAGATCATTCCCAGCAGGCCCACCAGGTATGGTGGTCCCAGCTGTGCCTGATAAATGGGCCCTGGGGCAGGAGGCAAGCCAGGGCCCAGGGCCACGCCCACTCTGCTGACGCAGCCCTTTCCTCTCGCTCCATAAGAAGTCAACCCAGAAGAACACCTTAAAAGGTTTTTTTTTTTTTTTGCCGAAAAGGGGAACCTTTTAAAAATTTCACAGAGGCCTAGCAGTAACCACAAATCTGAAGTTAGGTAGATGTGTAATTAGATACATACATACGTAATTAGACACACATATACACATATATATGTAAATATACATATATATTGAGATATATAAACATTTATATATGATTATACGTATTATTATATACATAGTCTCCTTCTCCAGCTTACCCACCCCCGACCAGAATGTAAGCTTAACAAGAACAGAAACTTTATTTTGTTCTCTTCAGAGTCACCCTGCTCCTGGAACAGTGCCAAACACACAGTGTGCAAAAACCAATAAGCCAATTTGTTGAATGAGTTAACCGACAAGTCAATAAGTGAATTAGTTTATGTGTGTATGGGAAAGAATGTCATAAATGGGTCCGAGCATAGAAGTTCAAAAATTATTTAATATTTCTAGACGCTATTGTAAGATTTAAAACAATCGAAGACACAAGGAATGGAGATTCAATTTAGATGTTGAATTTCAATTTAGAAACAGTAGCACGTTAGGTATTTATTGAATGTGGTTGAAAAGAGGCTTTAGTTTTTGTAAAACTGCACATGTTCATTCAAAGTAATTGCTTATAAAATGTCCCAATAAGTTGTATAATAAAATCATTGATTTGACTTAAACGTACTTAACCAATAAATCCTGAAACAAAGGGATGTCTTTTTCATAGAGTTTTAATAAAGAGACATCATTCCTTTGTCCCAAAATGTTGTGGTCTGCAGTGAAGCAAATGACTAACTCATTTTCTTGAAAATCTGGGAGAAGTATTGTATCATGTAATCAGTCTAAAGAATGATCTTATTAAATAGCTGAACTGAAATCCAGAGAGCTCAAGTAATTTGGCAAATTGACATGAGGAGTAGGGAGTACACTCTGCTTGAAGTGGAATTTGTAACTCTCCACTGAGTTCACTGTTTTTGACCACAACATAGCATCTTCTCTTTGGTGGAACAAATGCTACCACTCACTGTTTGTACAAAATGTTCAACGTTACCTCTG
This sequence comes from Aethalodelphis obliquidens, assembly GCF_003676395.1. Lineage (NCBI taxonomy): Eukaryota > Metazoa > Chordata > Mammalia > Artiodactyla > Delphinidae > Aethalodelphis > Aethalodelphis obliquidens. Next base: position 18,030,448 of record NW_020837967.1, on the reverse strand, counting down.
GAAGCTCAGCCGCATCCTTCGTCGTGTCCTTCCCACCTGTGTCATTTGGGGAAGTAGATAAACACACTATACAACCATGGGGAGAGCCTATTCCGTGACCACTCTTCCCATCCTATCTGTTTACCAGCCTGAAGCTAACAGTCAGGAAAGTGCCAAGAGAAGCTATTTATCCTCTCTATGGTTTATTCCATGGATTTTAGCATTCATAAAAAAGAAATCTAAACTGACTCTCTGTTGCCTGTTTTGTACTTTTGTGCTCTGTAAGTGAAAACTACTGTTCTTGCCTGGGTCTGCACAGACGCTCAGAATTAGTAGTCTGTATTAATGGTGTCATCTTTCAGACTGAAACAGAGCAATATATATCTGGCAGGGTTTTTCAAGAACTGTCTAACCTCTCACCAGTGAGACACACACACACACACACACACAGAGCGCTAAGCACTGAGTAAGCACTTGGTGAACAGGAAAGTTCAATTAACCCTCATTAGGCTTTATCATAGAAGAGCATGCTTGGCTGCAATACTCTTCCTAATCTGGTTTTAATTCCTCAGAAATCACGTACTGGCCAGTCATGAATGCTCTGAATCATGTAGTAGGAAGAAGAGCTTTTCGGATCTATAATTAAAAGGCTGTTTATACCACACATGCAATTATGTGCTCTCAATTATTAGCCCTTAAAGGTGCCTAGGTTGGGGCAGCTCCTAAATTAGTTCCATATGTGAATGGTTGTGCTACAGTATTACCTGCAGCTGCTGAGGATAGCAAAGTTTATCATTCTATTAACCCCACAATTAACCCTCATTACAGGGCCTGCTCGGTGCAGGGACACCCCCAGGATGTGTTGAGTTTGTTAATGGCCAATCCCATGACACAAGCAACCGTCCTTATCACTGCTGAGAAGGACGTGCCTACCACATATGCTTTTGGTTTAGAGCAAGGGTGGTTGCCTGATTCAGTGGAGGAGAGGGTCTTCAGCAACAGATGATGAATGACAGAGGTGCACACACGCAGTCCGTGTCACTTCCAACTTTGCTGCTTTGCATTGCAATGTACTGACTCTCACAGCTGCAGCCGCTTACCCACGGTGCTTATCACATGCCAGGTTAGACCCCATGCTAACCCAGCCCCCAAATCATGGCCCTCGGCAGGAAGCACAGGAGATGCCCTAGATGAATTAGGTTAGCAATATAACTGGTTTTATGCTGACTTTTTACCTACTTTTGCCAAAAGCCTTCAAATACTGTCTTCATTGTTCTATGTTGGCTCTCAAGATCATAAACTGGGTCGTTTTAGGAGAAATATTTTCCTTGTTTTTAGTATTTAGTGGTGGTGTTGGCATTATAATCCCTGAGCACAGTGCCTCTCTTATTCTATTCGACTTGTTGTTGCTCGTTCTTGGAGAAATAGACATATGTTGACCTGACCCATCCATGCTATTAGAACATGCTATTAGTACAAAGACATTTTCTTAATTTGATGAGCAAATTTGTAAGTAAGATTAAGTGCATCCCACAGTTTGGTGTTTAAAAACTATTTTATTTTTTGTTCTTAGGAAAAAAATGTTCTCTTCAACCTCATTTTCCTGCATTGTTGGATCTGCCTCTCCTGCGTGTAGAGGAAGGGAGGGGCACATTCCTCGCTGCACCTCATCCACAGCCATCACCCAGCAAGGCTGATGGAGGCTGACAGAGTGTGATACTGGATCTCTTGACTTGCTTAGAAGTGGGCCAGTGGAGCCTGAGAGCAGATATGCCCCAGTAGGAGGAATCAGACTTGGTGGCTGGTGAGTCAGATTTTGGTTTACCACTATTCCTTTCACTTCCACCAACTTCGCTGAGAGTGGTATTCATGAGTCAGTGCAAAGTGTTCCTTCTTTATTTATCTCAGACTTCCTGGCCTCAGTCAATGAAATACAGCCGTTTTCACACTGCTGCCTTTGTTGGCCAGTGGAGTCCAGTGTCCATGATCACTTCACAGTGGTGAGTTGAGCTATGCGATCAAAGCTGACATCTCCCAAGTCATTTCCAATTAGCAGGGCTCTGTCTTAGATTGCTGAGTCTATATATGCACAGTGGAGGTGTAATGAAAAGCAGACTGCATTGAGAGACAGAAAAACTGGCTCTGCTACACCCAAAACTGTGGCCTTTATCCAGTCAACTTAACCCTTCTGGACTTCAGTTTTCTCATCTGTCAAGTGAAGAAACTGGATTGGATCCTTTCCTTAGAAGAAGTAGGTAGATGATAGATAGATAGATAGATAGATAGATAGATAGATAGATTACAATCTGCATGGCATATACAGTGATGAGCAAAATAGAAACAGACTGTGTTTTTATGGGATCTCAAGTCTAAACAAACAAATACATGCATGCTTAGAGATGATTACCTACTGTGTTACCTTCAGGGTTCTCTGAGAAAGGATAGCAGAGTGAGAGGAAAGCTCTCTCTAAGGAGGTGATGGTTAGACAGAAATATGAAGAGGACAAAAGGTACAACATGTAGGAGCATATGTATGAGTTTGAGGAACGAAAAGAGACCTTTGTGTTCAGAGGTAGTAAGTGACAGAGGAGAGCAAAGCAAAACAAAACCAGACTTGCCAGCAGCAAGGAGGTGAGGATGAATCCCTGCAAAGTTTATGAGGAGCCAGATCAAACTTTCTGAAATACACGTGCAGTGCAATTCAGTGGAAGAGCCGGAAGCAGGGAATTGTGATGACCCAAACATATTTTAAAATGCTGATACCAAGTCAGAGGAGGAATTCAGAGAAGGACTCCGTTAGAAGTCAGAGGGGTAGGAAAGGAAACAGAGTCGACCAGTAGAGAGAAGATGAGTTAGTATAAATGCTTAGCCAGAAGAGCAATGCAAACTTACAGAGAGACGGACAAATCAGAGGGAAGCCATAGGAACTGTAGAGTGATATTCATTCTTTCAAGAGTGAGAATAAAGGGAAGCCAGCAAAATTACAGTGTTGGGAAAATTGTGAAAATGCCAGGACCAGTTGCCCTGACGACGAGGGCCCGCACTTTGATGGTGGAGATGTAAAAAAAAAAAAGGAAGAGAAGAAAAAGAACCAAAGCCCCTGAAGAAAATAGTAATTAAGGATAGAGCTACATACACTCTGTCCAGCTTTCCCCGAGGAAAGGTGGGTGCCTCAAATAAAAGATGATATCAGGAGGGGAGGAATTGATAATTTGAACAAAAAGGTTAAATTGAGTCTGCTGGCCTCAAAGCTTCTGGTGGTACTGCAGACCTGCTTTTCTCACCCTGGTTTATTCTTAACCAATTTTAATAAATCCAGGAGTTGCATTCCCCCCTCCCTCCCCCACATCCACCCTACCCCGACCCCTAGCAAATTGCCAAAAAGACTTCAGAAATCACTCTACTGCAATGTGCAGAGGTATCACCTGGAGACCTGAAAATGTCGATTCTAGTTCTACATGTCCGAAGTGAGCCTGAGAGTCTGAGATTCTGTGTTTCTAACAAGCCCCTAGGTGACATTGATGCTGGTCCACAGACAACACTTTCGAGTAGCAGAGCTGAGGAGAGTGAGAGGATTTAAGGAGAAAGTTAAATGGCTGTGAGAGTAGTTCAGGTTAGAGATGACAGTATCGTCTTTGACTAAGGCAGTTACCAGGAAGCTGAAGAAATATAAACAGAATGGAAAATATTCTGTAGGTCAAATTAGCAAGATTGGTGACAGATTAGATGGACAGGAGCAAAATGAGGAAAAGGCCCTTATTTCTAGCTTGAGCAAGTGAGTGTGTATATAGTTACTGGAACAGGTCAGCTTCAGTGAAGTTTAAGGTCACTGCTGGCTCTAAAATCTGGAATTCTAGGTCACATGAGACTTTAGGACTTTGTTTGGACTCAGTATTTTCACAGATAGCGTTACCCAGCTCTGGAAACACCATGTTATGGTCCAATGATAAGCAGCATGGTTTTGGAGTCAAGCATGTTTGGGGTTTTGTCACAGCAGTCCCAAGTCGATAACGCTCTGAGACTCACTTTCCTCCTCCACATAATTTGAATACCGTAATAGCTGCATGTTAAGGTTGCTATGAGAACAAAGTGAGAAAATATAGATGAGCTCAGCCTACTGGCCAGCACATAGTAAATGCTATCATCACCATCATTACATCATAATTGTAATTTTCTTGAAGAGCAAGAAAAATTTGGTTTACATTATGTGTTTTTTTAGAAATTTTAAAGTTGAATCAAAATATTTAAAACATGAAGACATGACTATAAAATATATTTTTTAAAGTAGTTGAATAGCTGATTATCCTGGTTTTCTCTTTTAAATAACTTAATGCCTCCATTAAATGAACGAATTGAGGCTACTTATCTTTTTCCCTGTTACTTCACTACCACCTGTAAAGAGAACTGGATCAACGAAGATATTTTTCCAGGGCATGGATTTTTATCCCCTGTGTACTGTGGTGAGCCGTTCTCCCTCTCCCTAATCTCTCCTCCCTCCCTCCCTCCCTCCCTCTCCCCCTGCAAGTCTGTATGTCACTTCTGTGCAGTAAATGTTTTGTGTTCCCAGACTTGTCGCAACATCTCAGTCTCCAAAAGTTCCCAGTAAATGCTTCTAAAGGAGTGAATTGCTACACGTCTATTAAACGAGCCAGGATGTAGCCCCTGATCCTGCTCATCCAGGAAGAAGACTCTTTCCAGGTCTCTAGGTTCGGTTTTGTAGGTGATAAGGACACAACAGCTCCAGCAGACCTGGAGCTCAGTGGCGTAGTCCTAGAAGGTGCCTGTGGTCCAGCCGCTTGATTGAATTTAGTGAACCCTAGCATCCTAGAGATACCACACACCCAGATAAACAGCTCCTTCAATACCTGTAGCCCAGTGGAGCGAACTCAAGCCAACTTGCTAAACAGAGCTTTGCTTCTAAGGGATGTTATATGTGTTTCCATCGATGTGTTGGGTAAAGATTCTTATCGTTATAGGTGAAATCTACATTTGCTTACACCTAAGATTACAGCAGTTTCATCTTCAGGGGTGCTCTGTAGTCCTGTAAATCACTCCCTGACTCGAAAAAAACCTCAGATGGCAGCACTTACTCTCAGTATGATGTGCAAATTGGACTCTTAAAACTACTCACTGCAACCTACTGCTGGCAATCAAGGTGAACATTTTTTGACAGGTCACTATATTTTTTTCCATTTAAGACTGTCTTGTTTATCCATTGCAGTATGAGGATTTGAATGTCCCTGTAGTGCAAAACAATGCTTGAAACTCTCTGCCATCCAAATGGCTGTCCCTGCCCAGGTTGCTTCCTGTGGAAAAGTTCAGGGGTGGAAAGGGTAACACAAAGTGGGTGCCCATGTCCCTGGGGAACTGATGTTTACTGACTGAAAATGTTTCTTATCAATTTGCTTTCATTTGTTGCATTTTACAACCAAATTATAGTCTGACCAGTAGTTTTGGGTTGAGGCAGGATTTATCACCCCAGCTGCCACTGCTATAAATTTGCCAGTGAAGTAATTGAGTGCAAACAATATGTGTGTCTTCCAGAGAGTTTTTCTAACACATGAAGCATTTTATATTTTTAGAGTATTTATTTAACCAAAGGAAACACATGGAAAATGAGAGGAAATAGACATCAGTTTGTGTTTTTGCTCACTTCCCCACAAAACCTTTTGAATGACACTTTAAAAATATAATTTGAAAAATCTTGTAGGGAATTCCAGTTAAATATAGTAAAAAGTAGCTAGGACCCACCCTATTTTTATTTGTAAGTAGAATGCCATAAAATTAACTTCTGGTGATTTATTCTAGACAGAAATCTATTTGAATTATACTCTTCTGTGTGTTCAGAAAGAGGAAAGAAGTTGGAACTTACTGTTTCAATTTAAGTTTTTAATGAAGGCTGGTTATCACAGAAACATGTATTTTAACAAAGATTGCAGCTCATTTGGTTTTGAAGGCCTGGTGTTTCATGATAGTAATACATTATATGTAACTACCCACGTTCATGGCATAAGGAAGGCCAGTTACTGAAGTCAGAATGTGGTGGTACATTTATTTTTTTTTTTAAGGTGGAAAAAATGATCAGGTTTTCTTTTCTCATTTCTGACTGCTCAGAGCCCCCTCTGAGTGCGCTTACGCTTTCTATCGTTGGAATGTTCCCCGAGTCAGAGTCAGAAAGCCGGGCTCCACTGTGAGCGGGCTGGCCTTGGCAAGGTGCCCACGCCTGTGAAGGAGGGTTTACGCTGGATGAGCCCAAGGATTCCCTCCCATAGTGACAGTCTGTATCCTGGGATCCCCCCCTTTAAAAAAATGCCACTCCGCCCAGAGCTGGCTGGGTGCCTTCTACACATTTTCAGAGATATGAGGAGAGTCAATGAAACTTAAATATATCAATCTTAATTCCTTGAATGAATAACTTTGGAAAATTAACACATTGAAGTTTACCTGACTTTTCTAAGTGTGCCCCACCCTTCGAGAGATGGACTTAGACACAGACACTGCAGTTAGTGAACTTCCCCACCCACTGCAGTGAGGTGGCAAAGGAAAGCGCCGGGCTTCAGTCAGGAAGAAACCCAAGGTCACGAACCCAAACAAATTTCAGCCTACAATGTATCACCCTCCCTTTCTTCATTCTTTCCCACTTATATATGGGTAAAAATTAAGACAATTCATGTAGTAAATATTAAAATGTCAGATAATAGGATATGGACCATTTTAGCAAAGATCATGGATGGAGCCTAAAGAACATGTCACCATGTATACAATGGTATAAGTTTTTACTATTAAAAGAAAAAATAAAAGGCCAACCAGCAGTTTCAGTTTCAAGAAACCCTTAAACTACCTCGGAGAAAGCAGTAAATGTTATTTAGGGAAAAAAAAATTCAACCGAGTGGTCTCACTTACATCTCAGTTCTAATTCATCATCACATCATGTTGGCTATACCCTCAAAACATCAAGACTATTACCATTTACACCACCCCCTCTACTTCCACTCTGGTCCAGCCCACCGCTACCTCCTGCCTAGATTGTGCAGGATGTGCCCCAGCATCTTCCCTGGCCCTCTGTCATCTGTTCCCAACACAGCAACAGAAGTGATGCTGTTAAAACCAGTTCATGTCATTCCTCTGTTCCAGTGGGATAAATAAAGTGTGGTACATCTAGACAATGGAATATTATTCAGAACTGAAAAGAAATGAACTATCAACCCATAAAAAGACATGGAGGAAACTTAAATGTGTATTACTAAGTGAAAGAAGCCAGTCTGAAAAGGCTATGTACCATATGATTCCAACTGTATGACATTCTGTAAAAGGCAAAACTATGGAGACAGTAAAAAGATTAGTGGTGGCCAGGCGTTAGGGAAAAAGATGGGATGAACAGGTGGAGCACAGAGGATTTTTAGGGCAGTAAAATTATTCTGTAGGATACTGCAGTGATGGATACATATTATTATAAATTTGTCCAAACCCATGGAATGTATAACACCAAGAGTGAACCCTAATGTAAACTATGGACTTTGGGTGATAGTGATGTGTCAGTGTAGGTTCATCAGTTGTAACAAAAATGTACCACTTTGCTGGAGGATGTTGATAATGGGGAAGGAATGCATGGGTGGAGCAAGGGTTATATGGGAGATCTCAGTAACTTCCTCTTAATTTTACTGTGAACTTAAAACTGCTCTAAACCTAGTCTATTAAAAAAAATTCCGAAATAAGATAGTGGTGATGGTTGCCAAACACTGTAAATTTACTGAATGCCACCTAATTGTACACTTTAATATGGATAAAATGATAAATTTTATGTTACGTGTATTTTACCACAATTAAAAAAATCACTTGGGAGAAAAACAAACAAAAAACTTTCTAATGATGTTGAATAGGAAAAATCTACACTCCTCCTGTGCGTTTCTCTCCCTTACCTATATTACTACCGCAGTCAGAACATTTCTGAGCCCAGATGTGTGTGGGGTTTTCCCCACCAAGCAATTCTCTGACACCAGCTGAGTGTCCGATAATTCAATTCAATTCTGACACTAATGGGTGCTAGTGCAGACTGCACAGGTTAAGGGCTCAGTCCCACAAGGTGTCCCTCCCATTTAAGATGCAAGTCGCAAGTAGCAGGTGCCCAGGCTACTCCAACTTCTGTCTGACTTGGCTACTGATCAGAGGTTCCCATGACCTCTCCCTACCTTGGATTTGATTATTTGCTAGGACAGTCACAGACTCAGAGAAATACTTGTGTCAAAAAAAGAATTGTAAACAAAGACGCACTTTTAACAAAATTTTTCAGAAAAAGAGGGATGAAACTGAAAACTTTGGAATGCAAAAGAAAGTAAAAGAATATAACACAACAGAGTGACATAATAAAAGGGTATTATTAGTATTGAATAACTATGTGTTAATAAATTTGATAGCCTAGATCAAGGGTTGGCAAAGTGCCAAATAGTAAATATTTTAGGCTTTGTGATTTATTTATTTTTCTTTTTTCATTTTTTACAACTCTTTAATAATGTTAAGTCCATTCTTCACTCACAAACCAAACAAAATGGACAGCAGGCTGTAGTTTGATGACCTCTGGCCTAAATGGATGGGTAAATTCTTGGAACTATATGAAATGTAAAAGTGATAAAATAAAAAGGAGAACTTTAATATGTCACTAAATATTAAAGAACCCAAATTTAAAGTATTAAACAATTGCACACCAAACAATACATGTTTTATAACATATAAGCAAAGTGTACTTTGAGTACGTTCATTAATTCATTCAACAAATATTAATTAAGACCTTATTGCATGCCAGACACTGTTCTAAATTCCAAGGAGGAAAAGAGATCGAAATCCCTGGAAACTCCTTTTCTCTTTCTACTTTATTGTGCATAATTTATTCAGATATGCATAATTTTTTCACTTAGTTTTGAGTTACTAATTCTCTTTTTAACTGCATCTACCTTGCAGAGCAGTTTAAATCATCCACTGCATTTTACATTTCAATTATTACTTTTCCTTCAGTTCTAGAGGCATTTCCTTGAAACTCTTATCTGTTAGAATCCTTTGAGGACAGTGTCATTGTTCTTTACTTTTTGAAATTATTTTCACTTATTTTTGTTTACTTTGGTCTAATGCCTGAAGATATTAACTCTTATACATAGTAGTTATTGGTATTTTTCACTTGTCTTAACCGGTTTAGATAATTCCATGATCATCATCATTCACCTACTCATACTATGAGCTAGAATATATATATAAGAGCTAGAATAATTGTACAGTGATCCTAGGAGAGAAGGAATAAAAAAATACAAGGTTAAAGCATCTCTTTAACTTGACAACTTGAAGTTTCTTTACTTCTGACAACCTGAAGTATGAGAAAACTATAGAAGAATGTTGTAGCTGTTTTAAAAGTCAGTGTAGAAATCAGATTTAGTCAATCTAGTTAAATAACAAAATAAATTTAATGAATTCAATGGAAAAAAATGCTGATGACTTGCACGAATTCAAAAACATATGTAATAAAGCTTCTTGACATTGGGTTTGGCAATGATTTCTTAGATATGACACCAAAGGCTCAGGCAGTAAAAGACAAAATAGACAAATTGAACTTCATGGAAATTTTTTAAAATTGTGCATCAAAAGACACTATGAAGAGAGTAAAAAGGCAACCCATGGAATGGGGAACGTATTTGCAAATCATGTATCTGATAAGGGATTAATATCCAGAATGCATAGAGAACTCTTAACAAAATAAAAAACAACCTGATTCAAAAATAGGCAAAAGACAAATAGACATTCCTCCGAAGAAGATGTAAAAATGACCAATTAGCACATGGAAAGATGCTCAACATCACTAACCTTTAGGAAAATGCATATCAAAACTATAATGAGATACTACCTCACACCAATTAGGATGGCTACTATCGGAAAAAAAAAAAAAAGAAAATAACAAGTGTTGATGAGGATGTGAAGAAATTGAATCCTTTGCAATGTTGGTGGGAATGTAAAATGGTACAGCCACTGTGAAAAACAATATGGTGGGTCTTCAAAAACTTAAAAATAGAATTACCATATGATTCAGCAATCGTACTTCTGGACATATACTCAAATGATTGAAAGCAGCGTCTCAAAGAGATATTTGTACATGCAGCATCATTCAAAATAGATAAAATGTGGTAGCAACCCAGATGTCCATCTATGAATGAATGGATAAGCAAAATGTGATAAATACAACTACATAAACTGGAATGTTATTCTGCCTTAAAAAGGAAAGAAATTCTGACATATGCCACAATATTGGATGAATCTTGAGGTCTTATGCTAAGTGAAATTTGCTAGTCACAGAAAGACAATGTGTATGATTTCACTTATATGAGGTATTTAGAGTAGTTAAAATGATAGAGATAGAAAGTAGAATGGTGGTTGCCAGGAGCTAAGAGAAGGGGGAATAGGGAATTATTTTTTAATGGGTATAGAGTTCCAATTTTGCAAAATGAAGAGTTCTGGAGACTGGTTGCACAACAGTACGAATGTACTTAATATGACTGAAGTGTACACTTAAAAAATGCTTGAGATAGTAAATTTTATGTGTATTTTACCACAATAAAAAATATGTACTGAATCTTCTAATTTTAAATGGTAAAAATTAGAATTTTTAGTTTTATTATTTAAAAATGAGTACATGCAATCCTAATCTATGCAAAAGTAATTATTATTAATTGCTTTAAGGACACAAACATCAAAGAACATATACAGTTGAATAAACATGTTTCTCTATGGAATTACCTTGGAAGGACATATTTTATCAAAGTGATGTTTATTTTTCACAAAATTTTCTAGAAATAATTCTTTGAAAGATTCAGAACTCCATCAAGAATTATTTGCAACAACCTTAATTAATACATACCTGCACGTTTTGAAGATAGATTTTAATTCTTGGAAAATGAAGTCATTCCTAAGTGAATATGTGAAAAAGAAAGTTATCAAGTTGAAAAATCACTATTTGGGGTGCAAAAAGCTTAATTTAAAAGTGATTTTCTAATAAGGTTGTAAATTAGGATTGGGATTGGTAAAATTATTTTTTCAATTTCCTTTCCCTCACAATAATGGCATAGTTCTTAAGAAAAGTTATTTGAATGTCAACTTAGTTAGGTGTATTTATCCTTTTTTAATGCCCGAATTTAAATTTTGATTGTTTATGAGTCATATTTTACACTAACGATGTTGTTTTATTTTATATTTATATTTTTAAATCATATAATTAAAATTATAAATTTGACTTTTAGCTAATATTCCTTTGAATTGGCACATCAGTAGAGTACAGAGAGAAAAACTGAATTTTTTCTAAATTTTTTTCTTCATTCTCCTATTTTCTGTGTCATCATCATTGTGAGTCCTTAAGGATTTCATTGCATACCAATGTCAGCTTTCTTTTATGCATACTTTTACAAGAATCTCTTTTATTTGTGTTTCAATATTTTATTATGCTTTCAGTATTCACATCTATCATTTATTAGAATATATTCATTCTTCTAAAAATATAAGATGAATTTTGCCAGCCCATTATATTAAGAAAACCTCTTACTATGGTTTGTAGAAAGTTATCTTAATATCACACAAATTAAATACGTATGTATTTGATTACATAACTACATGCACTCTGCACTCAAAATAGTGTTAAATGCTAATATATTGAAAATACACAAGAAAACAAGTTAAAATATACATTCACCTAAATGAATCTGCTAAAGGAGAAGCAGGCTGGAATACTTGAGCTTGATTAAGGGACATGAAAGTGAAAATAATACATAGATTACAGTCTCAAGGAGGATTGAGAAGCTAAGGCTAGAAGAGGTTACCCCTCCCCCACCCCGCCATCACCAGAAGGACATGAAGCAGGATATGTCCTTACAGTACTACTGACTCTAGGCAAATCCTTACCCTGTAACACTTGATGCAACACAGTTGTCAAAAGAACGGGTGCTCAAATTGTGTTGCTTTCTTAATTTTCAAACACTACTTACTCAACTACCAATTCTATTATCAACTTATAATTAGTTATAATACTTGCGTGTATTTATATCCACAATGTTCATTCTTGTTAGAAGAGAAAGGGCAGTTTTAAGCAAATGTTATGCTTTATAATCTTTCTCTGTGATCCTTCTATTCATAAGTAGTATATTCAATCTCACAGATAAATTATGACAGTCATTTTACAACAGAGCTGATCTCTTTTCTTCTTTTACTTCAGTTGCTGCTGTCATAACCTTTATATATTATTTTCAATGCTTAAGTTTCTGGGTATGTCTATGGTATTTCTCAGAGTTATCTCTAGGCTGGCTCTGTGAAGTAATAATTAATAATTCCTTTGTATCATTCAACAAATATTCTATCGACCACATTTCCCATGCCAGGCTTTGCTGTTTATACGAGGGACTTGAAGGCAGCCGCAATTCTAGGAAAAGTTGCTGCACACAATCCTTATTGCAGGGCAGCTCAAAGACTACAGGTTTAGAGAATGCCCCTACTCTTGGGGAGCTTAGAATATCCTCTAGGGTCACTATTCCACTTCATTTGTTATCTGTGAAGGAAAAGTTCACCAAAATTTACCACTAAAATTCTGCTAGCGATGAAAAATATCTTTAAACCAAATCAGTTGGCTTTGTTTTGATTGCTTGAGTATAATAATTGTTCCCCACTCTGTCTCTGCCTTTGCAGTCATAGAGCACATTCTCCATGCTAAGCCTTGACCTTAACACATGGGAAGTGTGAAATCTAACTAATCAGCACAATTGTGGGTGGCTAATTATTAAGTCTAATAATGTGTATATGTTTTTGAAAGTCTTTTTGGGGGAAATATGTTATCTCATAACAGAATATGATTGGGGCAATGAAGAGTGGATATAATTAAAAGGTATATGTATGTCAGACAAATCTTTGATTTGAGCTTAATCCTTGAAAGAGATCTTCCTGGCCTGACTGTGGCTGTTTTTATTTAGTGTTGCTTGATGTAGGTGGAGTGTTTTATTATATGTTCTGCCTTTGGAACGAAGGAAAACAAAGTAGGGAATTCCTAGAATCTCAGAAATCAAACCTGAAAACAACCAACTATTCATTTTCCATCCCTTGTTAGTACAGATATTAACTTTATTCAATGTTAATATTCAGTGTTTATTCAACTTTATAATAAAGTTAATATTAACTTTATTAACTTTATTCAATATCCGTGTCTTATAGAACAGTTTAAAATAGCATAAATTAGAAAATAGCTCTGATTGGAAACATTTGCTTTTACCTCCTATTTCATACTTGTCTCTGTAAAGCTTTCCTTGATGTTAAATATTCCTTTCCCATTTCCTGTAACTTTACTTTTTTTTTAAATCAATTTTTAAAAACTTTATTTATTTTTGGCTGCAGTGGATCTTCGTTGCTGCGCACGGCCTTTCTCTAGTTGTGGTGAGAGGGGGCTACTCTTCATTGCGGTGCGTGGGCTTCTCATTGCGGTGGCTTCTCTTGTTTCGGAGCACGGGCTCTAGGCGCGCGGGCATCTGTAGTTGTGGTGCGTGGGCTTCTGTTGTTGTGGCATGCGGGCTTCAGTAGTTGTGGCTCGCAGGCTCTAGAGCGCAGGCTCAGTAGTTGTGGCTCACGGGCTTAGTTGCTCCAAAGCATGTGGGATCTTCCCGGACCAGGGCTCAAACCTGTGTCCCCTGCATTGGCAGGCAGATTCTTAACCACTGTGCCACCAGGGAAGTGCGTGTAACTTTACTTTTTAAAAAAGTATGCACGCTACATAATTTCCCTTTCTAATTTATAATGAAAAGATTTTTTTTCATTTAATCCAGAGACGGCATCAGTTATTTTGAATTTTTTCTATGAAGTTCTACTAAGTAGTTTTCACTCAATATAGATCTAATTTTACATAATAAAAACACCAATATGCAAATCAATATATTAATTCACATATTAAACCTACAATGGAAGTCTTCTGTATTTTCTGCTAAGGACTGAGAATATGAAGAGTAATAAGAGTAATAAGACATAGACACTTTCCTTAAGAACTTTCAGTTTGGAGAGAGAGAAGGCCATTAAAATACATACATGTAATAATGTGTTATAAATTCTGGCAACTCTCAAACTTCTATCCTGAACTTACATATTCAACTACATATCAAGTATTTCTACCTGCAGGTCCTTTAATTCCTCACCCCCAGCCAAGCAGTCACTGAAGCTAGAAACCTCAGTTTCCTCCTTCCTCTTCTCTTCTGTGCTTCTTCCAACCCAGCTAAACAGTCATTAAGTCCTACTGATTATATCTACTAAAAAGTTTTTAATCTGTCCCCTCTTCTCCATCCTCGCAACTTTCTAGGTGATCTCCCTATAACCCATCTTGACCCACTGCAATGCAGCCACCACACAGCTACCATTTGAAATAGAATACTGTTTCAGAAGTGTCAGTGGCTCTTGTAACCTATAGGATAAAGTCCTGAATCTTTATGAAAGGAAAAATTGTTCTCCACGATCTGTTCTAAGCGTTATCTCCAGCCTCATTGGTAGATACTCCTGACATAAGATTTCAGCAGTACCAAAATGCATGTAGTTTCCTGAACACCTCATGCATTCTTGCCTCCCTTTGTGTCTTAGAGGATGTGTGTGTCCTTTTCCACCGGATGGTTAGTTCTTATTCAAGTTGAGAGATTGGCTTCAGTCAGCACTTCTTCCGAGAAGTCTTCCTGACCAGTCATGCTGACCTCCTGCATTGTTGTATTAATGTCCTAGGGTTACTATAACAGATTACCACAGCCTGGTGGTTTTAAAATAATCTGAATTTATTCTTTTGACAGTTCTGGAGACCAGTCACATTTTTCACCATTTAAGTTAATAATTAAAGATTGCAAGGATTAGGAAGTGAATGCACCTTTTTTTTTTTTTTTGCGGTACGCGGGCCTCTCACTGTTGTGCCCTCTCCCATTGCGGAGCACAGGCTCCAGACGCGCAGGCTCAGCGGCCATGGCCGCTCCGTGGCATGTGGGATCTTCCCAGATCGGGGCACGAACCCGTATCCCCTGCATCGGCAGGCGGACTCTCAACCACTGCGCCACCAGGGAAGCCAGTGGAAGTGAATGCTCCTTTGAAGGACCCTTTTCCCACCTATCACGATTGTTGCCTCGCCTACTGTACTGTGTCTCATTCTCTCTGTGTTACTGAAAGCAAGTTTGTGTACCGACGCACAGTGAGGCCAAACAAACTGAAACGTCGGAGTTTGGAGTAGAGAAAGGTTTATAGCAGGGCCATGCAGGGAGAATAGGTGGCTTGTGCCCCCAAACCCCGAACTTCCTGAAGCGTTTCAGCAAAGCACTTTTAAAGGCAAGGTGAGGGAGGGGTGTGGTTAGCTGTTGCAAACTTCTCCCTGTAGGAATCCTTTGCTCTTGCAGCTGTCCACTTAGGTGAGGTCATGATGTTCCTGTAAACCTCCCTCAAGACAAATGTTAATCTCTGTTCTGCAACTTTTTAACTCTGTATGAATGGGAAAGTGTTACACCCTTAAAGGTCAGAGCCTTAGGAGTAGACTATCTTGTACATTTCAGGCTATAGGCAACATTGAAGCAAAGGCAATAGAATACAAAGGTTAAAGTAAAAGAAGCAGATCTAGTACCAAGTCAGATTTGTTCTTCCCTATTACATTCGTGTTCTCAATGCCAAGCACATACTAGTTTGTGGAAAGAATAAATGTCAATATGTCTACTAGAAGTCTCCTTAGGATACCGTGAGTAAGGAAGGGAGCAGACTTCTTGGGCAATGTGACATCTAAGCTGAGTCTTGAATTCCAGTTTCAGTCAGGAAGGTGGGGGGCGTGATGGTGTGGGAGCCATGATAACATGGGATGGAGATAAAACAGACCAAAGAGAAGATAAAAGAGGTATTAAGCTGAGGACAGTCCTGACCAGTCTTTACTTTGGACGTAGTGCTCTGGCTGCAGTGGGTCTGTTGGAGGAGTGTGAGGTGGAGTGGCGGGCAGGACATGATGAGGGTGAAACCAAGTTGGTGGGATATTAAGGAGATGGGATTCAAAGAACATGGTCGCAGCGTGGTTTTCCCTGAGAAGGGGTATCTGAGAAGAGGAAGCTTTATGAGAACAATAAAAAAAACTAACAGTGAGTGTTTACTCTATTTAGGTATTGTTCCAAGTTTTACATTTGAAGCTATCCATTTTAGCCATGAGACAACTGCACGAAGTAGGTTTATCATCTGTATTAGGTTGAATAATGGCCCCAAACTTACATAATAAACTCAGCTGTATAATCATCATAAAGAGTATGCTGGCCTCAGAACTCTGGCCCCCACAAGGTACCTTGCCTTAATCTCTTGAACCGATAAATGTGACCTTATTTAGAAAAAGATTCTTTGGAGAAGTGGTTAATTTAGGACTTTGAGATGGGGAGATCATCCGAATGCCGTGGCACGTGTCCTTGTCCTACAGAAGCAGAGGATATTGACACAGACAGAAAAAGGAGGCAGTGGGACCACAGAGGCAGAGATTGGAGTGATGGGGTCACTAGTCAAGGAATGCCAGCAGCCAGCAGAAGCTGCAAGAAGCAGTGGACAGATTCTCCTCTCGAGGCTCTGGAGGGAGTGAAGCCATGTTTACATCTTGATTTTGTTCCAGTGATACTGACTTTAGTCTTCTGGCCTCCAGATCTGTGAGAAAATAAATTTCTGTTATTTAAAGGTACCAAGTTTGTAATAATTTGTTACATCAGCCACAACAAAGTAATACATGGTGTGTCTTCATAATAAAAAGAAAACACTGATATTAAGTGACCTTTGAAGGTCACATACCTAGTGAGCAGCAATGCCAGGACTTCAACACAGTCCGTCTTCTTCTAGAACCCATAGCATTAAGCTGTTAGTTTGGTGGTGTTAAGTCTGAGGTATTTATGAAGTATCAAGTTGGAGAGATGGTTGGATTATACAACTGTGGGGTTGGGAGAACAACTGACAGGATGTTGATGCCATCAGGGCTTAGATAACTATTAGAGTTATGGAAATTGATCAGATCACTCTGAAGGTCTTGATGAAAAAGATCAGAGAACAGAATGTGGATGTAAACACCTAGCTATTCAACAACAGAATCTGAAAAGAAAGGGTAAGAGAGAAGGAGGAGCTAAGAAGGGGAAGCTCCAAAAAAGATAATTAAGAAGAAGGAGAGAGTTTCCCTGGTGGCGCAGTGGTTGAGAGTTCGCCTGCCGATGCAGGGGACACGGGTTTGTGCCCCGGTCCGGGAAGATCCCACGTGCTGCGGAGCGGCTGGGCCCGTGAGCCATGGCCGCTGAGCCTGCGCGTCCGGAGCCTGTGCGCCGCAATGGGAGAGGCCACAACAGTGAGAGACCCGCGTACTGCAAAGAAAAAAAAGAAACGGAGAACAAGAAGAAAGATGAGGAGGAGGAGAACGGGCAAGAAAGAGGAGGAAAGGAAGGAAAGAAGGAAGGAAGGCAGATGTAGCTTTTACTCTGTAAAAAACTCTTTTTGCTGTATATTGTAATTTGTGCAATTTTCTATATATGAGTTATAATTTAGTAAATATTTACTTTAAAAATGGTACAAGAAACTTAAGGAAGATAAGAACTGAAAAGAGTTCATTACTAGTGACCCTAATCAGACAGCTTAAAATCCTAAATGTTCTGGGATAAAGACAAATAAAGGGGAAGTGACAAGGACACGTGTAGATAATTCTTTCAGGGACATTTTTATTGACTATTCAGATGGAGCCTGTAAAAAGGAAGAACTTAAATTGTATGGGTGAAAGAGTGCTAGTGGATCAAAGTCCTTGAGAAGAACTGGATCAAATCAATAGCAAAGGTTGAGGGGCTTGCCTTAAGAGAAGGGCCTCGGCCTCTCCTGAGATGCAGGCAGGGAGAGTCGGAGATGAATGTCGGGGTGTGGGCCAGGACACGAAGGGGGCTGATTCTGTCAGGCTGATTTGTCTCCTTATTGGCTAACTGCTGATCAAATATCTTCCTTTCCATTCCACTCTATTATTGGCACTACAGTTACCACGTGAAGAATTATCTCCATGATTTTCAGGCTCTTCCTCTGAACATTTTTAAGACTGGGCCTGGGACCAGCATGCAGTGTTCCATGTGAGTTCAGTCTTCTTGCAATGTGCCATTAAACCAATTGGTATGAAGAATGATTTCAGTGAAAATCATTGCTATTCACTAGGAATCAGTGATCTCTTTTTTTTTTCAGTCACAGCAAATTCTACTATGTCATTCATTGAACTTTCCTATATGTTTTTAATTTTATTGTCTACTTAGTGTCACGTGAAATAAAGCACTATGTATCAGATATGTACAACAGAGAGTAAGATCAAAGGGAGATGAGGTGAGGAGGAGATTTGGTGAGCCAGGATGGTCCTAGTGACTTTATGAAGGAGGTATTTTGAATGGAAGGAAGCTAAACATTTAGAAGAAGGGAAGACTCTTCCCTATGGATCAATGAATAGATAAAAGTTGCTTAAACATAATGTAGATATCAGATGTCCCAGACATCCTAAGTGTTTTCTGTAAACAGAATTCAAAACAAACAAATAAATAAAAACAACAGATCTCTGATTCGCAAAGCTATGGAGGCATAGGACACATTAAAGAAGAGTATGCTTTGAATTCCTGGGGGAAAAGTGCTTTGTAAACATCCAAGATTATATTTCATTTATATGTCTATTTTTCTCATTAAATGAATGCCTTCCCCTTTATGCAAGAGCTTATTATTTTTTTACAGGCCGAGTTTTTTTTTTTTTTTAAATCACCCACCTTGTGTGCAGTTCAGGATTCCATTGTTCTCAAAATGTTCACAAATATCCTGTTAATGTGTGTTCTGTTATTTCAAAAAGTATTACTGTCTGATTTGTAAGACAGTAATTTGCAAGTTCACTGTTTATTCCTGTTTTAAAGCTTAATAAAAGACTTTATTGTTTTTCTAGCTTCCTTTGCCTCTACTATGTCAATAGGTGGCAAATCAGTTTGTTGCTTTGTGTCTACCTACGCTGTTAGTATTTTAAAGCCTTCATGCTGTCAGTAGATCTTCTTGTGCTGATGTATCCTCTTTAATTTTCATCTTTAAATAATATTTTAAGTATGATTTTATGGAATTAGTCCCCATAATTACTTGGCTTTGAAACAGCCAGTTTTCTCATCATATTGTACTCAAACACTATTATTTGTTTAAAAATATTTTTATTTAAATTATACTGTCTCATTTTTAGGATATACATGATTCTTGATTAGGGCAAAGGTAGGAGTCTAGGGGGGCTTTCAGTGGTGCAAACACATACACAGAAGTTAATTGTTTTACTTCTATGGGATATAGAAAGGAAAGGAGGAGGGTTATTTGGTACATTTAATCTATGTATAGAAAAATCCACCACACCTCTTACTTTCTTTGTCTTTTCTTTTTCCTTCTCCTTCCTTTCTTCCCCTCCCTCCCTCCCTTCCTTTCTTTTTCTTCCTTTCTTTCATTTTATTTTTACAATGGGAATTTATCTTTACCATCCAGTTGCTGAAACTGATCTTAAAGAATCCAGCAACCATAACTCTACCAAAGAAAAAAAAAAGTATGGGGTTACTGTATAACATCATCAAGATCTCAGGAAAATGAATGAAAAATATAAAAGGGAAAAGCAAATTTATAATGAACATGGACGTAGTTACTGTCTTAATAACACATGAGCAGTAATTAAACCACAGAGCTGGTGCTTTCAGTGCTTGCAGTGATTCAGTAGAGGGGAATAAGCACATATTCAGAGGTAGAGCTGGGAGCTAGAAATGTTAATATTATGGCAGCCCAGGCTAAAAGGAGCGAAGTCCTGGAAATTCAAAGTGGGGACACATCAAGGTCTCAAGAACAACGAGAGTATATTGATATACTTATGTGAATTACTGGAAGAAATAATCACAGTTCACACTGCATTTTTAGCCTTTTTAAGCAACATAAACGTGCGCGTGTGTGTATGTGTGTGTGTGCACTTTGTGTGTGTGTGTGTGTGTATTTAAATCCAGCATTTAAGGTTGAGTTGTTTAAAACACAGAGGGAGGTGGAGATAACCTTTTAAAACCCCTCAGTGTCCTTTCCGTTCCCAGCACAGGGTCCTGTTTGCTCTGTCTGTCATGATGAGGGAGTAGAGTGAGGACAAAGAAAGGTCAGAGGCTTGAGAACTGCAGAAAACGAAGAAAAATGGCTTATCAAATACAAACAAATCACCAAAATATATATCATCTTTTCTGTGTTAGCTGCTAGCTAGTGACTGCTCAGGAACAAATCCAAAACATACAGCGTATTTATTTTGAATTTTTCTTCAGTGATAAACAGAATATTACCTGTAGCTGAGAAATTCTTACTGTTTGTCAAAAGTAACGAACGATTTAAGGAAAGGGAGGAGTTGAAGAATATCATGGCTTTACCCTGGAAACAACATTTTAAAAGAATATATTATCTCCTCTGCATATTTGCTGATTTTCATTTCTATCCTATCCTATGTCTTATTTATAAGTCCTGTCAAATGAGAGTCAATTTAGCTATCAAGTTAAATTTAAAAAAACTTCAAGTTCTTCTAGAAAATAACATTATATTTAAAATAAGCTAATGAAATTTTTCTAAAATTAATTATTGAAGAAGGTGGTAGGGAGGGGAGATAAAATGATCTGAGCCACGGGTGGACAGAAGGAAAACCCAGAGATTTTCAAGCAAGAATCCAGGGAGTTGGACTTCCCTGGCGGTCCAGTGGCAAAGAATCTGCGCTTCCACAACAGGGGGCGTGGGTTTGCTCACTGCTCAGGGAAGATCCCAAATGCTGCATGGTGCAGCCAAAAAAAAAAAGAATCCAGGGAGTTAAAACCATGAGTCACTGAGAACAAGAATAATGGAAGGTGCCAGTTACTGAGACCAGAGGCTCTGGCTGAACTGTACTTCTTCTCCTAAGAAGACAGTAGTGATCATGACTCCAGCTTCAGTCGCGTCATGTAATAAAGAATCAGCAGATCAGGCCTTACCTCATCTCATCCTGCAGTTTTGAGAACGTCTAGCTATTTTTAACTTGAGACATACTTGTAGGAGTTAAATTTTTAAAAATGAAAATCAATACCATTATATTTTCTAATTCAACATTTGCCTGACCGCTATTTAAAGAACAAGTAAAAATACTCTGAAAAGATTTTTTTAATTAACCAGTAAAATTTGTTTAGCTCAAAGGTGATATCCATGGTCGGGGATGAGGAAGGAAATCCGATTTTAAGCTTTACATTTTATCTATCTCCTACCTATATGTATATCTCTATGTATACATTATATATTTTACTCATTACTAGCTTTATGATATTAGGTATTGTTTCTTTTGAAAGGATCAAAAAGATACTTTAGGTTCTGAATATTTTCTTGTGAATAACTAAATAACATAGTTAATTTTATTCCTAAATGTGATTTTACAATCCTTTCATAGTTTGAATTTTCTTTTTTAATGGCATATAGTGTGAAGAAAGAAGATACAGTTGTGTTACCATTTTCATTTCTCCAGTATTGTTCTGGAAGAAAGGTGAACCTCTCTTCAACCAGTGTCTTAACATCTGTTGAAGGAGCTGGTGCTGCCTTATCTCAAAGCACGTGGATATGAAGGAAAGCACTTTGACTAGCAGAGGTAGAAGCCAACTAGATCTGAGATATTTTTAGCTTTTCATGAGAGTGGAGAGAGACTAGGAGCAAAGTAACAGAGATTGATGTCTTAAAGAGAGAAGGTGAGAGGGTCACTCTTGAGCAGCAGTACCCAAGGATAGAGAGCTGGGCCTAGCACGCACCACACCTGCTCGTCAGTAAGACAAAAGCAAGGACGGTGCCCCTATGGACGAAGGCTGTATCACTCATATTCTTTCCCTGGTACCACTTAAACTCAGCATTCAGATATGATTCTATACAAGGGATAAGAAAAGAACTAAAATGACTGACATTGAATTTTACAACATTCTGTGTAGGTTAAGTCCTAGAGGAAGTTATATTTAATTCATAGTTCTATAGAAATGAGACTTCTTTCAATGCACATTGCTCTGACCAAATTTTATAGACGCTGAACGTACAACAATGGATATAGCACTATGTAGACTACTTGGCTAAACATCCTTTTTCTGTATTTTGAGACATATAATTAATACTTAAATAAATAAATACAATTTCCCCCCCTGGGTTAAATAGTTCTTAAATAGGACATATAAAACTTAACTGTAACAGGACAAATTTGATAAATTGGAATACATTAAATTGAGAAATTTTGTTCATCCCAGGCACTATTAGGATAATGAAAATTCAAGCAAGAGAATGTAAGAAGATGTTTTATATCTATCAATTGAATAGCTAAAGGAGTCAAGAAAAGATAGACTATCAAAATGGAAATATGAGCCCCAAATTTGAAGACTTCACAAATGGGATAATCAAAGAGTCAGCATACGTATGAAAAGATGCTCAATTTTATTAGCTACCAGAAAAATGACAATTCAAATATGACATTTCTATATTCTTATCAGAATGGCAAACATTTTTTTTAGAAAACATATACTATGTTGGTTTGGAGGTAGAACAACTGAAATTCACATGCACTGTATGCAGGAGGACAAATTTGAAAAATAACTGGAAATATTTACTAAACAAGTCCTATGACTCAGCAGTTCCATTGCCCAAGAGAAATGTGGACATATTTTCGCCATAAATATGCTAAAATAATCACCAAAGAACTATCAGTGTCAACCCCAAACCAGAAACTACCCAAATGTTTGTGAACAGGACAATGGATAAACTATGCTACAGTCACACGGAATACTGTACAATCATGAATACACTAGAACTGTTCACAGCAACATGGATGCATTTCACAAAGAAAATGTTGAGTGAAAGAAGCCAGGTATGAAGGAATACTACTGCAAGATCCCACTTTTTAGAAAGTGAAAAATAAAACTAACCTGTGGTATTAGAAATTAGAAAAGAGCTTTGGAGTGAGGCAGGGACTGAAGCCGGGAAGGAGGGTGAGGGGGCTTAATGCTGTTTCTTGACCTGTGCTGCTTGCACAGGTGTGTCATTTTGTGAAAATTCTTTGAACTCTGCACTTATAATCTTTGCACCTTATATTTGGTTTTGCTTTACTTAAAAATGTTTACTTAAAAATATTATCATTTTAAAAAGTTGTTTATGCTTTCAGCTATCAGCCAAGTTCTAATCTGCAGATCCATCAAAGGAGATTCATTTTTAAAAAAAAAAAACTTGATATTTGTAAATTTTTACTGAAAATATATTCTTTTATTTCCATTTTGCATACCCTGAGGTACTTTTTCCCATCAGTAAATTTTAGTATACTCTACTTCAGGAATATACCCTTAGTTAACAATGGAAAAAATTAACTACTACTTTCCAATAAACTGTGTAGCTGATCACCCCAAAAGTATTTCACTCAAAGAATGAGACATGGGGAGTAAGAGAGAGACAGAGAGAGGGAGAGACCCCAGCCCCTATCATGCATTCCCCTCTGTAGTATTCAAATCAAACTGATTTGATCTGCTCTGAGCTTTATTAAATCAAATGCAGCTGAGTAGACTCAAAGGTAAATGTGGGAGGAGATAAAGTATTATAATGTCCCCCATTTCAAGCACAGTAAATAATTTCAAATCTGCCACCTGTACAGAACACTTTTCTACATTTCAGTTTTTCAAATTGTGGAAGATGAACAGATTCTAGATAGAAAAGCTATCAGCAGGCAGCAAAACCACTGCTTCTTGGAGAGAAAGGAAAAACATTCTTTTACAGATCATTCCATTAAGTAGATTTTGACAGCTTCCTACTACTCGGAAAGACTTATTTCTTCCTTCTTTCTTTTCTTCTTCTCCTTCTCCTTCTCCTCCCCCCTCCCCCCTCCCCTCCCCTCCCCTCCCCCCTCCTCCCCCCTTCCTCCTCTGCCTCCTCCTTCTTCTTCTTTTAACATAACAACCACAGAAACTGTTTAGAAATCAGGAGCTACTTTACTCTAAAAAACTTACACATCCATACTCTTCAGTAAACAGTTTGCAAGCCCTCTCAGTATGTGGCCAGAGCAAAGAAAAATAGATAAACATTTCTTAAAAGCTCTATCAAAGTATAAAAACTCCTTAAATCTTTCTCAGGCATCTGAATCCTCGAGGACTGTTTCTGCCTTCTTTTTTCTTAGCTGTGTGGAATCCAACTTAGGTGATCTTTGTCACATCCAAAAGTTTTTAGAGACTTTTGTCAATAGCCTAGGGACACCAAGTTTATAGATTGCAATTACCTTTATAATAATAAAGTAAAATACCATATCTGCTTTAATCTGTTTTCAAAAGAATCTTTTATTTTTACAAATTTGATTATAAAAATCTCAATATAAAGCAGAGTCAGCTGGGAATGGTTGGGAAATAATTTCTGTATAAAAATATGCTACAAATTATTGAGTATGTTTTGCACATGTATTTGCAGCACATTGATGTAACAGTAGGGGGAAGAATGCTTAAACCGTAAAATGTTAGATACATCTGAGCTTCACATTTTTATTTTACAATATACTTGCATCAGATCCTTGTTCTGTATAGGCACATAAAAATACTTCACAGAGGTGTTTGTATATAGACCGAAAGATAGCAAAGTGTCTCAGATTAAAATTCAGTTTTGTTAATCCCTAGGCCATCAGTTTGGCTGTCTCCACCCGAAGCAAAAATAAGAGGGAAATAAAACCTTATAATACAGTTAATTTGAGACTGTGAATTTTAGTATATCTTTCCTTCTCTGATGGCCAGCTGGTTTCCTTTAAAGATCTAAAGATTTTTGTCCTTTATATGTAGGTTTCTTCGTCTCTCAGTTAGTACTTTATTCTAGCATAGAGAAATGATTTAGGCCTGAGAAAGTTGCTATATACTTAGGTTCTGAATACCTTGAAAGGAGAGTCTTACCCAAATAAAAACCACTGTTATTCTTGGCAATTTTAGCAGAACTTTCTGTGGTATCTTTCTTGAGGAGCTCAGATGTTAATGTAGTCAGTCAGAGATACTTAAGGATAATAGAAGAGTTCCTCTAGAAACACTGCAAGAGGAAATTGGTGGTATCATCAGGACTCTCTTCATTTCCTAAATCCAGGTGAAGGATGGCAGGTGCCAAAAATTTGATAAGACATTACTGCTGTTCCTTGCACCAACGTTTCAAACCATGAATTATTCTTGGCCTCAATGCTGTGACAGGAAGCCTGGACTGAGAGTAAAGGAAAACAATGAGTTCAACAAGAATTTTCTCAATGGATGCTGGGTGCCCAGCACTGTGATTAGGCACTGTAGCGCACACCAAAGCAGTGCAAAACACAGTCCTATTTATGCGGAGCTTAAAAATACCAGTAGGAAGGCAAGATGTACACATGTGAAATGATTTGTTAAGGCAAAGCAAAAACTAATTAAATGCTGAAAATCTATGACTCAGTGATAAATGTCAGTGGAATTTCAGGAAGGAGAAAGGTCAGTGTAGGTTTAGAGATTTTAGGGGTAACTTTTAGAAAAAACGGTATGGCACTAGAGCTGTATCTCTAAGACCTAAAAGAATTTAGAAGTTGAAAGGACTGTAGTTCCTGGAAAAGTGACTACTAGCTTCTTCTTGCCTCTGACCCTTACACATAATATTCACTATACATAAAATATATGTTCTTGTGTCTCCTACTTTCCCACCCCACCCCATCCCTATCTAACTCTAAACTAGATTTTAGGTACAAAATATCATTTATTCGGGAAGACCATATCTGGTTTCCCAGTATAGATGTAGCATCACTATGTTATCATAGTGATTCATAGTCTCTGAATTTTATTACACAGTATACTGTTGCAATTTTTAAAAATGCTGATCTCTCTTACTTGGGTGTAAGCTCCATGAGGGCAGGGACGGTCTTGTTCATTGCAGTATACCCAGTGTCTGGTACTTAGGATTCATGAATACGTAAAGAATTAAGAGATCATATGCGCCATTACTCTTATTTAAAGGAGCCAACGAAAACTAAATGACATAGGTTGCGCATAAAGGTGTAACGGAGCCAACACTACAGTCATATCTGCAGTCTTCCACCCAGTGTTCTTTCTGCTCAAACGTGATGCCACACTGGTATTGCACAGGGAAAGGGATGCGGCAAAGGAGAAAGTCTTCCAGAGGAGTGAATGAGAAGTGTGAGAGATCAGTGCTTTTCTCTAGCACTCGACTTTTACAACAAGGGACTGGCGTGATGCATTAGGTGTATTTTCTAGCATGCATAGTAGTCAGCCCCCACCATCACCTTCAGACAGATTGCCCACCATCTAACTTTAATACTTAAATCTATTCCATTTTACCTGAGAGTACAATCTTGTTGCTCTTGCTACCGTTTTTAGCAGAAATCACGTTTATATAGACCTTTGGTACAATTATTCAAAAGTTCTCCAATATTTATTCTTATAGCTCATTCAGTGCTGTTCTTTTATTCCACTCGAGAATAAAAAAATGTACCTGGAGATAAATAGTTCTGAAAAAAAAACCTCTGTTTTTCCCAGCTTTACTGAAACATAATTGATATATAACATCATGTAAGTTTAAGGTGTACACGGTGATGATCTGATGCACGTTATATTGCAAAATGTTTACCAGATTAGGTTAGATAAACATTCTTCACCTCACATATCAATAGGTATCATTTTGTTGCCATTATGGATGGTGAGAACATGAAAGCTCTATTCTCTTAGCAACTTTCAAGCATACAGTAAAGTATTGTTATATATCGTCACTGTGCTGTGCATTAGCTCCCCCAGAGGGCTTCACTGGTGGCGCAGTGGTTGAGAGGCCGCCTGCCGATGCAGGGGGCACGGGTTCGTGCCCCGGTCCGGGAGGATCCCACATGCCGTGGAGCGGCTGGGCCCGTGGGCCGTGGCCGCTGAGCCTGCGCGTCCGGCGCCTGTGCTCTGCAGCGGGAGGGGCCGCAGTAGTGAGAGGCCCGTGTACCGCAAAAAAAATAGCTCCCCCAGAATTTATGGGAAGTTTGTGCTCTTTGACCAACATATTCCTGTTTCTGCCCCCTTAGCCCCTGGCAACCAGCGTTCTACTCTCTGTATCTGTGAGTATTCAATGTATTTAGATTCCACATATAAATGACATCAAACAGTATTTGTCTTTCTCTGTCTGATGTATTTCATTGAGCATAATACCCTTAAGGTCCATCAGTGATGTCACAGATGGCAGTATTTCCTTCTTTTTTATAGCTGAGTTGTATTTTACTATAGATATCTATAGTAAAATATCTATATCGATATAGATATCTATATCTACATATATGTGCATATAGAGATATAGATAGATATACAGATATAATTCACATCTTCCCATCCTCTCCTTCTGGGACTCCAGTGGTACCTAGAATGTTTCTCTCAATGGTGTCACATAAGTTCTCTAGTCTTCCTTCGTTTCTTTTCATTATTTTTTCTTTTTGCTTTCCTTTATGGGGCAGTTCACGGATTTCCATTTCTTTGGGGCCACTGAAAGTTTACTGTGTTCCTTTGGTAGTCCCATGTTTCCCTGATTCTTTGTGATCCTTTTAGCCTTGCATTGGTGTCTGTGCATCTGAAGAGGGACTCCTCTCTTCCAGACTTCTGTACTGACTTCTGAAGGGAAATACCTTCTTGTGCAGGTGGCAGCACGCTGGAGCCTGCTGTGAGCCGGGGTCGCGTGCTGTAGGGCACCAAGGGCAGTGGCGTGTGGGGACTCCAGGTCTGGGGAGGCAAGCTGCGTTGTTGGGTCAGGCCACCAGTTCACAGCATCGAAAATTGTGTGGTCCTTCCGGTGAGTCAGTGGGACAAAGGGTGCTTGCGCCCTCAGTAGTGCCTCCAGGCCCAGTGGCTATGGACCAGGTCTGGTGGTGGTGGTTGGAGCAGTGATGTGCACATGCTCAGGTGTGGGGACTGGCTGCACCTGCCTGGCAAATGCTGGCAGGTACTAGGCATAGCGTTTGGGGCCAGTGCCAGCAAGGGCTGGCGGCAGCCACAGGTGCACTGGCAGCTGGGGGACCCTGGCTGTCAGCATGCAATCTTATGTTTCAGGGCTTTCCCATGGTAGCCAACAGCAGTGGAGTCCAGCGACAGGAGTCAGGTTGAATGTGCCGCCATGGGGGTCACAAAGTCCTGGGTCATCTGCCAGTGTGGATCCCCAGCTATGAGAGACAGGTGTGGGATGGAGCAGGGAGGGACTCAGGTGGCTGGCTTCCATGAACATGGGTACCGTGGGGCAAAACCCAGGGGAATCTGCAGAAGGTCCAGGACAGCTGTGCTGGCCATTGGTTTCCTCAGTGCCAAGCGTCCTTGTCCTCTGCAGAGCAGGGAACCAGGTTGCTCCTGCTGTGTAGCTGACATTGACGGCCCTTGTTCTTCTTCGTGTTCTTTGCCTTCCCTATACATCTCAGCTTTGCTGGTCTGTGAAGGGGGTGAAACTGAAATGGGTCCTTCTTGAGGTGCCCCCAAAGGCTGGGAAAGCTGGTCGCTCACCCCAGGCTCCTCTTCCTAGCAAGAGGATCTCTTTCAATCTGGGGAGTTCCTGCTTGGGTCTGAGCCGTGCCATCGTGAGGATGAGATGTGCAGACAAAAATGAAGCTGTTTTTCTTTTCTTTCGGTGTGGTTATTTTCAGGTTCTTTGGTTCCACCGTGCTGCTGAAGTTTCTTGAGCGGGCTCCTAAGCTCTTGCAGAACTGTTTTATCTGTGGATAGCTGCCGAACTGTTGCTGTTTCTCAGGGATTGGAGGCTGGGGGCTCCTAATCTGCCATTTTGGTGACATCACTTAGCTTTTTCTTTTAAAACAGAATTCACACGTATGAAAATTTAGGTCACTTGAAATTTGGAAATAACTAGGAATTCATAAAAAGAAAATATGTGTTAAAATGTTGCAAGTTCGAAGTGAACAAAAATATTAGTTTTTCTTTTAGGTGTGTCTGAAAAAGTCTTTCAAGAACACTCCGTGTTTGTAGAAATACTTAAAACAATTCAAAAAGAAGTAACACAAGTGAAAATACCAGTTAAGCAGGGTGGGAAGAAGCAAGGGCAAATTTCAAGAGTTTAGAACAGTATATGAAAAACACAAAGTTTTCATCTAAATACAGAAACAATGTGAAAATGTGCCAACATGTTCAGGAACTCTTCATATCTTACACATGCTTTTCTTTCCTCTGTTCCTTCCATTCACACAAACCTTATTACATCGATGCTTTATGCCTTAGGGAGAATGCCATGTCACCATGAACAGAATTGCAGGAGGGAAGAGAAGTGGGATTTTGAGACCCCAACAAAGGGACTCACATAACAGGAGAAGGGAAGAAATAAGAGCCTGATACTAAACGACTTCCTTTTTCAAACTGATAAAAATGTTCACACTTTTCTATTTCCTATTTTGACCTAGAAGTACTAAAAATAACTAAAGAAAAGCTACTCTGCTCATGAAATTAATGTAACTGAAGGCAATCCAGCTCTTTTCTGGATTCTTAAAGAAATTCTTTCTAGGCGATATGATTTTCTCTTGGATGAACAAATCAGGCATGCCCAACTGTCATATACAACATCTAAGTGGTGTGTATCGGTCTGGGGCACAGTGGATGGGCGTGGAAGTCAGGGCCGCCTGGAAATGAGGACTCTTGACAAGACACGCTCTTGGTGAATTTTCCCATGTGCAGGTGTAAAGCATGATGTTACTCAGACCAAAAGATGATGAAATCAGCATCAAGCATTAAGTTCATGCCCTCCTTTACAGAAAAAAGAGGAGGGATAGGATGGGATGAATTATATGCCACGAGAAGATTGTGATCATACATGGTGCCTAAAAAATGCATATGAAGCAAGGTTGTTGTTATATCCAACCTGAAGTGTACAATGGCAATGCTAACTAGTTGCTACATGCCTCATGTGTGTGTTCATTCTGAAAGAATTCAAGGAAAACTTACTATACCCAAGGCGTTATAAAAATCCTCATAGGAAAAACAAATATGAACCAAACAACAGTGACTGATGGCAGATTTGTGATCTATTAAGTACTCCCTGGTCCACATTATTTCCTCTCCAGAACTAGGACATGTACTTTGAAAGCGGCCTTTCTGTTTAGTTATTTACACTCTCTCCTGCCCAATTCCCATTCCAGTCAGCACACTTTTTAAGAAGCTAGGAACAGCTAAAAACGAAGTGTATGGCTTTTTAGAAAGCAGAGAGAAGTAGCAGGCTGGGAATTAAAACATGCACCAAAAACTCAAAACTTTGTTTGTAGATGTATTACCATGATCCTTTTGGTTGCAAAAGACAGAAACTCAAGTAGACCTACTGTAGACAAGAGGGAGAATGGACTGGTCTGCTGAGTCCAAAGGAAGGGTTGAACCACTAAGAGCAGGGAAAATGGGATTGGCAGAACCTCGGGGGAGACTTGAACTATGACCTCAACGGTGACAGTGTCATCTTCAGCTCTTCTGGATTGGTTTCTCTCAGTGTGTTTTTCATGCTCACTTCCTTTATGTTGTGGAAAACATGAACACTGATTATTCTCATTTTAATATTCTATGGCTTGAACCACAAACTAATCACCCAGGTTCAAAACCCAGAATAAGCTTGATCAGTTTCCTTCTAAACCAGTGACATGGGATGATCAAGGAAAAACATAGCAGCCGTCACCGGAACATCTTGGGTAGAGCTGCGGGAGACACACTTCCTCAAGGAAAACAGTCCTGATCTGTTGGACCACTTGTTGCACATCATCGCTCATTGTGTTAGTAGATGTCCCTCGTAAAAAGATCCATATAATGAGTCCTTGTACTTTAAGACCAGGAAAGGATTTCTTCCCCCAAAGCAGGTTTTTATTGGACAATGAAAATGACAGAGCCCATCATACTTCCTATTTTTGCTATTGCTGCCAGAAAGTTTAGAATTAAATTAAAACATACAGTTCAGTAACCAACTTACTTCAGGTTCATGGAAGTATTTTCCATTGTTTTCTATAACGTTTCTTTCTTTCTTTCAATTATTTTTCTTTTTTACTGTCCTTTTCCTTGCCTTTTAAAAAATAAGTCCTTCGATTTTTTTGGAAGCAGATGAAGACCAATAAATAAACACGTAATCCAAAACATTGGTCTCGTGGGCCCTACATTTGCTAATACAGTCCCCTCAAATGAATGCTGTGGGCCATTTAGTATAATCTTAAAAGGACATGGAAAATTCCCTGTTAATAAAAAAAAAGAAGTAAGCCCAGTTCATACACACAGGGAGTAGATTTGTGGTTGCCAAAGGCAGGGCGTAGAGGTGGGTGAAATGGGTACACATGGGGATCAAAAGGTACAAACTTCCAGTTACAAAGTAAGTCAGTCCTGGGGAATCTGATGTACAGCACGGTGACTATAGTTAATACTGTAGTGTATTTATATTTGAAAGTTGCTAAGACAGTAGATCTTAAAAGTTCTCAAAACAAGAAAAAAAAAACCGTAACTATGTGTGGTTAAGATGTTAACTAGACTAATTGTGGTGATCATTTCCCAATATATATAAATATCAAATCATTACCTTGTATACCTGAAACTAGTATGATGTTATGTGTCAATTACACTTCGATAAAACAATTAATTAATTAAAGAACATGGTTGGTTGGGTAGATAAATTGGAATAATTCTAACTGTTTTGACCCGGAAGTTTCAAGCATTTTACTATTTTTAATTACTGACCCTTTTGCACTTACTCTTCCACTACTAGGCCTTCCTGAAATGCCCTCACTTATTCCAAATGAATAATCACTATTTTTCAAGAAGCATAGATATCATCCCTCTAATTGTGGTATTGGGAGAAGTTTACATATACCAGCAATTCTCTTCCAACAGAAGAGAACAAACAGTTTGCCCTGTAGGAGGGCAAACTCTGTGCTTTGCCTGTTGAGGAAACAGTAGTGACAGCAGAGGACAGCCAAAGGAGGGAAAAGCAATAAAAGCAGGAGCGGACAGTGTCCTGGTACATGCTGGTCCTTCACATCATGTGCTTACTTTTATTGGTTGACTTCCCCTTGTAAATGACTAGAAAGATTTATTGCTTCCTGCTTTCCTATAGTCATGATAAAAAACATTCCTTGCAAATCTCAGCTGGTGGAACTGTATATCGATGAATGGAATGAAGTTAGTAGATTTTAAACGGGAGGCAAATATCTTCCGATGCAAAATTTTCCCTTTTTAACGGTGTCAGTAATTTGTGGTTTCCTTTGTTGAGATGCACAAAGAGAATTGTGTAACAGAAAATATTAGACACCCTCTGGCTTGTGATGAGTGACTAGGTTTTCTCATAATTTACTAGACCTTAGGTTTTTGCCTCCACAAGAATGCCATTAGACCCAAAGAATGAAAGAAAGTTTCTCTGTAACATGGATAAAATATTATTTGGGTTTGTAACATAACTACCCATACAAATTTCCACTAATTCTTGATGATAAATTTTTCAGTGAAGCCTTTGGGGCAGCCACGTGAAAGTTAGCTCTGTGGTTTGGAGCTAACTTTTCTTGGGGGGAGGATCATTATATTATGATATCACTGAGGGAGATTGCATAGAATGAGTAGAGAAGAGGATCCAGAATAGCACCCTAAGGATGAACAACATGAAACACCCACAAATAAAAAGCAAAGGAGACCAAGAACAGCGGCCAGCTAGTTGGGAGAAACATTTGAAGAGAGTAGTATCCCAAAACCAAAGAGTGTCAGGCACTTTATGTGAAGAAGAGAGATCAAGAACCACAAGAAATGAAATGTGCAAATGTGGCGTCTTAGACTATCTAAAATACAAAGCACCATTTTCCCCACAAAAGTACGTTATAATCTAGTATAGTGTGTTACAATTATATTAGATAATAAATTTAAATTAACAGACAACATACTCTGAAACACATTAGTGAAAAGTAGTTTAGTTATTGTAGCCTAACCATCCCCAGTTGACTTCATCCAGTGAGTTGAGAAATTGCAAAAGATGAATTTTCTGTTTCAAGGAAATCTTGATACTAACAAAGGCTGAGAGGAAATTCAAAGTAAGACAATACTGAGACTTCAGTTAAGTAAAGGAAATGGGGAACCTAAATTGTACAGTACCTGCTACCCACTCTTTACCTGACTGAGGTCTTCCACCCCTACACACGCACACTCGCAGGCACATCCCGCATGGTCAGGATTGCTGACAGGATGCATTAGGGGCACAGGTAGGGGCGGAACTGAGGTGGCCAAACTAGTTAGCCAGGAAGTCGCTACATTGTCAAGGAAGTGCTGAGTAGGCTTTCCATATTCCCCTTCCTATGTTAACTGGGCCATTTAGCTACAAGTTACTAGACCATGAGAAGCCACATCCAGAGCTGACTCAAAAGGTGTATATATTGCCCAGTATCTTGGCTTAGAAAGAATGCCAGAAAGATAAGACAAGTGTTGCATTTCTTAGTGTAAATAGGATAATTTCTGATACTAGGTAGGAATATTTTTGGAAGGGTATATATGGAAAAAAATGTGCATGTCAAAGCATCCTTCTTTGGGAGACCTACCTATCACCTTCCCAAGAGTCCTGATGGGCCATAGGACCAGGCATATAATCTACGCTGGACCATTCAGAGAATCCCCAAACTCTATTAACAGCTGGCTCAGAGAGGATTATGTGATCTAAGCAGAGATAAACCAATATTTTTTCCTAGGATTGTCTAATAGAATTGAGAAGGAAAAAAAGAGAGAAAAAAAAAAAAAGAGCAAGAGAGAGTGAGAGGGGAGTAGGAGAGGTAGAGGGAGGGAGAGAGAGAGAGAGAGACAATAAGAGAGAATCTGTGTGCTGAACTTGGTAACTAGGAACGTGGGTCCGGGGCTGCCAACAGCTATCTACATGCATATGAAAATAAGCCATAGAGAAAAAGCAGAGTAGAGAGACTGAGAGAAAGAGACAGACCTGACAATATTATTTTAGTTCCTGGATTTCCCTGGGCCTGAAGATTCTCCCCTAGACCTCTCAGTGTGGTAAGCCAGTGAATGCTCAAACTAGTTTGATTTGACTTTCTGATACTTGTGTGTAGGAATTTTTAATGTGACCATGTAAATCAAATCAGACACAGATAACAAGCACTGGAAAAATACAACATAGTCCTACAGAAAATGTAGGAATTTCAACTCAATATCAGGAAATGTTGGGTAAATTATATCCGCCCTAATACATGAGCAGAAACCTGCAATTATGCCCCAGGCTCTTAGCTACATGTAATGAAAGGAAAGATACATTCATTTGAAATTAATCATTTACATTTCAAGCAGTTATACAGTGGAACCATCTGCTATTCATGGGTCCAGGAGTTATTCTTTGTAATGCTCAAATGTCATAAGGATATAAATAATATAAAATGACAAAACTCACTTGTTCAAACAAGGATTAAACTATAAATACATGTGTCCATGAGCTGTATACACATTTACGACAAACACTGGAAAATAGAAAAAAGCATATTCAATTTTTAAATACATCTTTTCTGTATTTGTCAGAAAAGCTTAATCCCAAATCAAGTGTGATCATTATAAATCTCTATTAAAACTTCTGAGAGCTTTCTAAGCCATGACCCAGATGAAGGCTCATCAGTCTCTTCAGTGACCCAACAAGCAGGGGAGGCATGAGGAATTTCTTCGTGCCTTGAATAATTCAAAGGTAAAGGAAGGCCCTGCAGGCAGAATGGACCTCATATATGGAAGTGCTTACTTCTACTTCTATATTGTTTCACCACCTGCCAGTAGAAACACACACACACTCACACTCACACACACACAATTTTCTTCTCTTGTTTCTCCCCTAGGGTGTCCAGAAAAGACCGCAAAGCTCATTTCCACAAAATAAATAAAAGAGGTTTTGTTTCCTGACTCCTTATTCCACAAATCCCAATTTCTGTGCCCCAATTAAGGCTGTCATCCAAAGGCCTCGAACTCTTAAAAATCTGAATTATTCTATCTTCCTAGAACATAACTCTGACTCCAGGGTTTATGTGTAATGTAGTCAATAAACACAAGGTATTACTGGTTCCTCAGGGGGGAAAATACCTGTAGGCAACTTCAGCAAAGGTAATTACTGTGTCTGTCTTTATGTAGCTCTTTGAGGAAAAAACACCTATTGGGCCTTTGTCACTGGAAGAGGTATGCTTTTTCTTTAAGATGTCATACTTATCAGTGATCACTTTAAATTTCTTCTAACTGATCAAATTCTTATTATGCTTGAACTACCAGGAAGCTGAAAGCCAGATTTATAGCACCTTATATTACGTCCTGTGTACCTCTTTGTACACTAACAGTTAACGGTTTGGATTGTATTCACCTGAAATTCATATGTTGAAGTCCTAACCTTAGGACCTCAGCATGTCACTGTAGTTGGAGACAGGGCCTTTAAAGAGGTATTTAAGGTAAATAAGCACCTAAGGTAAATGGTTGGTTCTTAATCCAATACAACTGGCATACTGACAAGAAGAGGAGATTGGGACACATACACACACAGAGGGAAGACCATGTGAGGATACAGGGAGAAGATGCCATCTACAGGCCAAAGAGAGAGGCCTCAGAAGAAACCAACCCTGCTGCCAGCTTGGTCCTGGACTTCCAGCCTCCAGAACTGTGAGGAAATTAATTTCTGTTGTTGAAGCCTCCAGTCTGTGGTACTTCGTTACAGCAGCCCTAGCAAATGAATGAACCAAACTTTCACAACAGTTTCACAATTTCCCCACTCAATTTTTCTGTTTCCAGAGATGCTTCTTTTAATCTTCAGTATTGTAGAAACCCTCATAACGTTCTTCCTCAACTTTCCGAAGTGAACCGATTTTGTTCCCTGTACCTCAGTGTGTTGACGTTTGAGATGGTTCACCAGCAGCCTTAAGTTCCTGAGTCATCTTAAACTCACATCTTAGACTCACATTTTGCTATTGGTATTTGGTGTGTCTTTAGCTAACACATTGTCTGGCATCCTAGAAGTACCAACACCACCTCACACTTGGGTTTCTGTTGAAACAGAAAACTAATCTTGATGCTTAGTTTGCCCAGCCTACAATGAAGGTCAAGCTTCCACAGCTATGAAACAAAGCAGTGAGCTCTTGGTGTTGCTAAGGAAGGTGAATCCTAAGAAATGATCCTTCCTGAATCTTTGGGACAAAATTTTTTAAAGAAAGAAATAAATGATCAGTTGTCAGTGATAACCTGAAAACGGTTGACCGAAATAGTTTTTGCACTTACAGCTGGGAATCTACATCACCCATGGAGGTTTGTTCTGCTCTTCACTTCAAGATGGTTTATCCTCATTCCAAGTCACCAGTCATCCATTTTTAGTGTTATCTGGAGCAGCTGTACAGAGGTCAGGATGAAAACCAGAGAAACACATGCTTTTCCATCTGCTTTTCACCTCAAATGGGTGATTCATGTATCCCCTGGATACCTGACAAAATATGTATATATTTTTCTCATATCTTTGTAATATGTTGAAACGAAGAGGTAGAAGAGGTAGATAAAGAGTGAGAGGAGGAGGAAGGAAAAATGGAATAAATGAGCAAAGAAAGGAAAGAATTAAGAAAACATGATTTAAAATAAAAATGTCATTAGGCCTTCGATATAAGAAAATGCCTTCAACCATTCAACCTCAATTGATGTATTCCATCTCAAAGAAAATATGATTAAATATATGCAATATTAATTATTCTGGGTAGGTTTATAATAAGAAATGGGTTTATAATATGAAAAAAAGCAAATATTTTCTTTTTTTTGTTTTTGCGGTACGCGGGCCTCTCACTGTTGTGGCCTCTCCCTTTGCGGAGCACAGGCTCCGGATGCGCAGGCTCAGCGGCTCCGCGGCATGTGGGATCCTCCCGGACCGGGGCACGAACCCATGTCCCCTGCATCGGCAGGCGGACTCTCAACCACTGCGCCACCAGGGAAGCCCAACAAATATTTTCAGTAACTAATTCCTCCTGGGTCATGCTATATGTCTTTCCCTCTCTGAAATGAAACAGCTGGCAATTCCTCAGTTCCCCATAACTACAGGGCCAGCTCTGAGGATTCCAGAGAAAGTGACAGGGAGCATCTTCCTGTGCATGTTGGTAGGGTTTTTTGGGTTTGGGGGGGAAATTTGGGTTTATATATCTAAAATACTTAGTATCCTCAAAGCCATTAACTTGACACCTACCAGTAAAAGAAACTAAATAATATTAATCAGTGCCCAGCAGTTTGAGTTGAATCATGATTTCAATGATCCTGCTCTCCACATAGATGAAACACTGTGTCGTCAGATCACTCTCCCCATAGCCCTGATAACAGAACTGTAATACAGAGATGTTTCTGCACATTGGCCTGCCCTTAAAGGGTGCGAAAATTTATTTATGTCTACTCATTCTTTAAAAAACACACACACACATTCCTTCTAATATGTGTAAATCTTTGTAAGAGTTATAAGAACAAGGAAATGAGTAAGCCCTGGCCTTGCCCGTAAGGACATCACCCTGTGCAGGAGGAGTGAGATGGGAAAGAGACCAAAACTCTTTAGTATTTACTATAAACCAAACACTGTGCTGAGCCCTGGGGTCAAATATAACTCCCAAGTTCATGGAGACTGAATCCCGCAAGGAAAGAAAGTAATTAATTACATTTGCACAAAGCTGTGACAAATGCATGAATAAGAAGTACACAGTGTTATGAGATTCTGTATCAGGGGTCATCAAACTATAGCTATGGACCCAATCCAGCCAACTGCCTATTTTTGCACAGCCCACACGCTAAGAATGGATTTAAAATTTTTAAATGGTTTCATTTTAACTGGTTATTCTATAGGTATCCATATAATATCCTTGATTTTGCCTATTGGGCCACAAAGTCTAAATTATTTTCTAGTTGGTTCTTTACAGGAAAAATTTGTAGACTCCTGTTCTATACCAGAGAAGTTTGACCAAGTTGGGATGATAAATATAAACCAACTAAAATTTACAAATGTCTGTGAAATAAAACAGTTAAATATATATTTTGTATCCGTCATTTCATAGAAAAATATATACATATATACTCAGAATTAATCTGAAAATAGGTCACATAAAGTTATATTGTATATGCAACAGAGCAGAGGATCATGTAGTATATAGGGTCAGGTGACACGGGGTTTTGGATATTAGGCTTTTCTCTATGTATCTATTGCAGGGACAATTTTTATGGAAAAGAATTTTCCATAGTTAGAAAATGTCTCTGGTGGTCTCAGCGGTAGGTTAGAAAGTGAACTGGGACAAAGTTCACTTTGAAAAAAGGATTGAAATCATAGAAGGAAAAAAAAATATTTTTCGACTTTCTTTTTAGAGAATCAAAAAAAATTCACACTATTCTTGAAGGTTGGAATGGGAGATGAGATTTTTGGATAGTTCCCAACAAAATGTAATATGTAATGACAAAAAGAGTGGTGGAGTGCAAGAATGGGGGACTCTAGCTTGGCAAAAAATAAGATTTTCTGCTTTCTACATATTTCTCCTGAATCAAAATTATAAAATTTGAATAAATTTTCTCAGTGTGGTTAGAATCAGGGTATCAGGACTGTAAATCACTAAGTAAGGAAAAACAAAGAGAACTATTGTGATATCAGTGAGGACGTTCAGAGCAATCCTAAACTTCTCAAGCCAGCTCTGAACAAGTAAGGACTTTTACCTTTGAAACCCTGATCTGTTCAACGGTATTTAACTTCAGCTTCTTGAATCACTAGGTTTAAGGAGATCCTTCTCTATGTTTTCACTGCTCCAAAGAAAAAATCGGACACTACCTTTATGGGTAGGAAATAACTTGTGAATCAGTATCACTGAGGTCACTGAGCTAGTTGATGCGACAGGCATAGCTATAAATACGTAATGTCTATCTAAAATGTGTAAAAAGAAAAGCAGCTCTTTTTCAGGATGATGAAAACAGAACAAGAATGACAATAACAACAATGCAAATGAAGAATTCCTTTGTTTCAAGAGGCTTTATTTCCCAGAAGAAATTAAGTAAAAAACCAGTTTTAAAGTAGTTGATATCATGCATAACACTTGTTATTAAATATAGTTTTTCTTGTTTTATTCACAGTTACTTTCATTGTAGACTTTGCCAACTTTTCAGTATGCACAAAGGTTTTTATTGCAGCCTCTTCTTTCTCAGGCCCTGAGGAGGAAATTTAGCTAATCTCTGTAAAGGAAGGAAGGCAAAGACAACTTTAGCCTCAGAATCTTAGCAATATATGTAGTGAAAAGGGTGATAAATAAGTGGATTGAAAGGATGTTCAAAAGCATTGTAAAAAAATTAACATGTAATTAAACATGTAGTAATGATGGGGTGACCTTAAAAGCTATTGTACTAATAATAACTTCCAAAATAGTTGCAAATTGTGATGCCTCTAGAGATTAAAAAACAAGTAGTACATTTCCTTTTAGGAAAAAGTTCAGTGGAACACTGTTTTTGTTTTTGTTTTTTTTAAGAGACCATTGAGACTATTTTGTACTGCATTATAATGAATTATAACAAATACTGCATTATAATAAATCCCTCAGTAAATATTAGTATATTTTAACAAAATAAATGAAGAATGAATGAAATATAGCCTAGTTCCAGCCAGTACATAGGAATTTATGGCCTAACTTTTCATTTTTATTCTAACTTTACCTTAACTTTTTTTCTATTCTGATTGTTTTGAAGTTGTAATTTACTCTCTTGACTGTTTTTTTTTTTTAACATCTTTATTGGGGTATAACTCCTTTACAGTGGTGTGTTAGTTTCTGCTTTATAACAAAGTGAATCAGTTATACATATGTTCCCATATCTCTTCCCTCTTGCGTCTCCCTCCCTCCCACCCTCCCTGTCCCACCCTTCCAGGCGGTCACAAAGCACCGAGATGATCTCCCTGTGCTATGCAGCTGCTTCCCACTAGCTATCTACCTTACGTTTGGTAGTGTATATATGTCCATGCCTCTCTCTCGCTTTGTCACAACTCACCCTTCCCCCTCCCCACATCCTCAAGTCCGTTCTCCAGTAGGTCTGTGTCTTTATTCCTGTCTTACTCCTAGGTTCTTCATGACATTTTTTTTCTCTTAAATTCCATATATATATGTATTAGCATATGGTATTTGTCTTTCTCTTTCTGACTTACTTCACTCTGTATGACAGACTCTAGGTCTATCCACCTCATTACAAATAGCTCAATTTCGTTTCTTTTTATGGCTGAGTAATATTCCGTTGTATATATGTGCCACATCTTCTTTATGCTTGACTATTTTTAAACTACTTGTCAGCCCTTTATAATCCTTGTTTGGAAAAAAGGGGTATAAATTATCAAATAAGCAGATAGCACTTAACATTTAGAATACTGTGAGGGAAAGAGGAAAGAAAAGTCCTATAATACTTAGAATGAATTTTTTTCCTCATGTAATTTGTATGGCCATTGCTAGATTAGTAATGATTATACATATTCTAATAGTCAGAATGTCCAAGTTCAACTTAGGAACCCATAAGCCAAGCACCTATGAGTACTGTATCTATCTCTAGACTGATGTGTCTGTCGTTTTCTTCCTGTTTCAAATATCATGCTGCCCAATAAGATTGAGAATAGCATTCAAATATTTGAATTAGCATTCAAATGTTTGTAGAGTTTAAAATCATTGCAGATAGACTGCAGATGTCAACTGAAGTTAATATAAGTGAGCAGGTCTGGACTTCAAGATTGACTGCCTCACTGGGGCAGACTCTATCATAAAGTTTATACAGTTGGATATAATACAGGTAATAAGGCAAGTAGTTTTTAAAAGCCTGTTAAGTATTTCTAGTTCACTTGCTACAATATAGGATCTAAAAGTAAGAAGCACAGCATTTACTACTTACGAATCCTTCCACCATTCACTGGATCTTTAGATTATCCTTCTCAATATCATCTCTACAGAAAAGGTAAAATATGGCACTTATTGCAAATAAATAAACACACACACATATACATAATAAAAAAGTCCCATGAATCATAGGCCTAATCTCAGTAGGCTGATAAGATGAGAAAATATACATAAAACAACAGATTTTATTCATTGATACGATTGTAGGAAAACCTTCCAAGTTGTGTACTGGTTGATCAAACAAAAGAATGTAAAGTGAGGTTGCTTTAGTTTTTGTTGTTTGTTCATCTGACTGAATGTTTTGCTTGTCACGTGGGGTGGTTAATTTCATGTATCACCTTGACTGGATTATAGGGTACCCAGATATTCGGCTAAACATTATTTCTGGGTCCGTCTGTGAGGATGTTTCCAGATGAGATTAGCATTTTAATTGGTAGACTGAGTAAAGCCA
Organism: Aethalodelphis obliquidens; assembly: GCF_003676395.1. NCBI lineage: Eukaryota > Metazoa > Chordata > Mammalia > Artiodactyla > Delphinidae > Aethalodelphis > Aethalodelphis obliquidens. The sequence continues at coordinate 17,989,088 of NW_020837967.1, read as the reverse complement.
AGTGCCTTCCCTAATGTGGTTGGACACCATCCAGTCCATTGAGGGCTTGAATAGAACAAAAAAGCAGAGAAGAGAGAATTTGCTCTCTGTGCCGGCCTGTGTGAACTGGAATATTGGTTTTCGGTTTTCTTCTGCCCTCAGCCTGGGAATGACACCCTTAGCTCCCCTGGTTCTCAGGTCTTCACACTCAGACTGAAGTACCACTGGCTCTCCTGGGTTTCCAGCTTACAGATGGTAAATCATGGGCCTTCTCAGCTTCCATAATCATGTGAGCCAGTCCATTGTAAGAGATATCTATTTATCTGTCTATCTACCTACCTATCTAGTTCTGTTTCTCTGGGAGTTAGGAAGTTGGAAAAGTAGAGGTTTTTGTTGACTGTGTGGATGGAAATTCTCTAAAAAATATGTGGGCCATTCTCTGATAGAAGTGGAACAGGAGTTGAATCCTGGGTAGCTGTTTCCCTATTACTTGAAGAACAAAGACTATTTCTAGTCATGGAGGGCTGCTATTTATAAATCTTGTTTTTATATTTTTTTATGTTTTCTAGTTTATCCTTTTAAAAAGATGATGCTAAGGGGACAAGCTGGAACACTCTAAGGCAGGAAAATTCCTTGGTGAGATTTTAAAAATTCCACAGAAATATTAATCTGCCATTGTTTTGCTTGGGACTCTAGAAAACCTTATTGTTTTCTGTTTTTGCTCTCAGTTCTGTAGGATATTTAATTTTTAAAACATGGTTCATTCAGAAGCTAGTAAGTAACAAGAGCGTTTCAGTGTATTAGACAATAGCGTTTATAGATAGAATTTTTATATCTCTCCTTTAATATTGGATCACAGAATTGCCACACACTGAAGTTTCCAAGTCTAAACAACAAATGATCAAAACACATGGATCACTCACGCAAGGGGATCTTAGGAAAAAGAAAAGGTGGCAGAAGTGAGGAGAGGCTCAAACACTGTGACATCAGAAGACCAGATTTTTCTGAACACTAATTTTACACCCAGCTTTTCAATGCTTTTTAAATATTGGTGTTTCTTGGCTGATGACCACTCGATAGGATCACACAGATGAAATAACACTTCTCATTTTCCAGGCATAATTAAATTCAACAAAAGCAATATTCAAAACAGAGATTAATACACAATGGATAATTATGTGCACTGAGTTCTGTCTCCCAGCATAGAGAACCTAATTAGACCTTGAGGGACAATGCATCTCTGCTAATCATGTGTGCCAGTCACAGCCCATGTGCCCTCAACTTCTAGCACTCTGTCGATTGTTGAATATTATTCAGCTGTTTGTTTTTCTCAGTGCAAATTTCCCATACTTCATTTTCTGTTTTGAACACTTTCTCATGTTGAGATACTTGCAACATTTAATTTTTTTGTTAAATGCAAATGATTTTAATTATTCTTCTAGGATTACATGCACATATATGCAGAGAAACCGCGCTGAAATTTTAAAATTTGAATTGTTTGCTATTATAATGAAATAAAAGCTGTTTCAACATGACTTAGCAGTGGATTTTATTAGTGCATTATGCACGTAAACTCAATTTACTGGTGGTAGCTTAGCGTTTGTTCAAATGAAAGAATTTATTCTGTCCATAACTCAAAGTCATTGGTTCTAATTTTTGAGGTCATTTCAATTAATAAAATGAAAAGTGTTTGACAATGCCAAACTACAAGTATTACTTCTGTAGCCCTGTTTCATTCTTAACTTTTCCCCCCGTATTCATTAGAAATTATAAAATGCAATTGGCTTTAACTGTTTTAAATAGAAGTTTTTTTTCAGGCAATTTCTTTGGTTTGAGGGGATCTGAATGAGTCTGTAAAACTAGATTGTAAAATAAAATAAGTTTAAATAAAATTCCATTAGCGCAGTCAAAACCCAGAGGAGATCAGTCTAGAATAAAGAATTTAAAGGAATTCACTTTAAGAATGAAAACTGCTGTCTATACAGACGGATGGAACTTTGGAGGTAGAAAATCTCCTCAAATATGTATAGGTTACAGGTATATGACTGCACAAATACTGGTATTAAAAAGTCATTTAAGCTCATTAATTTAGCACAGTGGTTTTCAACCACTGATATTCATCAGAATTATCTGTAAAGTTTTTCTTTTCTTCCTTATTTTTAAAAACACACATGCCTGGACCAGCTCGTGGAGATTTTGACTCAAGAGTTTTGGAAAAGAGCATGTAAATCTGGAGGATTACAGTCTCCACCGATAATTCAGATTTATTTGGAATTGAGATTGAAGAAACTTATTTATAGATTTAAAAAATAATTGATTAAATCAATTAACTACACACCTGAATCCTCCTCCCTAAGTCTTTAAGAAGAAAAATAGTCAATAGAAGCCGACCCATGTGTCGCTCATAAATTGGGATTATGACAGGAAATTTAAAATAACTAGGCAAGATATATTAAGGAATAAAGCAAAAAAGGTTGATATATTTAACAGCTGAGCAATTTTAGCCAAGAAATAGATGACAGAGAAATGTAGAAAAGTGTAACTTATCAAAACAGACACAAATGAAATACCTAAATAGAATATAAACTATGTCTATATTCAAAGATATATATTAGGTATGTTTTATTAAACCACTGACATTCCTGGAGACTTATTTCTGTGAGGAAGTTCCTGAGCCTCTGTTCTCTTGTTTTACTGAACTAAAAAGTACTGATCTAGAAGTATGAAATAATAAACAAAGCTAAATGTCAGCATTTACGCCAAAGTCAAATATTAAGAGCTTCATTGTGCAGGAGTCATGATTTGATTGGGAGGCATATTTCTGGGATTGATGTTATTCATCTCTCTGAACATTTTTAATCTTTATCAAGTTCATGCTGGGAAATTACCATAAGTCATAAATGGGATAAATACAGAAGGTCACCATGGAATGGAAAAAAGTGCTTACAGAGGATCCAAGAAATATCTGAAGCATATGAAGACCAGGCTATGAAATTACTGTTTTCTGGGAATTCCCTAGCAGTCCAGTGGTTAGGACTTGGCACTTTTATTGCCAGGGGCCTGGGTTTCATCCCTGGTAGGGGAACTAAGATCTGTGCAAGCCACACAGTGTGGCTAAAATAAATAAATAAATAAAATAAAAAATAAATTACTGTTTTCCTTAATCTAGACCTGAAAAACAGGAAAATTATATGAGAAACTTTTGTTTCTTGGAATTTGAAGGTGAATACTTGACTTAAGAATCTCTCTATTGACTTAAGAACCTCAATTCCCCATGAAAAATAAACTTAGGTTATTAGGTTATAATAAAACAAAGGCCCTTTTTGGTTCTAAATTCTATGATCATGGGAATTTAAATAGAGAGCAATGATCCTGACAACAGACATTGAAATAGTGTAGAGTAAGAATCACAACATTTTAAAACTCTTGCGATAGCCACCTGAAAAATCAATGGAGATGTTTGTAAGTTGAAATTACCATGGTATCAAAATGAGTCACAAAATGCAAGCATTTTTCCTTGGTAAACAATCTGTTGACTTGATTTGCTTCTCTATGGAGGAAATGAAATAAGAAGGAAATAGGAAGTTATAGGCAGAAAGAGCTGAAGTGTTGATACTCAGAATGAATTCTGAATTTGTCTCTAAGTGTGTACATTCCTGGGAAATCTACCTAAACTAGGTAAGCCTCAGCTTACCCAAATATAATACAGGAATAATAATAGTCACTTCAAGATATTGTTGAGAAAAATCAGTGACAGTGTTCTTAGTGAAATACTTGTCATGATAGATGCTCATGAGTAAATATTATGGTATCCTGAAAATTAAATTCATTCAAAGTATGCTATTGTGGAAAACATTATATTAGTTTCTACAGGTAGGTAGCTAGTATTTTCTTAATATATTTACACACACATAATTCACTTTACTATGGAAAAAGGTTTAGAAGATTAAATCGTAGGATACAATTCAGTTAGTTAAATTCAGAGTAGAAGATAGTGAACAGGCCCAAGTAACCAGCTAAGGAGTGACTCACAGATTTCAGAGAATCCAAAATTTTTGTTTTTCACGTTTAATGTGAATTAGTTGCCAAGAGATTCAACTATGTTTTCCTTACCTACTATGTTATATCTGCTCGAGATACATATTTGAAATTATATTTATAGTAAAACAGTTTAAAGTCTTAAGTTCTAGTTGTTTTGAAAGTACAATTCAAGTACTAAACTTGAAACCTTGGCTTCCACAACCATTTTCTTACTCTCAAGCCCCTTTCAATCTACAAAAAAGAATTTTCTGTGTTGTTATCATTTTTCCCTTCTCCCTCCTCCTCACAAATTCATCTGTGAATGTCTCATTTTCTGCTTTGCCATACTGTTGCCTAACATGTGTTTGCTTCCCTCTTTCTCCCATGGCAAGGATTCATTAAAAGAAATGATAACTAAATGAATGGCTTTCATTCATTTAATTTAAGATATGTGAGTGGGAGTGTTCTCAAATAGCTAAGCCATCTAGGTTAAAAAATGACTCATTAGGCTAAATGTGACAACTTTTGGCACAGAGTTTCCATTGATAAATAAAATAATCAGAGCTTATGGTCTGGGCCTAGAAAACACATGCCAACAAACAAAACCTACACCACTAGGAACCATTCCTACCACAACTATGCTCCCATGGTCACATTGGTTACATTCTAACAGACCTTACAAAGTGGATATTCAAGCTGTGTGGGAACAACATAGCAGATACAAAGCACAATTACCAAAGAGGGAGAGAAGAAAGGGTAGTTCTATTAGTGTCTAGTCAGCATTGTGATTTAGTTTTCCAGGGCTAAAGTTATATGGGAAAAATTTATAACTTTATAGAGCTTAACCCGTTGCTGCACTGATAGAATAAATTCTTGTTTTAGTGTGCCTCCTTACTAAAAAAAAAAAAAGTCAAAAAATGTAGTAGTTGTAATTCCATCATTCATCTTGAAAAAGAAGAGAAATCACCACTACATCCCCGCTTACACACACACAACACATAACTAATGGTCAAATTTATAAAATACAGTGTTTTTGTTTGTACTGCCACAAAGATGATGGAACTTGAATCAGAAGTGTGGCATAGCTTCAAAACTATTTTGTTTGATATCCTTCCGGACCAGTAACCCATCCCAGTGTGATAATAGTGCTGGTGGAATGAGAATCAGTCATTCTCAATACCATACTTTCCAAAAAATATAGCTATTCATTAGAGAAGATCAAGTTAAAAGGAATATATATGCGATAAAAATAAGAGAGGCAAACCCCAAAACATACGTCTTGATAATATTTCCAAAGTCCTGGAAAGGGGAGGTGGGTTAGAGAGGCTGAGGGTAATACCAGGGACAGAGGTAATTCTGCTTTCCTTCTTATTTAGTATTCTGGGAAAAGATTGCCTGAAAGCTGTCCTCCTGCCCCACATATACCCCAGGGATCAATGACATTAAAGTAAAATCAGTGATAGAATGTATAAAATATATAGGCAGAGGGAGACAGTGATTTGGCTCTGCTAAGCCACTGCCTGGGCAGAGGGTCAGGTGTAAGTCACAGAAGAATCTCTATGAGTTCTGTCTCAGCAGCAGAGTCAAGATGGAAAGGACGGTAGAGCCTGGAGACCACTTGGCCCTGCGCACTTGAGAAGGAGGTCACAACCTTTACTGCTGGGCACCTGCAGGGCAATCTGTGGTAACAGCCCACCAACCCCACTTCCCCTGTCAACACCCAACATATACCCAGGAACAAGAATTACACCAGTTGACACTCAGATGAAGGCCATGATATCTTTACATGGTGATATCATATTGAAGAGGAAGAAAGAGAGTAGGTGAAAATCTGAAAAATCAAATCTAAGAACTGATCTAAAAAACATGGTTAAGTTTTAAAATAAGATAACTTTTTTTTTTGGCCACACTGCACAGCTTGTGGGAGATCTTAGATCCCAACCAGGGATCAAACCCAGGCCCCCTGCAGTGGAAGCGTGGGTTCTTAACCTCTGGACCACCAGGAAAGTGCCCCAAATAAGATAACATTTATAATTTGAACTAAAAATTCGTGGTTTTATTTTCCCCTCTGCTAGCTTGAATAATGATGGTTCACCAAGAACTTCAGATCAGTTAAAAACAAGGAAAGAAAGAATGGAAGGAAGGAAGGAGAGAATGGAGGGAGGAAGGAAGGAAGGAGGAAGAAAACTGAAATGTATGCCAGAAGATGCAGGAATAATACTAATTACGATTTTAAGATAAATGCATTCTTAAGATGTTAGTACAACTTGCTTAGTATTCTGATTTCTTCCTCAATAAAATCTCAATGTCCACATGGCAAGCTTGTGGTCAATTGCTGGTCATATGAATTTGTTTTTTCAAAGAAATTTTACAGTGCAGCTCTACCACCCCCAAGAGCACATACACACTACTATTGAAAATGAATTCCATCGAATTTACTGCTTTTTTTTTTTTTTTTTTTTTTTTTGCGGTACGCGGGCCTCTCACTGTTGTGGCCTCTCCCTTTGCGGAGCACAGGCTCCGGACGCACAGGCTCAGCGGCCATGGCTCACGGGCCTAGCCGCTCCGCGGCATGTGGGATCCTCCCGGACCGGGACACGAACCCATGTCCCATGTATCGGCAGGCGGACACTCAACCACTGCGCCACCAGGGAAGCCCTACTGCTTTTTATTTTAACAGGATTTAATAAAATATAATGATAACTGTTTTGATTTTTTAAATAGTACATCCATATTTAAATAAGATAAATATTAATTATCATGTCCATATTTAAGTAACAAATTGTTTCACATTCTACTTTGGAGGAAAAGTTAAAAGAAATTCTTCAGAAATAAGGGAAATGATATAGATCAGAAACTTAGATCTACATGAAGAAAGAAAGACCAATAGAAAAGGAGTTAATGAAGGTAAAAAAAAATCTGAATTGATGGAGCACAGGGACCTTTAAGGCAGTGAAATTATTCTGTATGATATTGTAATGGTCAATACATGTCCATTGTACATTTGTCAAAACCCAGAAGAATGTAAAACAACATATGTGAACCCTATTGGAAACTAAGGACCTTGATAATGAGGTGTCACTATTTCATCAGTTGTAACAAATGTACCACAGTGACCAGGGACGTTGATAGTGGAGGGGCTGTGTTTATGCAGGGCACATAGCTGTAGGAACTCTCTCTGTACTTTCTGCTTAATTTTGCTGTGATCCTGAAACTTCTCTAAAAAAAAATCTATTATAAAAAAAAAAAAAGAAAATAACTGTTGCATTGTTTGATCATGGAGTGTAGATTCAGAAGATCTGAAGTTCTAGTCTTATTTCTGGAAGTTTGCATAGCATTGGATAAACCTCCAAACATTTATTACTTCATGTCTTCTCGAAAAAGTGAAATCATGTTTACTTCCTCCTATACCCATTGCAAAGAAAAGTAAGTTTAAAGGATAATTTGGCTTTAGCCCATGCTTTGCCACTGATTTATTGGGTGATGAAAGTCAATTTGCTCTTCCTTAGTTTCTCATTTGGATAATAGGAATAATAATGTCTCACTTCATCTCTTCACAGGGTTTTTTTTGGGAAACCCCCAAATTATACGGCATATATGAAAGACATGTATAAAGCATACTTTTTCTAATCAATGGCAATGTTTGTTATATCTTTCACCAAGACACTCTCGTTCTCCCTATTGATATTCTGTCTCTCTCTTTTTGCTCTCTGTCTCTCTGCCTCCGTCTCTCTCACACACACACGCACATACACACACAAGCACAAGCACATCCCACACACAGTGCTTCCAGTACTAAGATCTTGTTAAAGAATAGAAGTAAGAAACTAAAGATATACTGTAAAGGGTCCCACTGATTCTCTATTGTTTGATCAGTAACATCTATCATTCATTTAAAGGCATGATAGATACTTCAACAAGGTAATCAAACTAGTGCTGAAGTGATGCGCTCCACAACTGTACCTCCACCTTCCTAATCCTGTTGTATATAGAAAAGATATAACAGGTTTCCCACACAGGTGGTATTGAGGTACAGTAGGAAATGAAACGAAGCCCCATCAAAGTATCCTGACACACAGTTATGTATAACGAAACTTTGTCTTGATCAAAAACTGCACAAAAAGATTTTCTAATTACCAATTTATGAGGAAAAATTAATCAGGATGACTTCATTCTCAGGAGTAATCCTAGGTACTTCTTTTTTATTTTCTGGTATCTGCCGTATATGATAATTCCATTTAAATTTATAACATAAAATATGTGAGGACTCTCAGATGTTAAAAACTAAATGACCTCAGTTCAACTCAATGCCTCATCTTCTTTTTACTTCAAGAGTAACGAGAGAAAGTGGGGAAAAGAATGAGAGACAACTCTTATAATTTGGAGCTTAAATTTTATCTACCCCTGAGTTATTAGAAAACTACTTGCAATCTTCACTAAACTCAAAGGGTATGCAGTTAACAATCGATTAATTAAAAAATCAATAGTGTCAAGAAACTTCATGCTTCTGTCAATAGTGAATTGAGTGTGAATTTAATCTCGTCGGAAAAAATCTTGAATTATAGGTCTGTTTTCCATTGTATTTAGTCATTCCATGTACATGGACAGTGGCATGGATATGACAGAAAGACCAAATAGTTATTTTTGTTTTGAAGGGAAATTGTAAGAGTATGCTTTTAGGTAAATTATTTGTGAATTCTTTGGTAAAGTTGATAAACTACTTGGAAGCTGTCATAGTGGAAGCAGATTACAGCAAACGTTAATTTGAGTGTTTGACAATCAGTTCTATCTCTAATGAGCCTAGAGAAACAGAGAAGCACACACCTCAATCTGTGCCTCAATAAACAATAATGGATCATGGCAGTATAATTATTATAATGTTCATGATCCTTTTTTTCTTTTTGGAGGGTTATTGTAAATGAAAGTAGGTATTTGATAATACACTGCACAACAGGACATCTTCTATGCCCTATTTTTGACACTGACTCGTTTGATACCTTTGACTTATATATATTAAGAGAAAATGGAAAATTAAAAGTATCCAAGTGAGGTGAAAATGAGTTCAGAAAATGAATATTACATAGCAAGCACCCTATTGTTATCAGGTTAAGAAGTTCCCAAACTCCAGCCCAAATATCATAGCACTCAAAATTAGATTTTGCCTATTCAAAGTTAAGCAAATATAAAATTTTTGAGGTAAGGAATCTGTCAAAAGAAAGAACAAAGTTTCAAATGGTCACCAGAGGGCATAAAGCACTTTGGAATAACTGTTACAAAAAACTTTAGATTTGCTCAGACGAGATAGCAAGACCCATAAATGCCATAGTGTGGGCAGGAGGTGTCAAGCTAAAAATATTAATGGCCTCCTATGTTACCACAAATATATGTACTTTGAAGTAGAACTTATAAGTAAAGACAATCACCTTCTTTACCCAGAGTAACTTTCCTAAAGGGAAATTTTATTCTTGAAAGGGCAGAGTAGACCAAACTTAATCCATAGATAGTGGCTAAACATTTACTTGACTTGAGTTTATGGTCATGGGTGACATTTCAAAGCTGCATCTAAGGTGGCCGTGTAGAATTCTCATTAAAAACAATTAAAATGTAACTGCATCATTGAGACATAAGAATAAATAGATAATGGATTTTTAGACCCATCAGACTTAGTTGTCTTACGTCTACTGAACTGCATAGAAAAATAGCACTGATATAATTATATCATCACCTCACTTCAAAAATGTAATGGTTTACCTAGAACAATGATTCTCAAACTTTTTGGTCTCAGGAGACTTCTACACTACTGTAAACTATTGAGGAGCTCAAAGAAACTTTGGTTTATGTGAGTCTATCTCCATTTACTATACCAGATATTAAAACTTGACATTTTAAAGACAAGAATATAAATACACACCACTTTCCCATTAAAATAATGATGTCACTATATGTCATGTAGACTATGGAAAACTTCATTGTGCTCTTGTGAGAGAATGAGAGAAAAAAAGTGAATATACTGTCTTAGCATTATTATAAAAAGAGTTTTGACCTCATGAATGCCCTGAAAAGGTCTCAAAGAGCCCCAGAGTGCCACAAACAACACTTTGAGAACTACTGGCCTGGAAGACACAAATTCTTGCTATAATGTACTTCACATCCTGTTCAGTACTTCATTTTTAGAACTCCTTCTACCCATAGTCTTTCTGTGTCTCTCTGTATTCTTTAACGATGTCCATTTATTCATCCTTAACACGGAATATTTACTGCATGCCTTTGTGCCTGGTATTGGTCTAGGTCAACAGGGAAGGTACGATCCTTGCCTCCAAGATCTGAGAGTGTAGGAGAATCTTGCCATACAACTGGCCAACCATGATTGACTCATGCTGTTTCCTCCATCTGCCTGTCTCTCCCTACTTCTCCAAATTAGAAACTCTTACTTATCCTTCAAGCCCAAGGTCAAACATTTCTTTCCAAATGAATTTTATCCTGATGTTGTAACCAACTTGATGCTTGTTTTTTACACTGCACAACACTTTACAAAAATGTTCCATTACTCTTTTTATTTGTTTTTCTTTATATAAAGAAAGTCATTGCATAATCCACAAGAAATTAAAGTATCCTTGAGACACTGAAGACAGTTTACTGTTTGGAAAATGAGAGCAGTTGTCCTGTTTATGTTGTGTATGTTGGGGACCTCTTAGGGACAACCAGGATGGTGACATTAACTGGTGTGCATGGATATTCTGTTTTCCAAAGTCTCTTTTGTTTAAGGGGTTGGAAGGGAGAACTTGTCTGGATCATCTAGGAGGAAAAGAGCCACAAGGAATGGATGCCCCCCCAGATCTAGACCCAACAGCCCTGGTGGGGTTGGTGCTGTAGTAGTAAGTAATAGTTGGTGCTGTAGTAGTAAGACACACAACACTGGACATCTGCTAGTTCCTGGTCTCTCTTTGGCCTTTAGAGGGAGGAGGCTTGTTTCCCCCTTGAAGATCCAGGATGGCAGACTGTCCTCCCTTGATAACTGGGCTCAAAGGAAAATTTTGCACTGGACTGATACTAGCAGCAGAATAACATGATAATACAGGTTATACTCATTGGCTCTAGAACTAGACTGTGTGAATTTAAATCAACCTCTTACTAGCTATGGAAAGTTGGGCAAATTGTTTAAGCTATTTGTGTTTCACTCTGCTCATTCATAACATTGGAATAATATTAATGCTTTCTTCATTGAAAAGAGTAAATCAGAATATATATATAGTGTCTGACCCAAAAGAAGCATTAAATAATTACTATTCTCACTGGAATATGAGGTTTATAAAATTAAAACACTTTTGTTTTCCTAGCTGTTATGTTTCCAGCATCTGAAACAGGGCTTCGAACATAACATCAATCAATAACATTTGTTAAATGAATGGATGAAAGAATCCACAGTCAAGTGGGTAGGGCCCATTGTCAAAGGCAATTATCATTTTACTGGAAAATAAATTGCAGCTGCAGATCCACCAGTCTGTGGCTCTCTGTCTGTGACTGTGAAGTGGAGCTGAACCCCAATATTAGGACTGTGCCAATCTCTGGCTTTTGATGCTTTTAGAAGTTTGTGGGAATCCTATATAGAGGTAGTAGGTTTGCATCGATTTTGCGATGTGGACTCAAACCAGTATTAATTTAATTGGAATAAAGTATAAGATAGCTATATTTTATCTCTGTTTTGTGATATAGTTTTCACTGGTTATATCTCCATCACAACACTTATCACATTGTATTATACTTACTTGTGTCTGCATCACATAATAACAAGAAAAATCTTATAGACTTAGAGAAATCAAACCAAATTTTAAGGAAGAGATTTTACATAGGGTGTGCTATTAGGCAGTGGAATGAGTTACTGAGGACAAGGGAGAAGTCTTCTTTTATGTAAGTCTTCCAAAATAAGGTACAGTTCAACCTAAATACTAAAAGCTGGTGTAGACTTTTTAAAACATTCCCTTTGCCTTTATCCTCTGTTCTCCCCACAATATTGCAGAAAGATAGGTCATATTAAATGGGAAATAAAAAGAGAGAGGTTTTCAGTCTCTCCCTGACAGTGCTGTTTTTCATAAACGTCCATCTTGTAAAGTATAGTGGTCTTATTTTTTTTTCCATAGAAAAACACTGAAAGATAAACAAGATCCAAATCCATATTAGATTTGGAAAAGGAAAATTTGTGGGTAGAAAAAAAATCTACAAAACCATTGCATGCATCATGTTGTCAATATATCAACCAAAAGGAAACTCAGCCTTTTATAAACACTGTAATGGTCTTGACCACCTTCCTATGTAAACAAGTGAAATGTCAGCCCCTTAGGGAGAAGAGTCATAGAGTTGCTTACTCAGGAAAAAAAATAATGATTTAAAAGTGATTTTGTAATGAACTTCAGGTTTAAAAAAAGAGGGAGTTGGATTCAAGGATAGAGTAAATTAAACAGAATCATTTGATATGTGGAAGGATAGAGCATTGATTCAGAATGGTAAAATTTATGAATCATTTGTCCTTTCTTTAATTCACTTTATTTTTTCTTAATATATACATTCTCTTGGTTATATCATCTTTTTTTGTAAATTAGGAATTTCAGTGCCTTTGCTAGGGATTTACTATGTGCAGTTGTTTCTGTCCTGTGAAACACGCACTCTTACCCCCAGTATGTATAAAGTGGGTGAGTTTACCATTTAGAGGTTAAGTGCCTTATCAAGGTCATACAAGTTTAATTGAAAGAGATTGACTTTGAGGCTACGTCTCATAACCCTTTTGTTTTATGTTAAAGATGATATATTTCTATAACTATATATAGAAATCAAGATCATATATTTCAAAAGTCTTGTGTTTTTATTTTATTCCTTTTATGAACTACATTAACATAATAATACTTTGGCAAATGTACTCAAAGTTTATACTACTTATCTTGTAGTATAATGATTATAGTATCTTATATTGAAATTCCATTAGGATATGATTAACCATATGTTCTATAAATGAAAGAATACATTTTATTCCATTTGAAAACTACAGGAGTTACAAAAATACAAAATATTAATTACTACTGCTACTACTTTGAGAGAAACAAGTGTTATGGAAAAAGCTGTTGTGAGAGAAGGTAATAGAATCCTTACATTCTGTAAATGGACATTAAGAGATAGAATAAAAGAAACATATCAGCCTTGGAAAAGCAAAGCAGAATCGGAGGCAAGTTTATCTAAATACTAGTAAAGTAGCCATCGTATTTTCTAGACAGTCAGTTCTGAATCATATTCCTCGCCCACCTACATTTAGGATTCCCCAAGGTAAAAAGCTGGGAACTTTCTCCTGTTCGCCTTCCATCAGTCCGCCATGTCTGAGCTTACCAGGGCAAAGCTCTACCTTGTGGTTTATCAGAGTATAAGGTAGATCTTACACTCACTCCTTTGCTCCCAGTGCAGAACCAGGCTGCCGTGATAATAATTTAGAAAACTGTAACAAAGTGCAGATTTGATTTAAGAAGATTTGTTCAGAACCTGACTCTGTTCATTGTGCATGTGCCATGAGATGAAGATGGGCAGAAGCCTAGGGGCTGCGTAAAATTTGCTGATAAACGTTTCCTTCCTGCATACTCTGGAGATTTTTCTGTTGCCCTCATCTTTTCCCTGATCACTAGCAAACACATCTGTGAATGTGCTGTTCAGTCCATTTAATACCAATGCCACACATTAATTTTCAAGGAGAGTGCTGCGTCTTTTTTTTTTTTTGAGAAATATAATCCAATATGCTCTTTTGAATAACACGTAATTTATAAAGTAGCTAATGTTTTAGACAGATGTTAAGTGAAGGCTGACTTGTTTCTCTTCAAAAAGTTACAGATATGGACAAATTAAACAGATCTAAGTTTTCAGAGGCTAATGAAACACAGATACTTTTTCAGCTTTCTAAGCACATACTACAGGAAATTTTTACATTGATTGGCAAATCAATTTAGTTCTTAAGAACAAAAGGGAAAATAAGAAAGCACTGATACAATTAGGTACTAGAATATGTTGCTTTATTTTTTATATTAAAGATTACATTGACAAAATATGCCCTTAGAGGAAATAAGAAATAAGTATGCTTCAAGGTTTGAGTATCTGGTTTCTGTTTCTATCATTTTTATTTTGCTCTGAGTTATTTTTCTTTGGTTTATTGGGCCTGAGAACAAATTATCTAGCTATGTAACCAAAATGAATTACCATGTGAAAGCAGAGTTACCTTGAAATCTCTGTGGCATTCAGCATCTCTGCAGGGCTCCAGCTACACCACCTGCTCAGCTGGAGCTGGTCTGTTTCCCAGGCCAGGAATTAGGTGGACAGAGTAAGACTGTGACAGCAAGTGAAGTGATTCACCATCGTAAGAGCATGTGGAAGATAAGTGACAATCAGTTTTGATTAATGAGAACCCTCAGATTTCCATTTTACAGTCTGTATTATAATTTGGGACACAGAGGGAGAAACCGTGATGCTTTCTGGTAAAAGTACACTGTTTTGGCTCTTGTGCACTGTAGCAGTAAAGTACACGTGTCTGAGGTGGAAGAGGGTGAGAGGAACGTACTGAGCTATGTCTGGGAACATCAGGAGTGCATATTGTTTTTGGCCTTTCCTAGGTTTTCATGAATACAGTGAGATAACATAATATATGGTTAATATAAAACCAAATTCCGTGTTTAAAATGTGAACTTATTCCCCTTGAAGGTGTTATGTTTCTAGATTTGATTTCTGTCTATAACCAGACATGAAGTGTATCCCTACTGCAAGAACACTTTTGTAATAGTAGGAGAGAAGTAAAACAGGTAAAACTTCCTGAAAAATTAAATGTTTAAGTAGCGTTCCACCATGATTGCTTCTATCAGATATCAGCACCGCAAGAGCCACATCTCACTTTCTTATGTTTAAGAAGCAGGTACTGATAACCACAGGGGGAAAAAATCTACAGTGTTTAGATTCTGTAAGTGGATGATAAGCATTAAAGGCGAAGCAGCATCAGGCCTATTGTTTTCTATTGCTTTGTGGTGTTTTCTGTAGCCTACACTTACTGTATAATTTCTGACTTCTTGCATAACTAAGATCACTTCTCTTCATTAAGAGAATAGTAGCCCAAATCAGAGTCTTTTTCTGTAGTTTCCATGATAGAAAATGAAGAAAAAAGAAAAAAGAAAAGCAAGCTTGAATTAGTTGGGAAAATAATTTTCTCACTTTAAAATGCAATTAGAAATGAAAATTAGAATTAGATCATACCTTGAAGAGGATCTGTATTTTTCATACATCATGGAATGGTCAAGGTCAAATAGCCCACTTAAGATAATTGAAATGTTTGATAGAATGGCATTCAATGATTGTAAATGAAAATTATGAGGGATGTGTACAAATTTTTAAAAGTATATGATAGACTAATAAGTTAAAATAGTATATAGTACATGAAATGAGTGTCCTATGACTGTAACATTAAAATGAGTGCATGTGTAAGTTAATATGCACAAATTAAAATAGAATTGTATAACATTTATATCATGCTTTCTCTAATTATTTAATATTAAAATATTTTGCTACTATTATATTTTAATCAAGGCAATGATAGTCACAAAATAGTAATAAATAAATTATATATAAGGCAATGATAAATAGTCACAAAATAGTAATAAATAAATTATATATTTTCATTTTGTGGTATTTCAGGTGTTTGGATGAAACAGGTTATAGAAAATAGGAGTGACATGAGCAAGACGGTAGATTAGGAAGCCCTGAATCTTCTTTTGTCCAATGAACACACTGATTCAGCAACAACTCATGGACAAATTCCCTTTATGATAAATCTAAAAACTAATTGAAAGGCTTTAGTAGCTGAGGCAAACATGAAAACAGACTCACTGAAGCCAGTAGGGAGAAAAAAGACACTTTATTACCAGAATTCCTACTGCTGACACAGTACTGTACAATCAGGAAGAGAACCCTCACTTCCAGCTTCTCCCAGGATAGGTAAAGAGAAGCCAGTCTGTGAAGACCAGGAGAGGTGACTACTTTGTCTAATGCACAGAAGCCAACATAGAGGTCAAGGAAAGTGAAGAAATGGATAAATAAGTTCCAAACAGAAGAACAAGATAAATCTCCAGAAACTGGTATTAATAAATCAATTGATACTAATAAGAGAGAATTAAAATAACTGTCATAGAGATGCCTACCAAGGTCAAGAAAATAATGCATGGACAAACTGAGAACTTCAACAGAGATAGAAAAAATTTTTAAATTTTTTAAACTAAAGAGATTTCAAGAAGTTGAAGAACGCAATAACCAAAATGAAAAATTCACTAGAAGGATTTAAAATCAGACTAGGTCAAGTAAAAGAAAGGAGCAATTTATTCAAATATAAGGCATTGGAAATAGTTCAGTGAGGGAAGCAAAAAGAATAAAAAAGAGTAGAGAAAGCTTAAGAAATTAATGCTCATTATAAAGAAAAATAATATGTGCATTATGGGAGTCCCAGCAAGAGAAGGTAGAGAGAAAGAACCAGAAAGTTTACTTAAATAATGGCTGAAAACTTCCCAAATCTGGAGAAGAAAATGTATGTCCAGATCCAGGATGCCCAAGGCATACCAAAAAAGATGAATCCAAACAAATCCACACACCAAGACATATTATAATCAAATTGCCAAAGGTCACAGACAAAGAGAGAATTTTGAAAACAGCCAAAGTAAAGCAACTTTACATGTAAAGCAACTTGTCACGTACAAGGGAACTCCCATGATAAATTCAGTGCATTTTCAGCAGAAACCTTGCAGGCCAGAGGGGAGTGGGATGATATATTCAAAGTTGGGAAAGAAAAGATTTACTAACAGAAAATACTATACCTAGCAAAACTATCCTTTAAAAATGAAGGTGAGATATAGACTCTTAGACAAAGAAAAGCTGAAAGAGTTTATTACTACTAGATTGCCTTACAAGAAATACTAAATGAAACAAAGGGATGCTAAAAAACCCAACATGATAGCATAAGAAAGTATAAACTTGTTAGTAGAGGTAAGTATATAGACAAACACAAAATACTATAATACTGTAACTGTGAGTAAATCACTTTTAATTCTAGTATAAAAGTTAAAAGACAAAAGTATTAAAAACAACTATAAAAATATGTTAATAAATAAATACACAATATATAGATGTAAGTTGTGACAATACATAAAATGTGGAGGAAGGAGAAGTAAAAGTGTTAGGGATTTGAATTAACACTTTTATAAATTCCATGCTTCTCTTCAGGAAAGCCCTGTGAGCCAAAACACTAGGATAAGCAGCTGGGCCCATTCCCTCTGGGTTTTGGGCATTTGTCAAGTGTGAAGATGGGGCAAGTCCATTTCACATTTTTCTCCGATACAAGTATCTGTGCATTTTCTTCTTGGCTTCACGTATTTTTAGGAATTTTCAAAATCTGAGTTTCAGGAATATAAAATCTAAAAGTTTTATCTAAAATGATGAAATTGTCATCTTCATCATTTATATGCTGAGCCATTTAGTCAAGAGTCATTCACTGCTTTTAGCCTAGGTTACATTTTTGGAAAACTTTGTCTCTTTTGGGGCTCAGGAAATACACCTTCTCTTGGAATTTCTAGACCTTACAGTGCTCTTGATTTCCAGAATATTTTTTCAAATTCTCAGCATTCTGCTTCTTGATTAGATATACTCTGTTATATGTAGACAACGCATAGTTGTCTTTAATCAAATTATTTAACTCTGCTTAGACTTTTTATACAGAAAGTTCCCAATTCCTCGCATCTGAGGTGTACAGTTTAGTCTCATGATATGTGCTTTTTTTTTTTTTTTTTTGTGGTGCGCGGACCTCTCACTGTTGTGGCCTCTCCCGTCGCGGAGCACAGGCTCTGTACGCGCAGGCTCAGCGGCCATGGCTCACGAGCCCAGCCGCTCCGCGGCATGTGGGATCTTCCCAGACCGGGGCACGAACCCATGTCCCCTGCATCAGCAGGCAGACTCTCAACCACTGTGCCACCAGGGAAGCCAGATATGTGCATTTTTTATTATTATGGTAATGGTGGTAAGAAACTCTGTTAAAAATAGATTAAATGTATAAAAATAACTTGTGTTCATTGTAAAACAAAATAAGATTCATTGATTTGTATGAAGTTAAGAACAGAAGTCTGTCATCCTCCTGCTCATCTGCCCTTCATTGACCTTCACTCCTGACCCCCAGCTTCTACAGGCTAGTGTTCAGCACTGCTCAGAGGTTTAAATTTACGCCTTAAGACCATTTCTAGGCTTTATACTGTACAAGATAGAGTCATACACTAGATACTCTCCTCAGATTTGACTCATTCATTTTAATATTTATAAGGATAACTTGTACCAGCTTTTATAAGACACACACCCTGAAAGCTCAGTGCCTTAGCACCATATGTTTATTTCTCAGTCATGTCAGTTTGATGTGGTTTCACTGAGGTTCTTCTGTATTTCATTGAGGCCGTCTGGAACACATGACCTCAGAGGCCACTGCACTAGTGAGTAAGAAATACCTAAGAGGCATACCGGCTCTTACCTATCCTGCTCATAGATGAAACACATCACCTTCACTGACAGTCCACTGGCTAGAAATAGGCTGAAACATGGAGTCCATCACCTGGTTATCTGGTAAGCCCTCATTGTCCTCCACCTTCACTTAACATCTTCAAGGTATCTCCCCATGTTAGTATACCTGAATATTCCAATAAATTTTTTAATCAAATAAGATTTTTTTATAATATATACTGCATTTAAGCATTCATTTTTTTGGCCTATAAGACATAAGATTTCAATCATTAGAGTCCATCTTTACTGATATAAAATGAAATAGGAACTTCTCTGGTGGTGCAGTGGTTAAGAATCCACCTGCCAGTGCAGGGGACATGGGTTCGAGCCCTGGTCCAGGAAGATCCCACATGCCACGGAGCAGCTAAGCCCGTGAGCTGCAACTACTGAGCCCGCATGCCACAACTACTGAAGCCTGCATGCCTAGAGCCCATGCTCCTCAACAAGAGAAGCCACAGCAATGAGAAGCCCGTGCACCACAATGAAGAGTAGTCTCCGCTCACCACAACTAGAGAATGCTCGTGCACAGCAGTGAAGACCAAGTGCAGCCAAAAATAAATAAAATAAATTTATATAAAAAAATGAAATAACTAAACAATTGCCCAGATTATTTAAGATGTCTAAACATTATAATAAGAGGAGATAATAGGGATTCAGGACAAACATTTGTCTCCTGAGATACTCAGTTTACCTTTCTCATCATTGTCTTTATGGAAATGAGTAGTCCTGAAGCTAAAGGGCCTCAGTAGTATTTTGGCTTTAGAAAGATAAGCTGAATAGTGGCTGACTGATTTCATACAGTTTTGAAGTAACCTGACTTTGTAATATTTGCGGTCAATAATGAGAACATTATAAGGGCAAAGGAGTTCTTTACACCTCTGATCTCATATAAGAGCTGTTTCACCTACACCCACACGATTCACAGCTTGACTGTTTTGCCTGTCTTTTCATTAAATAATAGTCTGATTGAAATTTTATGTCCTTATTTAAGTTTGACCATGAATTGTTAGTTGTTTTTCTCTGAAATGCTCCTGTTATAGTGTTATTGACGGAAGCATCTTGTCTTTCTATATTGTTAAAAAATAACAAAATGTCACTGAAATATTAAGTCAATATTGAGATAGTTAAATTACAAAGTATGGACTGTATCTATGGCAAAATATGACAATATTTTTTGAAATTTTCTTATTGTATATTGGTTTATCTCTGGTATTTTTGATAATTACTAGACAATTTCCATCATCAAGTTTACACAATTTGATTTAAAATTTATAGAAGTAATTGATGCCAATTTTTTTTTTTTTTTTTTTTTTTTGCGGTACGCGGGCCTCTCACTGTTGCGGCCTCTCCCGTTGTGGAGCACAGGCTCCGGACGCGCAGGCTCAGCGGCCATGGCTCACGGGCCCAGCCGCTCCGCGGCATGTGGGATCTTCCCAGACCGGGGCACGAACCCGTGTCCCCTGCATCGCCAGGCAGACTCTCAACTGCTGCGCCACCAGGGAAGCCCACCAAATCTTTTTTTAAATGACACCAAAGGACATAGGATATACTTCCTTCCAAGTGTTATCCTTTTGTTAATTAATTTCTGCCCATTAGCTGAAAAATGTACTTTTTCTGGGATTGACATGACTCCATAGAAACCCGGCTCAGCACTGGTTATGAAACATATTTGAGGTGGTGTTTTCATCAGTGGAGCCACAGTGCAGGTGAGCCAAATCTCAAAGAACGTGCAGGTAACCACAGGCTGTAACTTTGGCAGTTACTGTGATGGTGTTTTGAGAGATGGGATGACTCAGGAACTGTTTTTCTGTCCCTTCTAAAGGCGCTTTTTAAAGTTAACTGTCTGATTCTTCTTAGTCTGGCTGACATAAATCTTTCCATATATTGGACTATTATTTTATGTTTAGGAACGTGTCTATTACCACCATTGTCTGATCACAAGGAGAGTGCCATTTTCTTTCTTTTATATGACTACTAAATTCTATTGTCTATTCTAGGACAATACCTGGAATATATACTTAAGTAATGGATGAGTTAAATCACTTATGTATTATGACAGTAGGTAATCTCACTCCAAGGTCTTTACAATACTTGTGATTCTCATAACTATACTGATTTAAGGTAATGGCAAGTGACAAAATGTAGATGCTATTGCTTTGGGATAATGCATTGAAACTTACCAGCCATTAATAGTAATTTGAATGAGCTGATCTCTTTCTAGGATGCAGAGGGACCATGACTTAATACCAGTTTGAGTTTGTGGAAAGAAAAGATTCCAAAGCATATAGTGATAGAGAAAAAAAATTCAGCTTAACGGAATCTCATAATTGGAGAGCCTGGAAAATTAGAAGCTTATAGGAAATGAGTAAATTGGATACAATGGGGGCTGGAGATACCCTGAGGAAAAAAATGCTATTACATAAATTTACACAGTGTTCTCATAGTATGATGTTTCCACTAAATGTCCAAATGCAGCCGACTAACAAACTATATATATCCAGGTAGAAGCAGGCCGAATGATATTGGATAATCATTGTGGAATGAAGGAGTGAGTTGAAGCTAAAGGCGTCATCTGCTGTTGGGAAGAAGAAAGCTAGAGAAGATTTTCTTTCTTAGTTTAAATAATCAGTTAATCAGTGCATTTTATGACTGGCTTCTAAAGATTGGTAACAGAATGATTGTAGAATGCTTGCAACCATATCTTTTCACGAAAGATACAACCACTTTAGCAGAGACTGCTGGTCCAGACCAATCTAAACTTGGTCTCCATGTGGAGGGAGTGGGAGTCCAGCAGAGTCACTGGGTGCCTTGTTAAAACGTAGCTTTATGGGTTTCTGATGTAGTGAGTCTTAGGATGGGGCCCAAGAATTTGAACTTTAACAGGTTTCCAGGTGCTGCTGCTCTGGTGAACCACTGATGTAAATTCTATAAACTAGGTGAGAATTATTAGTATGCCAACTAAGGTAAATGATTTTATATTTAAATACATAAATTGAGAAACACTGGCTTGTTTTTCTTGCTGTGGTTGTTGACTTTTTCACCTTGAGAACTGAGTATCCACATTAAATATTTGTACGTTAAATAACAGCTATTCTCAATTTCGTTTTGTCGTGTGCATTTAAGGAAAAGCCGAATAATTTGAGTTGAAACAGACCTGCTTCAAATGCATATCTATTATAGGCTATGCCACTCTAATAGGATGAGTTGACTTTTAGAAGTTTCTGATGATGACAATGGAATAAAAAAGTCAGAATCAATCCATGGTTCTCTATTGTTCTTTGAGACACATTCTGGATCAGCGACCCCATAGAGGGCATTGCTTTTAAAATGAGGAAGCTACCATCGACAAGATGGGTCACAATAGCTCCACGGGAGGCAGTATCATCGGCCATGTCAATGATCCATACAATAAAATTCTGTGGCTTATTGTGTTGGTGAACTAAAGTGAGTGGATCAGTCATATACCTAAAGCCTTTGAAATCATATGTGTTCTTTTTTTACTTTTAAATCGAGGAGGAACAGAAATGAATCATCAAAACAGCACATTAAAACTGTAAATTAAACTGCTCTGAAAAGAAATTTAGTCATGATTTAAATTACTAATGTATTTGCAAAATAGCATATGGCCTGCTTTATTTATTTGAGAGGGGATAGGTCTGAGCAAAGTATGTTACGGACCTTCTTGGGCTTATGAGTTTAATGGCATGGAAAGCAACTGCCACATATTCTTACCTAATATCCCCTGGGGCCATTGTCAGAACACAGACACTGGGGAGCTAGGCCACTGGTCTAACCCTCCTGGTATTCTACAGCTATTCAGGGCATGTTTTATGAGTAGTACAAATATTGATGCTAACCTTCATTTATAATTATATGGGTTTAAATAATTTAAAAAGTATATTCTATACATAATCCCTTCTAACACAGCAGTGTTGTGAGGTAGGCAGAGCCATCCCATGACCAAAGCAAATCTCACTTTCTAAATTAATGGAAGCTCTAATCTAATTGCTATAAAACTGACAACTCTTGTACTTTCCTTGCCTCAGCCCTGGAATCATCCATTTCTCTAAGGAGCCCTGGTTCTTTTTCATGGAGAATAATACTCAGAAAGCAAAATCTTGAGCAGGAAAATATATGTATACACCCACAATCAGCATTTATATTTTTGCATGTTTTTATATCTATAGTTATATATTGAAAACTATAGGTTCACACTGATACTGGTAACTCCAGTTCAACACTAAAGTGTCCATTTTAGTGTTTCCCTTTTCCATGTTTGTAACTCGCTTCTCCTACAGTGAGAAACATGTCTCCCATATCTTTGGTATTTTTACTGTTTGCTCAGATGTCTGTTTGTAACCAACGGCTGCCAATGGCTGTACCCCGGTGGGTCACCACCTCAGGTCTCTGCCTCACGTGGACTCTGCCTTCCACTGGGCTCCTTCCCTGCCCTCTGCCCTCCTCTCCTGGCCTCCGGTCCAGCTGTCTCTGGGCTGCTTGGTCTCTCTCCCCTTGGGGTTCTGATCCCAGCACTCCCACACTTTCCCCAGCCATCTTCTCACTCAGAGTTCTGGGCTGCATTTTCACGGAAGGAAGAAAGCAAAAGGAAGGAAGACCTTGTTCTCAAATCAGGTTTTTTGGACTCCTTCTTGAAAGTATGTTACACTTTGCTACAGTGTCCCCGAAAAATATTGTTATGTGATAACCATTCCACTGAACAGTTCCATCAAGGAGTTCTGCTCACATTTCTTGTCAGTAGGTTTAAAACCCAGCATGGATGGAGAAATTACGCTGATATCTATGAATGAACAAAATAAGGATGCTATTCATTGCATTTCCCACAAGAAAGAGCAATTGTCTGGGAATTCACTGCAGTTAATAATCCACTTAGCCCCAGACTGGCAGGGGCCCCGGTCATTTGTAAATGTGTTTCTGTGGCATACACTACAATCCCACAGATGTCTATTTAAACTAAAATTACAAGGAAATCCTAATGTCTTGACTACTATTCCGTGTGTCCCTGAATAGCCGTCATACTACTTAATGAGCTTATTGATCAAATGAGAGTATTTATAGCACTAAAAGAAAGAATATTTATATAGTAATATAACTTGACACATATATTCAAGAATCAGAAATCTTGTCCATAATAATGTTTTGTAAATATTTATGTTGGGCCTAAATTTGTTTTTAAAAATTCATCTCTTTGTGGCTTGTAGTGTTCTCTTCATCATGTTCATCTCTTTCTCCAAGGATCATTTTTAAAATAGTTTTATAATAAGATAACTTTAGGGCTACGCTACACAGTATTGGCAAAAGGTTTTATTTTATTTTATTTTTCCTCAGATAAAATTAGTCTCAAAGTTTAGCTAGGTCAGATATTTGTATGGAGATTTTCGTTTGTATTTTGTTTCTTAATAGAAAAAAAAGTGACTACATCCCTTCCAGAATATTCCATGTAAAGTCCCAGGAGAGTCAGCGAGTAGTTCAGCTGAATGGTCTACACTCATGTCCTGCACTTCCTTGTCTCTCATGTGTCCTGTGTGATAAGCCTCACTCCACATGTTCCCTAAGGCTGCTGTCACTAACTTTGCACACTAACATCCTGACCCCACTGGACTCGACTCCTTTTCACCTTGTGGGAACCCCCTTAGGTATAGGAACCTTCTCCTTTGTGTTGCTCTTGATTGCACTCTCCCGCGGTTGCTGACCTCCGGCCCCGCTGCCGTGTTTGCCTACGTGGCAATGAATGTTTAGTTCCACAGGCTCTATTCTTGTCCCCAACCCTTCTCACTTGCCATGTTTCTCACGAGTACTCTTATCTACTTCCATGGCAGTTCATACTGTGTATCTGCTGTACTGTGGCTTCCACAAATATATCCAAAGCCTTATTGGGCATACTTATATGATATGAGACCTGAACCATGTCTAATTATCTTTTGTATCTTCAGCAGAAATGAGTGCACACATAGTAAACGTTTATTAACCACATCCTACATGAACACTCAAAGTCCTCTTTTCCAAGAACCTAATCACCCTCTAGTATTACTTACCTTACTAGGTCAGAAGGACAGGTGCAGAAGCATAATGGTTGTTATGACATAATGACTGACTTCCTGTTCCACTGCTGTCCACATCCAATCCGTAAACAGTTCCATCATGGCCCTCAGTCCTCATTGCCCCTCTTACAGCCCCTTATCCTCTCTAACCCTACCCATTGCAAGAATCTGTTATCTGTTCTCTCTCTCCCTCTAGTCCTGACTCATTCCTGCCATAGTTTGTGTTCTAAAAAGAAAATCTGGTCATCCTATTGCTTTATTTAAAATCTTTTAACGACTTCCCTGTACCAAAGGGACAAAGTCTAAACTTCTTATCCTTATAAAAACAAGACCACTTGTAACTTGACACCTCTACCTCTCTGGTCTCTTCTCTCTGTGCTCTCTCTCCCTTTATGTGCCGCCCCACCCAGCCAGTTGCTCTTCTGCAGTTAGGATACACGGTCCCGTACCTCTGCTTATGCGTTTTCCTCTGCCGAGAACGCTCTTTCTCTCTTTTTTTAGAGAGAAATGCCTCTTCATCTTTCAAACCTTATTTGGGATATTTCCTCCTGATGAACCCTTTCCTGTTCTCTGTCTGCTCCCTCAGTAAGGTGGAGTGAATGCCTCCTTCTTGGGTGCCTCCTATATAGGTTCTACAGTAGTCTATCATAGCACATAAATACTTCACTTATTTTTCATAGTTCTGTACTCCTGTAACAGACAATGCCTTCATTGAGGTTAAATATAATCTTTTTTTTTTTAAGATTTTTTTGATGTGGACCATTTTTAAGGTCTTTATTGAATTTGTTACAATATTGCTTCTGTTTTATGTTTTGGTTTTTTGGCCTCGAGGCATGTGGGATCTTAGCTCCCCAACCAGGGATCAAACTCTCACCCCCAGCATTGGAAGGCAAAGTCTTAACCACTGGACCACCAGTGGAAGTCCCTATAATCTTTTGTTTGATGTTTTTAATTTCAGTTCTAACCAGTATCATGCCCTGGGTGCAACATAGTGCTCAATGAATAGATGTTGAAAGAAAGAAAAAAAATGAAGAAGCAGAAGATAAAAGGAAAGAAAGAAAGAAAAGAAAGAAAGAAGAAGGAAGAAAGAAAGAGAGAGAAAGAAAAAGAAAGAAAGGAAAGAAAGAAAGAAAGGAGGAAGGAAGGAAGGAAGGGGGCCATCTGACTCTATAACTCACATTAACATTATTTGTCATTTAAGTGATCCAATACAGAGAAGATATGTGATATTTCATGGAGGCTAATTTGTGTATTTTGGTTCAGTATTAACCCCAAGACAAGCTACTTTCATGAATGAGATATAGATTTCTGAAGACCTGATACTTTTCCAACAGCACCTGAATTGTCCATCCATGGTGATGATGCCAGGGCATGGTATTCTGTGTATAGGATGTATAGATCTCAGCGTTTAAGGAAGTAGACCCTGTAGTCAAACCACCCAAATCTTAGTCATAGCTCCATTCTTTACCAGCTTCGTAAATGTAGTTCAGATGATAAATTTCCTCATTTGTTACATGAGGATAAAATGCATATCTACCCTGAAAGGTAATTTCAAAGTTAGTTAAATAAGCCATGCAAAGCACTTAGCTGTAATATCAATGGAAATTTGATAAATATCGGCAATTTTTAAAATAAAGGAATTGAATTAAAATGATCAAATAATCACTTTCCATATACTTTTTTAAAAGTAGAAAGCTACCTTTATTTAGGCAGTTGATTACTATGCAGTAAAAACTAGGAATTTGCTGTTTATTAAAGAATATAAAAATATTAATGTCTAAATCTTTTCTGTTCATAAAAAGATATTATGGCTTCTGTTTTATTGTTTAACTTTGATTCTAAAAGATTAAGTTAAAAACATTTTAAAAACAAACATTTTAATAAAATTATAAGAAAAATAATACTTTGAATTTAAATTAGTTCAACGTCTACAAAGAAGTTAATCCTCTTCAAAGTAAGAGATCTTTACTAGGAAATAGTCCACAAGTTTATCAATAAAATTCAGCTTTGAAACTGATAATAATTCCCATTTCTTTAGTAGAAAGGAAAGCTGTTATCTGTGATTTGAACTTGAGAAGACTAACTTCATTAGTAATGAAATTAGTGTTGCCTTCCCAACAAGAATTCCAGGATTTTCAGAATTTCTACTTTTTGATTATTCCTCCATACCTAATTACACTTTAGGAAAAGTTTTAAAAGTGATGACACGCTGAGGAGTAAACTCATGGGTACCTAGAAACCTTGATTCCTGTTGATCACATTGCTTTGCCATTAATGCAATGTAATATTATCCATGGTTTGTCTTCTCCCCTAATATTATGGCTAAAGAATAAAATTCTTTACCAATAGCAACCCTCAATTTTATTGACCACTAATTAGCTTGTAAATTCTGATTTGCACTGTAAAACATGATGCAACTGCCAGAAAAGTTTTTTCCCCTTAATATACAAATAGAAATGACCAATAGCCTTCCTTATCATATTGCACAAATGACACCAGCTTCAGAAGCACATCTTTATTGCTAATGGACCACATACCCTGCAAGTGCTGAAGAAATGCTCAGCTTAGTGGGAAGATGCCCAGAACCCTCCCCTCCCCGCCTCTCCCTTTCCTGCCAGGGTCATTCAGCCACTGCCTGAGGTTCCTAAGGTTTTGCAGAGTGTCCCAGTTTGTCCTTGAAGAGCTGTTATTTTGTGACACATTTCCCAATTTAGCTTAGGAAGAACAATAGTCTAGAGATGTGAATGAGGACATGTGGGGAAAATGGCCTCTTGTTACTTCTCACTGGACAGTACTTGGAAATTTGCATGTGTATTACTATGTTACAGACTCTGAGAAGTTCTGCACTAAAAAGTCAGGTTTAACTTCTTTAATTAGTCATTATAACATGTATTATTATGCATTACTTTGCGAAGCAGTGGCTCCAGAACATTGGGGGACCTGCATTTTGACTTGAGCCCAATCAGGTGCCTCTAGAAACTTCTTGCTGAAGAGAAGGCATGCTTTCAATGCAGTAACATATATAACCCAAAGCAGTAATTCAAAGAGGAGGCCAATGGGCTCTCTCTCTGAGAAATGAGCACTTTTAAGACAAGACATTTTAGAGTTAGTTTTTCTGCTTATATTAATCATTCTGAATGAATTCAAGAGAGCACAGAAAGTGTACCAACACGTTAAAAATAGTATTTTCATAACTCTAAAAGACATTGTCACAGATATGTTTTATCAATTTATTCAAAAAAAGGAAGGAAAACAAAGGCTTTTATGGAATAAACGGGTAAGAACATGAACATGTATATGCATGCAAACAAGAAAAAACAATCAGATAAACACCAGTGCCACTCCTTGCAAAGACAAAAAAAAAAAAAAGTTAAATATTTAGGTGGACTTGTCTTGAAAACTTATTTCATTTCAGTTCTCCATCTCAGATGACTTATCATAAACCGAAAGTAAAAGGGTAGTATGGTCTTTCTAATTCTAATTCCATTTTAAAATGAAACCAATCAAAGTATTTGCCAACAATTGGTATAAATCTTTTTCCATTCAGTGTTTCCATTGGCCATTTATAAGGGCAAAACATATAGAAATAGGCCTAAGGAAGCAGGTATCAGATAAACACAGGAAGTAATTATTCAGCAGGAAATGTCGAGGGAAATGGATTGTTTTTGTTTTGTTTTGTCTGTCTTCCCTGGTGTTCCTTAAGGCTTGAGGCATCAGCAGTAATGAAGGAAATAGATTTGTAATTGCAGGACTGGCTGCTGTTTACTTTACATAGTGTTAGCACTAAATGTCCCTTACCACATGTTTATCTTTAAAAACAGAGATAAATATTATTTTGAATTGAGTACCATTTGCAAAAAATGTGCTTTCAAAATCTATAGATTCTACTGGGGTTTTTTTTTTTTTTTTTAAATTAAAAAAAGGAAGAAAAAATTCCATCTGAAAAGAAGATAAGAGTTTTAAGCCCTGGGTTGTATAGCTGGGGTTTTAATAACAGTCACAGAAGAAAAGAAAAGGTACCTAAATATAATAATATTTTTCATATAAGATCTCTGTCACCTGAGCAAGATAAACTTAGGTGGTTAAATGGTTAAAATCGTTCATTAAGGAAATTGTTTTGACAGTAGAAGAAAACTAAATTTGTCGTGATATTTTAATATTACCTAATCTTTTTCTGTTCAATATTTGAGAAGAATTTCTGTGTTTATGATCTCAAAATAAACCCTGATGCTCATATAAACAATCCCCAGGACATTGTGTGATCCATGCTCACTCATCTTCAGAAGGGAGTAAGAATTTTAGAAAATAGGGCGTTTTTTCCCACAGAGGATCATTTTATCTGAGGAACTGACTAGATTTTCACATACCTAATCTGGTGCTCAGACACAGTAAGATATAAGTGGCCTCCTTAATGTGAGGGTGGATGGTAAACAGCCAGAGAGAGCTCTCTACCAGAGACAAGGGTGCACACCCCTGACCCCTGCCCTTCAGTCAGGTGCACTGCAGCAAAGGGCAGAGCCTGGCTTGGAGTCAGTAGCCTTAAATGTCTTGTTTTAAAAGGAGCTCAGCACCTTCCAGCTCTCATCAAGAAAGCCTGGGTTTTCTCGCCTGCAAAATGAGGACAATAGTACATATCTCAAAGAGTTGTAGTAAAAATTAAATGAAATAATGGATAAAGTACTTAGGATAATGGCTGACATATGGCTGGTATATCTTAACTCATACTGGCTGCAAAGTTAGGAAATTTGGCATGTTCTTGTCTAATAATAATTATGTTTCCCAAACCTTGAGAATTATAGTGTGAAACAATTGTCTCATAATTTATTTCCTATATCACGTTTACATATTTCCAAATTGTGCCAGCAGAATTTGTAAGCTGTCAGGCAATGACTAGCAATTCTCTCCTCAAATTTAGTCCCATATAAGAAATTGGACCAGACTGATCAACTCTTGTGTTAAAGAGAGTAAAATCGTATCTGGTCACATACATTCCACCCTTTCGATTAGGGTTTTGTGGCTCTAGAAATCTCCAGTTAGAATGAAGTTGTTCCCATGTAGTTAGCATTAATCAGTTATGAAACATTGGCTTATTACATGTTTTTCAGATTTCTTTTCATCATTACATATAATTCAAATTACAGTGAGGCTCAGAACAATGAAGTTTGATTAAGGCAGGAAAATTCCAAAAGAAACAGTATTAATAAGATAATGTAGGTCAAATGGAGGACACTGGGCAACCAAAGGGGCAAGACCCATAGGAGTGAAAGGTCCAAAAAGGAGGGAACTGGGGGCCAAAGAGAAGCGATCTTGTTCCATGAACCTAGAAAAGCTCTGAATTAAATATAATAGGACAGGACAGTTGAGTTTTGAGAGAGAGAGAGAGAGAGAGAGAGAGAGAGAGAGAGTGTGTGTGTGTGTGTGTGTGTGTGTGTGTGTGTGTGTGTGTAAGAGAGACAAGGAGAGAGAGAGAGAAGAAATGGGTGGAGGACAAGAGAAGAGTTTTTCTACTTACCTCACTTTGTAGGATGTGCTATCTTGCTATTAATATTAAACTGGGTAGAGATAACGGAAGATTGCATAGAATTATCCTTAAAAATTTCTTGTATTTGCTTTGTCTCACTTGTCTCTCCTGAGATTACATTATTAATCACTAGGAGCTAAAAAAATGTCATCCCAAATGGATAGATATGGAGACTTGTATACATCTGAAGGTGACTTTACACTCTGAAAGCTAGAAATGATTCAGGATTGTATGCCATTATCTGGAGGGCTGCTTTTAAGTTTCAAATGAGGAATGGGTCTTGAACAACTTGTATCTTTCAATGAGAGCAGTTATAGTTCTTTGTTTTTAAATACAGTATTAGGCCAATACATTTTCTATTATACAGAATCATGTTTTGTTCCCTGAATTATTCTAGAAGACAAACCAGCTTGCACCTTGAGAGTGACATGGTGAAATATTTATGTTGTCACTGGATTTGATTATTAAAGTGCTTTTTGCTCATCCTGGGGGCAGACTGTGTGTGAATAATTCTGTGTTGGGGCAGACCTGTGGCTTGCTCTAGCAAGGTCTCAGCTGCGCTCTGTAGCAGCACAATGCTGAGGCTGGTTTCTGGGCTAAACTTTGAATAGATTTTGTTCTGTGGAGCATTTATTAGGCAGATGAGTTTTTTTGGTGATCTCCCACTGCTCATTCTTTTACCTCTAGCTGTCTTTTAAAGATCTTACAAATCTTTTGTCTCTGGGCTCTTCATGCTTGTTTGTGACTTTCAGAAAGTTTTCCTGCAGATAATGTGTTTTCTCTGAAAATCGATAATAGTAGGTTATTAGATAATGGCAGTACTGCAAAAGCTCTTGTTAACAGATAGCCAACAGGAAGCTAATTACTTGTATCGTTAAAAATACCCTTTCTGTCATCCATTTCTACTCAAGGCTTATCTAGCTTTGTATTTCAGATGTATTTCTGAATCAAAATTAAATTTCTTCCTCATACTTAAAAGTAATGAAAAAGCAGCAGTTTAACGTTAAAGATTCTTTAAAGTCATCTTTCCCATTTCTCTCCCTGCTTATATGTTTGAGGAACCTCAATGCTAGTTTTCATTTATTTCTTTGACCTCTTCCTTTGACTCTTTGTGTCACCTCCCACTTTTTTGCTGACCTTTACTTTGAAGATTCATCTTAGCTTCCTCTGGTTTTTATGTCCTCTTTCTTGGCTTTTTATTCCTACATTTTTTTCTTTCCACACATATTTTTAAAACATCACTTACAGCAAGTGTTCTTTAACTTATGTTCCGAAATTGATGAATCCTAACTATAAATTTTATTCTCTATTTTACCGTTTCTGGTTTTTAGTTGCCTATCTTAGGTCATTCATTTCAATCTATATTTTGTCTATGCATTTATTTTGCATTTTCACATACTTGGTTGAAGTTTTATACTAGCATTGCAGTTATCTGAAAAATTTCAATATGATTTGGTGAACTAAAGATATGCAGTCTGTTACTTTCAAATACAACTGGTAATACAAACAACTTTATAAGGGGGTTCTCGGGAAAGTGGTATCATTTTCCGCTGGAAGTCCTTAAGGATGTTAATGAATAGAATAAGAGCATGTGCATTGTGTACATTTATACATACACTTGATAATTAACTATATGTAGGTCACATATCTGTGTCTTAATTGACTTATTTTTGTAAATAGTAATTCACTCCTAAATGTACTTTTAAACTTTCATATAAATTACTTTTTCATTGTTAGAATTCACAGTAATGTGGTTTTTGTTTTCTTCAATGTGTGTAAACAGTGTAATGATCTTCTGTTAATACAGTTCTCATTTTCTGTACCATTTTCAGCATTGCTGCAGAGACTGCTAGGCAATAACTCGACTTGCTTCCACTTTTCTGGGGCCACAGGATAGACTGCATTTCCAAGGTAAGTGGGGTCATGCATCTGAGTTCTAGGAAATGAAACGTGAGCATAAGGGATGTAAGTCCTGTCCTAGCCTGGCCTTCTCAGCTAAGAGTGAGGCTTGCTGTTCAGGTGTCTAGGATGGAGACACCCCAGATCACATTTGCAAGTCAGGGTTTTGGAAATGGAGCTACAATGTAGAGGGGATTTTTGTTCTTTCTCCTGAGCGGAGAGCTGCCCAAATAGGAACTTTCATCTACAGCAGCTGGAATTACTTTAAACCAAACAACATCCACAACACAGGGCTGCTGGAATAAAACTACAGGATGCCTTGTTAAATATGAATTTCAGGTAAGCAATGAGTAAATTTTTTTAGTATAAGAATGACCGATATAATATTTGGAACATATTTATACTAAAAAAGTTTTAGTTTATCTGAAATCCAAAGTATTCTGAGTGTCCTCAGATTCATTTGCTAAATCTGATGACTCAGCTCCAAACAGATACTATGCAATAGGAGGAATATTGGAACTCAGAGAGCAGAGATTATGTTTTCCTTCTTTTGCCCTGCTTGATTTTCTAGTTTTAGGTACTTGGAAAATACTCAACATACTCTTCTGTTTCAATGCAACAGTTTAGTGCAGGAGGAAAATGCCACTATGGTGAAATTTCATAACTATTGTTTTCTAAACCTCACTCTTTATCAACACATTTCCAATATTATTTGTTAAAACAGAAGTTCCTAAAGTATGTATTTGAAAAGTTTGACTAATATTAAAAACATAATAATTACTTTTTCTACTTTCTCATTTTTGGCTGCTAAGAATATTTTGATGATTTCGGGGTTTTTTTCAAATATGTATCTTGCTACATTATATGAAGAATTTCTTACATTTATCACACAGTTGCATCTCTCACTTTGCTGTTAATTTACCAGCACACTGTTTTATTTTTGGTAATAGTATCCCATTGGTTAGCCCAGAGTCAAACACTGCTTGTCTTCCAGGACAGCCTGGAATACTGTTGATCCTTCGTGTCAGTGTTTATTCTGTCATGCAAACTCTCAGAGTCTTGTGAGTGGTTCACGCTTATGACTCATCCACACTGATATGCCAGGTGAAAAGCCTTAACCGACTAGCATCTCAGACAGCCAAAAGGCACAATATTGCCACAAAGCTCGATACTAGTTATTAACAAAGCGTGATGTTTATGCCATCTTTACCATGGGCCTATGTGATAAGCACATTACATATATTATTACATATAATATATATATAATTTATAGATACACTTATATATTTATAAGTAATCTATGTGTTTTCATATGTATATCATGTTTATCATTACATACCATATACAGAAAATTTATGTATATGTGTATATTTAAATAAATGGTCCCCCAAGAAGGATCAGAAGGTTCATACCATTATTACCGCCAGTTTAGAGATGAAAAACTGAGGCTTTTAGAAGTTGAGTAACTAGTTGAGGTCACCATCAGCACCACCGACATAATTGTGTGTTGAATAAATAATCAGATTCTAAGCAGTAACAGTGATAAAGAAGAGGTGGCAAATTTTATTTCGCATAAATTGGAGAGGGGGCAGTCTGGATCCTTGGGTGGCGAAGGACCTTCCAGATCCAAGGTGACATGGTGCTGCTCTGCTTTAAACACAGGTCATTGAAGAGTGTGCGGTGGGCTGGACAGAGCCCTGGGCTGAGAGTCAGAGGACTTGTTTGACTTAAAACTTTTCCATTTGGTGGCTGTGTGGCTGAAGGCGTATCTCAGTGTCTCTGAGCCTCGGTTTCCTTTTTTTCAGGAAGCAAGAGAATGTGCAATTACACAACTCTTTTTTCACTCTGAAAAGATTTTTATCTATCTTGTTCAGATTGGTTTGAGGAACTGTCCAGAAATATGCAGCCCTCCTAAGAGAGCACTTTCCAATGGGGCATTTCATGCCTCCTCCACCTACCAACAGTGGATAATATTGTTACAAAACATAGTTATAGCTAATATAATGATGAAACAGTATTTTATACATAAAAAGTTTTAAATCTTGAGCCACTGAGAAAAGTTGCAAATATTTGTGATACACATTGCACATATTTTCATTAATTTTTTTTAAAATTGACATTTTAAAAGGTTCTAGTTGATTATGAAACCTACTTAAGGGTCACGTCACCTGAGGTGATGCCAGGTGGTGTGGCATAAAAATAGTCTTTAATTACTTATATCGTACTTTTTTATAAATAAATAAATAAATTTATTTTCTGCTGCGTTGGGTCTTTGTTGCTGCACGCAGGCTTTCTCTAGTTGCAGCGAGTGGGGGCTACTCTTCCTTGTGGTACACAGGCATCTCATTGCTGTGGCTTCTCTTGTTGCAGGGCACTGGCCCTAGGCGTGTGGGCTTCAGTAGTTGTGGCTCGTGGACTCTAGAGCACAGGCTCAGTAGTTGTGGTGCATGGGCTCAGTTGCTCTGTGGCATATGGGATCTTCCCGGACGAGGGATCGAACCCGTGTCCTCTGCCTTGGCAGGCGGATTCTTAACCACTGCTCCACCAGGGAAGTCCTTATATCTTACTTTTGATGTGCCCATTTTGGGCGATAGTTTTTCATCTAAAAAAGTTATAACTCAAAGGAATTACTATTTTTCAATATTTCCCTGCTTCAAAATGTTCTCCATTTGTTACCCGTATCTTCATGTACTATAGTATTGAATGATTACCCATTTGTTAACTCATTTGTTGATTTGAGGGGAAATTAAATGTATATATTTCTGTTTTGGAGACATTATAGATATTGTCTTTAGTTAATGATTACTCACATGGCTCTAAATATGTTGGGCAGAGACTGATGACCAGGCAAAGTGTAAAGTTGTTGAAAAGGCTACAGGATCTGGCCCCATGCTTGGCTTACAAGGATGGCTCCCAGACCCTGCACTTGACTTATTTTAACATTCAACAATACCTTAATAATAGTAGAGTTCAATTCATACTGCTTGTCAAGGAAAAATCCTATAATTTTATTAGCCATATGAATTACATATTTAATACAAAGAACACAGCTATCGTAGACAAAACCATATGTTTGAGAATGATGTTCTGGGTGACTGTCTTTTCTGATACTCCACCAGAGTCATTCTTTAAAGAGAAATATCTTGCTCGTGATAAAACTATGTTGTGAACTCATTGTTTTTAACTAGTATCTCTTGCGTTCTCAAAAATCTTGGCTCTACATGACTTCCTTGTATGAAGTAAATCTCAGCTTCCTATTAGCTGTGCTAGACAATCCTAAACGGTTTAATGGTTTTTCATCCCATCACAGTTCCTGACTTGTAGAGTCCTGCATTTAATAAATTTATTTTGCATAGCCCTCGTGT
Organism: Aethalodelphis obliquidens; assembly: GCF_003676395.1. Classification (NCBI taxonomy): domain Eukaryota; kingdom Metazoa; phylum Chordata; class Mammalia; order Artiodactyla; family Delphinidae; genus Aethalodelphis; species Aethalodelphis obliquidens. The sequence continues at coordinate 17,953,647 of NW_020837967.1, read as the reverse complement.
TGAAGCCACACTGACAGAATTCACTGAATTCCAGAATTTCTTGATGACTACATTTGTCACCAGACCCTAAAGTCTCACACTTTGCAAGTTCATGTGTTAGGTCTCAGGGGACTCCAGAGTTAAATAATTCAGTGCGGGGACCTGCTTTATGGCCATATCATCAAGTCTTGTCATGAGTTTGTATCAATGGAAGCATTTTCCTCAGTGTTGAACTCTCACCCTATCCCATGTGTTCCCTTAACACATTCACTTCACTCAAGTCAGGAAACGTTCTGCAATCATAGGAAAAGATTTGCTGTCAGTTGACTGAGACGGGACTGTAAATAACCGGCCCATAATTTCAAGTGAGAAAGATGAAATTAGAGCCATTTTCCATTTTCTCTTCTCCCTCGAGGCCAGTTTTATGCAATATCATGAAGTAAATTTTCAGCAGCTCCCAGAATTCCACTTCTGACCCTTGTTCGGTGGTCATAAACACAGCAACTCCTTAAGGTTTATTTTATAACTCTTCAAGCAAGTCTGTGATTTGGAACAGAACACCCAGAGTAACACACATTGTCTATGCGTTCAAGGAGTACTGCGGCTTGACTCTAGAGATAAAGATTGAGTAATTGATGTTGTCTTGTTCTTTGCTACTTTAGAGCCTGTGGTGGCGTAATTGATGCTGCCCTCATTGCTGGTTACTGTGGTTAGGTTCTTGGTGCCCGTTTTATCCCACTGAAATGAGGTTATGGTACATAATTGCTGGTCTGTAGGGAATGATTTAGTCCTTGCCAGCCAACATTTTTTCATAACTAGGGATATTCATTTGATGATGCTAAAATTAGGAAATTAAGAAAAATTATGATTGATAAAATAAATATTATAATTTCTATCACAGTGTTGGCTTGGTGCAGTGCCGTTTTGTGCTATTAAAATTGTAATTAAACTCCATCTTCATGGACAACTTGATTGTCCTAACACATCAGTAAAAGCAACTCTCATTCCTGGCATAGAGGAAATGAATAGCTGTGTTGAGGTTCAGAGAGTTTAAATTTCTGGTATTTCAAATAATGAGCCATTTTCCTATTAAGGAAGGAAATCAGTTAAGTGCAACATCTCCACCCTAAGGGGAGGTTACTGTCTAGAAGATCTTTTCTTAAATGATTTGAAGACCCACTTCTTCTGATAATGTGGTTTTACTCCTGTTAAATCATATAGTTGTTTAGTTTAATTATCAAATAAATTTAAGGAGCTACTAAACCCAAGCCAACTTATAGGCATGGTGAAAATGGAGACTATGGAAAACGTAGTCTCCAGGGCCTTCAAAGTACTTGCCAGTTAGTTGGGGCAACAGATCATAATATATGGAAAAGTTGAATAGTGCACAAGTTAATGATAACATGACTCAACAGTAGGAGGAATATTATAAGACATTTGATAATTAATTGACAAACGCAAGATGTCAGTTATTGCTTTGACTCCACTTTGGCTTAGATTAACAAGTAGGAGTAAAACACACTGAATTTATCATTGTATCTGTCTACTTGTTTCTGATGTATAGAACGCAGCTACAGAAGACAAAACCACATGTTAAAGGCTGATGCTTATGGGTGTGTCTTTTCCTGTTCTCCATAATTGATGCTGTTTTTAGGATAACAGCACTAGGATCCCAGGTCTGCCAAGGCTCCCAACCTAGCTCTACAGTCCCATAACAAGAAGTTCCAACTGCTTACATGAAAAAAATTCTCATTAGAATCCAAGTCCAAATTTAGAGTACTAATGTCATGATTATTTTAATACATGACTCTCTGCAAGCTATTGGATCTCAGATATGAACAGAAGAAATGCTTATTAAAACCTTTGTCATTTGAGCTTTAGTTTCCAGAATTGAAGTGCAGATATTCTAATAAAGGATCAAGGTATAACGCAACAAAACACTCCGTGTTTATATTTCCTTTTTAAGTGAAGTTATCGAACACCACTTGAGAATTAGGAAGTGGTATTCACTTCAAGAAGCTTTGAACAATTTAAAACGCAAAATATCTAGTGTCATGTCTATGTGACACTAAAACATAGGCTGAAATTTTTAAACAGTAATTTGGACATTCTTTCTTCATATGCCAAACAACTGGGGAATTTCCAAATATGATAATAATGTTTGTTTTTAATATTACATAAATACTAATGAAAAATCTCTCATGGTAATGTTTCTGGTATGAAAAATAAACTTTAGTGCCTCTGATAATGAACCCACTTTTCTAATTAAGAACAACCACCTTCTACAAAAACAGAAAGTTAGATTAACACACAGCATCTTTAGAAAGCCAGCAATTAAAATAAAGATAGCTGGAACAGGTAACAGGTAACGTCAGCAATCACATTAACAAAAATTAGAATTTATTAACACAGACCCCTGGAAAAGCCTCTTGTCTCTGTAGAGATAGAAGTTTGTGATTTTTAGTTTCATGGGTGAGGGTGGAATGATGAGAAGGAATGATTCACAGCCCTCTGAAAAGAAATGTGCTTATGTTCTCTCTGTAATTCTCCCAGGGTTTCTCTTCCACCTTTATGGTTTCTACAAAGGCAGCTGCTTATAGCCAGACAAGGCAGTAGTGACCAGGATCTGTCAGGGTATTCACAGGAGATGTCCAGTCTGGCCTGGTTAACCTGATCTTCTCAAAAGAGTTTATGCACCATCCTTAACCAAAGCAAAAGATTGCCATAGATGCAGCTGGTGCAGAGCTCAAGGTGGACCCCTCCAGGGCCTAGTGTATTTGCTCTTGGGAAGGTGTGCGTTTTATTGTGTGCAATGGAACAGAGTATTCTTCTCACAACACAATGCTACTCCTTCAGTTCTTTCTTCATCTCCTCTTTGACTTTTCTTTATTTATTTCCTCCTCCTCTTTCTTTCTTTTCTTTTTTTTTTCTGAAACTTACTCTTGGTAGTGGCCAGAGGAGAGAGGAGGGCAAAAAATAATCCTTCTGATTCCATTTTTGCTTCTGAAAAAAACATCCTTTCCTTGCACTTTGATTTTATGATGTTGTGTCTATGTTTAATTTCTTGGAAATTGGCTGGTATAATATAATATTTCTTTGGAAAAAAATCACTCCTGACATGTGGGCTCAAGGGACAAGGAAATGGAAAAAAAGGGGGCCTGGGAGAAGGGATAAAAAACAGTTTCTTGCCCTAGGCATCTTTCATTTTCTGTTCATGGAGTAACTAAGAAAAATAAACACTTGCATGTTTCACTTGGCCTCACAGGTGGTCTCTCAGAATACAAAAGTGCCATTGCTAGTATGTTTTCTGTTTCTTATTTGATAAAATGTTACATGTGTGCTTCAGATGGCAGAGGATGAGGGTACCACCTGTGTCTTTGCATACTTCCTTTTCTTGATGTTGATTGCCTGTTGTTACACTAACATACCCGGAGTCCCAGCCTGACTCCCCACACTAGTCTCCACTGCCCTGTGTGTACCCATGAGGAAATCTTCTAGCCACAGGAGAGCATACCCAAAGACAATACCTCTGCAGCTGCCAGTGAGCCTGAAGTTGACCCTGGCCCTGGCTACTGGCTCTGGCCTCCACCTACCAGAACTGAATCATGGAGAAATAGAAAATCTGAGGAGACCAATAATGTGTATGGAAGTTGAATCAGTAATCAGAAAACTTCCAAACAAAGAAAAGCCCAGGACCAGATGGCTTCATGGTAAATTCTATGAAACATTTAAAGAAGAATTAACACCAGTCCTCAAACTAAAAAGCTCTGCACAGTAAATAAACAGTTAACCACTATAACAACAAAAGCAACATACAGAATGAGAGAAAATATTTGCAAACCAAATACCTGATGAGGTGTTAATATACAAAACATAAAAGGAACTCATAATTTAAATTAAAGTAAAAAAAAAATCTAATTAATAATGGGCAGAGGAACTGAATGGACATTTTTCCAAAGAAGACATACAGATGGCCAACAGGTATATGAAATAGTGCTTGACATCACTAATCATTAGGGAAATGCAAATTGAAACCACAATGAAATATCACCTCATGCCTGTTGGCATGACTGTTATCAAAAGATAAGAGATAAAAGTTCTGGTAAGGATGTGAAGAAAAGGGAACTCTGATGGGAATGTAAGTTGGTGCAGCCATTATAGAAAGCAGTATGGAGGGTCCTCAAAATATTAAAAATAGAACTATCATACAATCCAGCAATTCCACTCCAAGATGTATACCCAAAGGAAATGAAATCACTCTCTTGAAGAGCTGTCTCTACTCCCATGTTTACTGCAGCATTATTCACAATAGCCAAGACATGGAAACAACCTAAGTGTTCATCGCTAGAAGAAAGGATAAAGTGTGCTGCGATGGAATATTATTCAGCCATGAAAAAGGAAATCCTGCCATTGCAACAACATGGATGGACCTTATGGACATTAAGCTGAGTGAAATAAGTCATACAGAAAAAGACAAATCTGTATGATCTCATTTATATGTGAATTTTATAGACATCAAACTCATAGAAACGAAGAGTAGAATGGTAGTTGCCAGCAGCTGAGGGGTGGGGAAAATGGGGAGATGTTGTTCAAAGAGTACAAAATTTCAATTAGAAGACTAAGTTCTAGGAATCTAAGGTACAGCATGGTGACTATAGTTAGCAATACTGTAGTGCATACCTGAAAGTTGCTATAAGGGTATATAGCTTTAATGTTCTCACCATAACAACAATAACAACACAATTGTAATTATGTGAGGTGAAGGATGTATTAAGTAACTTTATTATGGTAAACGTTTTGCAATATATACTTGTATCAACTCATCATATTTTGCACCTTAAAATTACACAATGTTATATGTCAATTATATATCAAAAAAGCTGGAAAAAGTGTTGCCTTTGAGCACTTAAGAATGCAGGTTTTGGTTTCTGAAATAGTTACTAATCCTTTTAGAAACAGAATTTTAATTTGAAAAACCTGTGGAAGGGAAATTAGCAATATAAAATATATAAAAATATCTAAAAGGATAAAGAAATAGGTATAAATCATCCAAAAGAAAGAAGATGAGAAATGTAGACTAGGTGAAATAAATGCAAGGACAAAATAAAAATGTTTACTTATACCATAGTTAAAATAACTGAATATTCCAGTTAGAAGACAGACATTTCTTAAACCAAGTGTGTGCTGTTCAGAAGACGTAAAACAATGGAAAGGGTATGACATCTTTATTTTAATTTCAAAAATTAATTTTAAAGCAAAAACCATTATTAGAAATTAAGATAGTTTTTAATGATAAAATGTTTTTTTCATATAACAATGATAATAACTATATAATGATAAAATGTTTTAAGTCACAGAGAAGAAATAACAATTTTAAATTTATGTGTATCTAATGACAGACACTCAAAATACATATAAAGTACAACTTGACAAACCTTAAAGCAAAATATGTAAATCCACAACTATGAGAGATTTTAACAAGCTTTCTCAGAAATTAATCAAACAATAAAAAACCAGGAGACCGTGGAAGATTTAATCAACGTGATTAGCAAACTTGTTTTTGTAAACGTATCTAGAATGTTGCAGCTGATAACTGAAGCATACATATTATTTTTATATATTTTTTCATCTTTATTGGAGTATAATTGCTTTACAATGTTGTGTTAGTTTCTGCTGTACAACAAAGTGAATCAGCTATATGTATACATATATCCCCATATTCCCTCCCTCTTGAGCCTCCCTCCCACCCTCCCTATCCCACCCCTCTAGGTCATCACAAAGCACCAAGCTGATCTCCCTGTGCTATGCAACTGCTTCCCACTAGCCATCCATTTCACATTTGGTAGTGTATATATGTCAGTGCTACTCTCTCACTTTGTCCCAGCTTCCCCTTCCTCACCCCAGGTCCTCAAGTCCGTTCTCTACTTCTGCATCCTTATTCCTGCCCTGCCACTAGGTTCACCAGTACCATTTTTTTAGATTATTTATTTTTAAGCACAAATACAACCTTTACAAAAATTAGTTTTGTACTGAGCCATTCAGTAAGTCCCAACAAATTTTCCAATTCCTGTGCTGACAATGCTCTCTACCCAAAAGATAGTGATGCTGAAAATTAATAACTAAATTGTTGTTAGAAAATCCCCATATGTTTGAATACACAGCAGTGGAAATGAACAGACATTCCCATGTACAGCTGCATAGACAGATCCTCACACCTTGTAAGTCTAATGTTGATTAAAAGGAATAAGATATATAAGAAGTATTTCAGTGATTAAAAGTTAAGTTCAAACAAAACCATATTGTTTAGGGGTACATTCAATAGGTAGTTAAACCAGAAAGAAAAAAGAGAAAGAATTTTAATAAAGTCTGGATTGTACTTACCTCTAGATGACTTGATAAAGAAGGTGTATGCTAGGGGCTCCTGGGGTGTCACTGTTCCATATGTTGCCCAAAGTGGGAATTACAAGAGTGTTCACTTTATAGTTATTTTCTAAACTCTACATATCTATTTATATATCTCTGTGTGTACTTTATATTTCATAATGCAAATAATATTAAAAATTAAGTGAAATTAATAACTTGCATTTTTGTATGAATTCTTTGGAAAAGTCAATGTATTTGTCTTTGAGCCAAAGGATTTTTTTAGAAATATAGTTGTCTCCTATGCTAATTCTACTGAAGACTCTGAATATTAAAATTTTTGTATTGTCACCTGAGTCAGGAATAAGTTTGGTGCTGTAGGAATCTTAAAATCTTAGTGGCTCCTACTAGTAAAATTTTGTTGTTGTTGTTCATGTCATACGAATGGGAGTTGGTGGCACTCCAGTATGGACAGTTACTCTGGGATCCAGGCTTCTCCATTTGGAGGCTCCACTAACCCAAGGGGCTTGGAATCCACTACTGAATTCTCTGTATTCAGCTTTCAAACTAGGGAGGAGAGAGAATAGAGAAGGTCATGCGGAAGTTTATAGGTGTCTCTGCATCAATTTGCTTCTCATTCCACAGCCAATATTGAGTCACACGGCCGCGTCTCAGGCAAAGGAGGCTGGGAAATGCAGTGTCACTTGTGCCCAGGAGGAAGAGGAAGCAACTTATGAACACTGGCCTTGTCTCTGCCACAATGGAATGCTCTCTATCACACTTTTAATTTTGAGGGAAAATGTTTTCTCTCCTAGAATTCTATACAAAGCCATTCTACAAATTTGATAATAAGTAATTGATAGAAGCTTGTAAGGCCTCTAAAAGTTTACAATCCTGGAGAGTATGTTTCATCAGAATGAGTAATCTGAAATATAACAATTTATGTAGTCCATAAATCCAATACATAGAGAATTTTAAAAACAAAGGAAAAAACTGGATGATGGAGAAGAGAATTTAGGATGACTATGATGTATTAGATTTAGAGAAAAAAAAACAATAAAAATTGGAGCTAGGGAATGGAAAGAGGATGCAGGAGATGTTTCTTTTGTTAAAATACATGCAGACAACATGTACATTAACAGAACATAGTGTTAGGTTTAAAGTTAATTAAGCAAATTAATGAACAAAATTAGTAACTGGAAAAATGCATAAATATACAAGAAAGGAAATGTAATCAGAGTGCTTTATGGCTTAGCTGTGAACAGTATTTTCATAGTCGTAATGATGATCACTGAACATGGATTTAACCAAACATTGTCTATAGCAATCCTGGGAAGCTGAGGGCAGATGTTTGTGTGTAGGGGGTGGGGGCAGGGGCGGCAGGGGGGGGGGGTCTGATTATAAGAATGCTGAATCCTCTCAAAATATATTAATTAAAACAGCCAGGTTATTACTTCTGTTTTTACCTTTCTTTTGTGACTATTATACAAAATGCTGATTTACAATTGATCACAGAATGGAACTCAATTAATGCCTATTTGGAGCTACTTCACAACAACCACTTGTGGCATCTACTTAGACTCTTTCAAAAGAAGAAAATGCCAAGAGCATAAAAAGGCATTTACACAGTCATCATCAATCATTACAAAGAACTGTTGATTTTCCTGTGTAGTTCCTTTGTAAAGTTTGATATTGAGTCCATCTGTTATTTTAGCACTTTGTCCCTGAGCCAAGCACTGATAAATTTGTTCTTTTTAACAAGCTGTATGGGAACTTAGGATCACAGTTGATCCTAAACATTGCTTGCAGGAAAGAGACTCCAAAAAGGACAAGCAAAATAATGATTTGTTTGTTTTTAATGCCTTCAAATAGGAGTATATTCAAACTGTGTGAAACTCAGGCCAAATTCAGATTTGAAGTGGATTCTTCCTATAATCTCGGAGTGTGTTGATGTTTTGAGAGAGGGGTCAGAAAAATTACAGGAACAGACTCCAGTTTAACTATGAGTCAAGTTACATAACGACAGTCATTTGAGAATAATTCAATTGGATTGAATTGCCCTTCTTCTTAAAAATCTTCACATTAAATGTGAAAGAGAAAAGGCCCAAGGAATTTGTAACCTTATTCTATGACGTTTTATAAAAATATTTTAAAATATCAACCTAAACATAGAAATTTGCTTCTGAAACTCCATTCCAATATTAAACAAAAGAATAATTTGTTGGGTCTCAATTTGAATCCCATTTAACGTATAGGGTAATTGTATTAAAGATGGAAGGCCTTTCTCACCTTCTCATATGGCCTATACTCTGTCTGTGGTGTGTGTTTCTCTCTAAATAAATACACTTCTTACCTAAAAAAAAAAGACGGGAAAAAACTGAAGTAGAATTCACAGTACATTTTGCTCAGAAAAATTAAATCATCAATCATGATTATTTAACAATTCATACTGTTGTTTCACTGATCTTAAAATGAACAAGCATACTGGTTTTATTCTGCTTTGGTCAGGGGGAACCTACATGATTCACCAAACAGGACTTTTGACAAATTTGGTATAGTTATTGTGCCAGTAAGAATCTTTATAAGGGCTTGAATGACTGTCTTTTGCAGTGTTTTCATCTAGTGATTAAGTAATAGAATTGCCCATGACATTAGTTTTATTTTGAACGTAATGTTTGTATTCAGTAGCTCTTAATTGAATCACATTATTTTCCTCAATAATTCACTCTTGAATTCTCATTCTTTTAAAATTAGATAAAAATAGCAAATGTGATTTGCTTTTAGAACTGTGTGCAATTTCCATATCAATATGAGACCCAATTGTTTGGAGTAACTTATAAGAAATAAATATCTATAGTCACTGATGTTTCAAGATGATAATTTTAATCTTTTATAAATAATGAGTATATAAAGATGTTATTTTCTGCTTTTGAGCACACTCATATTCTCAGTGGGAATTCTAAATGATACTGATGTTTTGAAAGTTTAATTTACTCCCCAGCCATAGGATTTAGAAATGATGACTGATATGTCATATTAACTAAGATCAATGGATATGAGTTATAGCTACTGAAATCAGACTTCTGAAGTAATTATCTCTCTTAAAAATTATATGCATTAAAATCCTGGGTAGAAAATAACTAGTATGCATGAAAGAGAGTTTGAGAATTTAAAACCATCTGAGAATATCCTGAGTTTCTGAAACTAAAATGGAAGCTTGAGTATTCTTAGAAAAAATAGTTAAAGGAAAGGACCGAAGAAAGAAGAAACAAAGAAAAAAGAAAACACGGGAAAAACAAAGACACATGCATGGTTTATTTCATAAGTTAATTTAGGTAATAAGATTACTTTTTTGGAGGGTGATTGATTTGAAGGATTAGAACAGTGTTTGGTACATAGTATGTGCTTAAGAAATATTTGTTGAATGAATGAAAGTAACGGTACAGTGATGATTTATCTGAATTCAACAGAAAATCAGCTAAAAGAAAAATAGACTTCTCCAGATGCCATAAGATCTATAGAATGTCCATCTATGAAGCAAAATATTATAGTTTGTCTTTTTACCTACAGCATAAACACTGATATGTTGTTATTAAAACCTGCTTATAATGAAGGGCTATAGCCTGGTATCCACACATGCTTTACTTTAATTAAGAGCAAAGTCTGTTATTAGTAGTGTTTCTTTGCCTACAGTTTTCTGAAACAATGAAACGCCTTGGAATTATAAGTAATATTGAGCCAGATTCACCCAAAATAAATCTGTAGGAAAATTTGTCACCCTTATACTGTTCTTTTACATTTATATGAAATGTAAATAAGGCTTTACTTAAGCAAATTAAGTGCAAATTTCAAATATCTATAAAATTAACTTCATAAACTGAGATTTTAAAAAAATTTCTAGATGAATTGGCTTAATATTGCTGATCATATGTACATTTTTTAAAAAGTTATCAAGTCCCTATTATATGCCCGACACTGTGATTGTTTCTCAAGGTTAAAAGGTGGTTGAGGTAGAATCTCTGCATTTAAAGAGCTCGCTTATTCTGAGAGACAATAGCACAGAAACAAGTGAATAAAATAGAGAATGAGAGTTCTTGGTTAGAAAGATGTGCCATGGAAATACAGAGGGTGTAATTCACTCTGTTTGAAAGAAATCAGGAAAACTTCCCAGAGCAGATGATCTCTGAGATACATGTTGAAGGATAAGTAAAAGGTCAACAGGTAGACAAGGCAGATATGGGGATTCAGGCAAAAAGAACAACATGGGCAGTAGCTTTAGAAATGTGATTGTGAAGTTAAAGGTGGTTTTGTGTTGTGGGAGAACAGGACGTTGATGACGGTAATTTGTTATATATCTGGTGAGAGAGGTGGAAATAAAAACAGGAAGGGCTTTATGTACCATTTTAAGGCCTTTGGACTTCCCTACTATGTATGAAAAGAGAGTCAATGGAGACGTTATAAGGAGAGGAGTCACATAATTAGATCCATAGATTGAAATAGTATTTAAGTGATTGAACTGGGGGAGGGAGAGATTGGAAACAGGAACATCAGTAAGAAGCCATTGACATCACCAGGCAACAAATAATGGAAAGCCAGATTAGGAGACTATCAGGGGACTGCAAGATAAATTGTATTTTAATTAAAATAAAGAGGATTTGGTAACTGACTCGTAGAGACCAGAGGGAAGAAAGAATAAAGGATGGCTTCGTGTTTCAGGAAGGATGTGCTTCAGTTAGCTTTTGCTGAGTAACAAAACACACCAAAACTAAATTACTTAAACCAACAGTAATTTATTATTGCTCATGAATGTCTTGGTCAACTGGACATTTCTGCTCAACTGGGCCAAATTCAGCTGATGTTGGCTGGGCTTGCTTATGTGACTGTGGTCAGTTGCTGTGTCAGCTGACTAATCTACTATGGCCTGAGCTGAGATGCCTAGTTTCTGTTCTTTGTAGTTTTTTATCCATCATCAGGCTAGTCAAGGGTTTTTCAGAAGGAGTCTGGGCAGGATTCAAAGATAATTAACAGAAGCATGCAAAAACTGTAATCCTTAGCACACAATCACATTCTGTTAGTCAAAGGCAAGTCACAGGGCCAAAAAGCAAAGAAACAAACAAAAAGCAAGTCAAAAGGTGGGAATAGACTATGCTTTTTGATGGAAGGATTATTGATTTAGGGAGGAGAAAAATTGCAGCCGTTTTTGTAAAGAATCTACTATAGAATAATTCATTAATAGAAGAGAAAGTAGAGAAGGTGGGTTCGATTGGAAAAGAAAGATAAAATCTTAGAATATATTGAGTTTCAGGTTCTACCTAAACATCTAGAAAAATTCAGTGAGAAATTAAAAGCAGGAAAGGTAAAGTGACTTGCACAACATTATATAAAGTGTAATATTATCATGCTTTGACACATTTTATACCTAGAACTCAGGCTCAATCTGCAATCCAGTATTCTCTCTGCAAATCTATTAATTTATTTAGAAGACACTCCTAGAGGACCAAGTGATCAATTATTTATCCACTTGATTCATTATTTCTTGATTTTTCTCTCTCCCCTTCTTCCTTCCTCTCTTTCTTCCTTTCTTTCTTTATTCCCAGTATTTACTGAATACCTAATATGCGCTAGATGCTATAGGCATAGACAGGAGAATTGAACTTTACCTTATCTCAGATTGGTTAGTTCAAATCAGATTACAGTGTAATTAGAAAGAACTATGACCACACCCCTTCGCTTAGGAAGATATTTATTTGTTTTGAGCTTCATGTTGGTGATAATCTAGACAACCAACTTTGTTTGCCTTTTGACAAATAAATGAATAACATAAGGTAGACGGAATATAATTAATTGCAAACTGTCTTTCGTAACTTAATTAAACGTTCTGCTCCTACAGCAGGAATTTGAATCTTTTGTGTGGCTGCTAATTAGAGCACATGAAGCCTGTTTTAGTTGGCTAATAATAAGAAAACGAGCAGGAGAGTACTCTTGTTTACCACTATCACAATAGTTTTAACGTAGATATGCTTAATTTCTCAAAGGAAATGGGTTTTAAAATTGTAATGTTTCATGGGGTGTAGGTATGATCTTTCTTTCTTAAACAAAAATCATCTTGTCTAATAAAAACAAAATGAAAACAATTTAATTAAATTTTAAAAATTCTTTTCAAACATGTGTAATGCTTAGTTAAGAAAGAAAACCCACAAACTCACGCCTGGCTATACAATTAATTCATTTACTGGCAAGTAAATATTAGGGTCTCAGTCTTGAGTGAATGATTGGTGGAGATGAAATTTCAGATTTCCTTCTGTCAAATATTGTTATCTAAGAAGTGTCCGTAAAGAGAAGGTAAACTTGGCTCTCTTACCAGTATTATTAAAAAGCTATATCCTCAAGCTCAGCTGAAGTTATTGCAGTGTATGCATTGATATATGCAAGTTCCTTCTAGATTTCTATATCTTTGGAGATCCTGTTACTTACAAATACCTATTCCAAATGTGGTTCAAATATTTCAATTAAATTTTTTAATTAAATGATTATATTTAAATTTAAATGTTTGATATTTAAATATTTTGAATTAAATCAGGAATACAAAAGGTCCCAAGTAAGGATTTCGCTTTCATTCTCTAGTTCTGGTTAAATTAAAAACACATACCAAAAAGAAAAAAATCAAAAGAGAAAGGAGGTGAGCATTGTTTGAACATGAAATACAAATTCTACACAGTATTTATTTTTTTTACACTCCTTTCCTAGCATATTTGAGAAATTACTATATTTACCCTAAAAGGCAGAGAAGCATATATTCCTCCTAATATGTTTGCCTTGTCCTTTTAAACAGCATATCCAATTGTGTTAATACAGATCTAGAATCTGTTGTACACAGAATATATTCATTTTTTAGGATTTTTTTTACCTGTTCTTTTAATAAACTAACCATATCTTTTGGCATCTCTTACACTCTTGATGGACATTTTATCCTCAGCCAGAGTTGCTAAGCTTGGCCCTGTCAAAAGCAGACTGAGCAGACCCTCAAGGACATCTACCTGATGGCTGGAGCAGCATCCTGCCCTCAACATTTCAGTCGCTCCTCAGTTCACTGGAATAATTTTAATTAGTTTAGTCCCTACTGAGTTTCTATTTCCTGTTACTCACATGAGGTAAGATATATGCATTACAGTTGGATAAAAAATTGGTAGGTAAATGATTTGCAGGTATATAGCCAAAAGTTTCCAAATCCGAATTAGCAGGGAGGTCAAACAAGTGGAGAAGAAGAAGAAGAGAAGGAAGGTGAGGAAAAGCAAGAGGAGGAGGAGAACAGAAGGAGGAGAAACGCTGTATGCCATGAGCTCCTCGGTGTGCTTTTAGCCTCTGGCTACGTAACTCATTATGGGGAGAGGTGGTGGGAGGTGATCTTCGTGGGAGGTCCAAGAACATACAAAACACTCACAGAAGGATCTGAGTTATAGCAGGAGAAATCCACGTTTTTACGTTGTGATGCATCCATTTGACACCAAGGCTATTTTGAAATTTCAACCCAGAAGGGTGTTACTGCTGTATTATTTCAGATTACCGAATTTTCTATAACAGTTAGGAGAAACAAATTAAGAGGATGGATAAAACTAAGTATAGATAGTAAGTAGCTTGTGACAGTCCTTAGACATGGATAAACTAAGTTCAGCCTAAATATGCTGAACATAGCTAAGAAGGGAGAAGAGGACCAAGTAAGCCCTAAACAGCCATGAGACACTAGTCATCAATCTTCTGTGACACTTACTCTGGCCCCATGTATCTCCCACCTGAGACACACAGATAAAATCCAGAGCTGCTCAGCCAGTCGTCAGTGGCCTGCAGCTACTGGCCAGGAGACCTTGAGCGGTGCCTCTCAGCTGGGGGACGTCGTGCTGGCTTCAGGGCTCTCATTGAACCCAGGTCTGCCCCACATTCTGGTCCTGGAAACCACACCATCAGCGGGGAAGGCTGATACAGCAGACACAGGAAAACAATGCATGAACACTGTGTGATGCTAGATCCAGGTATTGTCACCTTTCCATTCTTCTTGCTCTGGTTCCTAAGTTTGTGAACCTACTGCCTCTCCTTCCCCTTGAGTTTGCCATCATTTATCAAAACATGACTTGAGCATCCTTCTTTGGTCTGAGGACCTTGCTGGTCCACTGTCTCAGGGATGATTTGCTTATTGTACTTGGAGGCCACTAGCACTTCAAGAACATATCCCACCACACAAGGTGATGTTTCCAGATCAGGTTAAAAATATTAAGTGGTTTCTCATATTCACATTAGATTTTTTTAGCAAAAAAAAAAAAAGTTCAATTGCAACCTAGTGAGCTGTTGCTGGCCAATGATACTAGTTGTTTCTCTTTTATTTTGAGTCAGTTATCACCAAAATGTCTCAATTACTTCATAGCTCTTTGAGTGTCAAAATGTTTGCCCTCTTCATACATTTAGCACAGCAAAAGTCTTATCAAAACTTCATGACCTTAAAGCGCTTTCTCCTCCTCTTACATGTAATGCTTTCCCAGATGCTCTAGTATTTTGAAGGGGGCAGTAGTCTCATGTGTAGCGTGAAAAGCAGTGGAGCGCCCAGTGCGGCATACTAACTCTTATATCCCCCCAAGAGGAAAATACAAATTGGCGTTTCCCTCTTAGCCTCTCCACCTCCCTGCATACTCCCAGGATATGGGTTTACAGATGGACATGAAATTTTTCCTCATTGTGTGTAACGTTTGTTCACCAAGTCTGACATGTATGAACAAGAATTGCTGGAACACTAAGTCACATGTGAATAATGAGAGAACAGCCAAGTTTCCAGCTATATCAGACAATTCCATTACTCAGCTAAGTCATTTTCAGGCAGTGAAATTTGTGTTTACAATGCTAAAGTAATGGAGCTGCATTGCTCTAGACTACTGAAAATAACACGAAATAAATATTTTAGATTCTCAAGTGATGTGTTTGATTAGGTGATTAGGCAGAAATAAATTCAACTGTCAAGTGAACACATTTTGTTTTTAGAGTCTTCCTGAGGAAACTGGGGCTTAGAATAGATAAATTAAAATATTGAGTTTTGGATATTTGACATTCTATGGTCTCCTAAATGAAACCTTGGGAATTCGATTAAAAATTTCAAGCAGAGACACAGAGAGCTGAATATCTTTGACCCCTATGTAGTTCACCTCTACCTGTGAATTCTTCTTCTTTTCTTTAAGCTCTTATTAAGAAAGGGTGGGCCCATAGCAGTCAGGAATGAAGGGGATCTCCACCACAGCCAAGCAGAGCCGCTAAGCCTCCACCTGCACTCATGGGGTGGCAGCTATGGCTAGGTGGCCCTTAGGTTAAAAATATTCAGTAAGTTAATTTCTTTGGTATGTTACTCTCCTTGGAAATATTTCCAAGTACAGTAAACCTTTTATAAATTGAAATATTAGATGGCAACATTGTCACAGGTTCTATAGTTCCCATGTTACATTAGACTTATTATATGCATACAATAATTTGGTGGAATAAAAACATCCTTAAGTGTATGTTGACACTCTAGCTGTACATGAATAACTTAAAAAATTTTCTGTTATGGATTTTGACACCATGTAGGCATAAATTAGCATTACTAATTAATAAATGTTTAAAATGTGAAATAAGTAACCTAATGGGACCAGTCTCCACCAACAAACATGCAAACATCTTGCAAAAGAACTTTCTCTTCCTGTTACTTGAGAAAAAGGAAAATGATAATAAACAAAATCTACTGAGTATCTAGTATGTACAAGGCCCTGTGTGAACCACTTCCACATATATCGTTTCATGTAATCCTTATGCATCTCATAATATCTCCTTTCTTCCCTCTGCCTCAGAGCTTCCTTCCAATGTACACTGTACAGGATACCATGAACTGAACATTTCATCACAGGCATGTTTACTCACTATTCTCAAGCTCTGAAAAATCTCAGCTGACACTTGACTGGGGCCTTGATGAAGTGACAAGTGACTTGGTGATGATGACATCATACCTTGATGAAGTGACAAGTGACTTGGTGATGACATCATACCTTGATGAAGTGACAAGTGACTTGGTAATAATGATGTCACACCTGGGCACACCAGACAGAGTTGTTTTGTTTTGTTTAGGAGAACTACACAAAGCCAGTGTCTGCAGCATAGATAGTTAACGTCCATTGGGTTGATGAAATGGAAATTATATAATTTATAATTGAATGCCTTAGTTACAGGACTAAATTAAGTGTAAATTTAGAAGAAAAAAGAAAACAAATTATAATCACATTAAAATAAAATAATCTACCAGTTACAAAAGAAGTTAAAATCTAAGATTTATTGGATATATATTTTCCTTCTACTGATTGGTGATGAAATAGCACTTCATTTAAAAAAATGGAAATTGGTTTGTTATCCAGTTAAACAATCAACAGCTATTTATTTATTTTTATTTGTTTATTTATTTTCCGCGGTATGCGGGCCTCTCACTGTTGCGGCCTCTCCCGTTGCGGAGCACAGGCTCCGGACGCGCAGGCTCAACGGCCATGGCTCACGGGCCCAGCTGCTCTGCGGCATGTGGGATCTTCCCGGACCGGGGCACGAACCCGTGTCCCCTGCATCGGCAGGTGGACTCTCAACCACTGCGCCACCAGGGAAGCCCAACAGCTATTTATTAAATGCCTACTATAGGTACTATATGTTTGAAATAGCTCAATTTTCTGAAGCACCTGTAAGTTTCCCAATTGTTATGTGAATAAGTAGTATGATTTTAAAGACATTTTAAAGCTCTAATTGTTTGATGTCTTATGTATACCCAACAAGTCTCGAAAAACACTATAAAAACACCATTTGAAGATTAACTTTCCCTTTATTACATGTTTGCACGACTACAGTGGAAACAGAAAAATTGAAAAATACGTGGAGACAAGACACTGATTCAATTCCATCCAGAATTGTTAATTTGGATACTGTAGAGAAATCTAAATGATCTAAGCTTTTTTTTTTTTTTTCGGTACGCGGGCCTCTCACTGTTGTGGCCTCTCCCGTTACGGAGCACAGGCTCCGGACGCGCAGGCTCAGCGGCCATGGCTCACGGGCCCAGCCGCTCCGCGGCATGTGGGATCTTCCTGGACCAGGGCACGGACCCGCATTCCCTGCGTTGGCAGGCGGACCCTCAACCACTGCGCCACCAGGGAAGCCCATATAAGCATTTTTTAAATCAACTGATGGGTGACTCATAATTATTGTCAGCGAACCGAGGTAAACTTTCATTCTGAAATTCATTCTGAAATATACTATTAAAAGTAAATCCCTTTGCAAATGAATTGAAGTGTGAATCTGGGATTCACAGATTTATACGTGGTTACTCTGATTACTTAATTTATCTTAGAGAAGGCCATTGCACAAATAGTTCATTCAGTGGCCCCTCATTGCTCACAGAATGAAAAAATCAAAATCTTTTTTCTGGCATCCAAAGACTACCACAATTTGGATTCGATATAACTTTCTAAACTTTTTTTTCACTATTTCAGTTTAGATACCTTGTGCTAGATCAGTCCTCAAATAGTGAGTGGTCTCTCAAGTTTTCCTTTAAAAGAGTTTCTTTTTTAGAGCAGTTTTAGGTTCACAGTAAAACTGAGTAGATGGTACAGGGATTTCCCACATAACCTCTGTTGCCACATACACAGAACCTCCTCCACTATCAAAACACTGCAGCAGACGGTACATTTGTAACAACGGATGACCTACCTTGACACATCATTATCACCCAAACTCCATAGTTTACATTAGGGTTCACTCTTGGTGTTGTACATTCTCTGAGTTTTGACAAATGGATAATGACATGTATCCACTACATTATACTATCATGCAGAATAGTTTCATTGACCTAATAATTCTCTATTTATATTCATCCCTCCCTGCCTCTCAGCCTGTGGCAACCACTGATCCTTTTATGGTCTCCATAGTTTTGTCTTTTTCAGGATGTTGTATAATTGGAATCGTACAGCACGATGTCTTTTCACATTGGCTTCTTTTACTTAGTAATATGCATTTAAGGCTCTTCATGTCTTTTTATGGCTAGATAGCTCATTTCTTTTTAAGATTGAGTCATATTCCACTGTCTGGAGGTACCATGGTCTATTTATCTATTCACTTACTGAAGGGCATCTTGGTTGCTTCTAAGTTTTAGCAATTATGAATAGAGCTACTGCAAACATTTGTGTGCAGGTGTTTGTGTGGACTGAAGTTTTTAACTCCTTTGGGTTATTATCGAGAATCATGACTGCTGGATGACACAGTAAGAGTATGTTTGGTTTTGTAAGAAGTGTCTTCCAGAGTGTCTGTACCACTTTGCATTCTCACCAGCAATGAATGAGAGTTCCTGTTGCTCCACGTCCTTGTCAGCATTTGCTGTTGTTAATGTTCCATATTTTGGCCATTCTAATAAGTAAATAGTGGCATCTCGTTGTTTAATTTAAAATTCCCTAATAACATGTGATGTGGGATATCTTTTCATATATTTATTTGCTATCTGTACAGCTTATTTGGTGATGTCTTGTTGAGGTCTTTTACCTATTTTTAACATGTTTTCTTATTGTTGAGTTTTAAGACATCTTTTTCTATTTGTATTAAAAAGATCAGTCCTTTGTAAAATATGCCTTTAGAAATATTTTCCCACAGTCTGTAGTTTGTCTACTCATCGTATTGATGTGTCTTTTGCAGCGAAGTTTTACATTTTAATGACGTCCAAATAATCACTTTTTTTTCATGGATCTTGCCTTTGGTATTGTGTCTCAGTTTATTGCCTTACCCAAGGTCATCTGGGTTTCATCCTGTGTTTTCTTCAAAGAGTTTTTAGTTTTGATTTTACACTAGGTTAATGATCCATTTGGAGCCAATTTTTGTGAAGGGTACAAGGCTTGTGTCTTTTTTTTTTGCATGTGGATCTCCAGTTGTTCCAGCACCATTTATTAAAAGGGCTATCTTTGCTCCGTTGTATTGCCTTTGCTCCTTTGACAAAAATCAGTTGGCTATATTTATATGGGTCTGTTTCTGTGCTCTCCATTATATTTAATTGATCTATTAGGCAGCACTCAATAGAGGCCCTCTATTATCTAGGCTCCCTTGTCTTATTCACGTCTCAAGCGATGTCCTTGTCAATGTGTATTCAAAGCAACACTGCAGCTCTGCCACCTTCCCTCTTTCCATCTGAAGATCTGCTGGAGTCCCCTAAAAGGCTGACCATTTCCCAACTCAGCTTGTGTCTCAAGTCCTGGTCCCTTGGAGGCTCATTTTTTCCAGTCTTCACTCAGTTGCCAGGTGATGAAGGAACAATGCTATTCTTTTTACTGCTCTTCATTGCCCTTTTCCCAAACTCAATCATGTAAATGAAGGCTTTGCATTCCTGAGCCAAATGAGAACATTGCCCTTTAAATCAAATAATCTGGTGTTTCCACCTGGAAGAGATTGGTTCCAAATTATTGTACCTCTCTGAGTTCCCACTGGTTGTCCAGTGTTGCAGGACTGGGAATCTTCACTGGGGTTCCCACACTTCACAGGGCTGATGTCACTCTGTACGGAGACAGGATTTATCTTTCTCAGTTTGTACATTATCTCCAACTAGGTTAACAGCGAGCCCTCTCTTGATCTTAGAGAAGTAGGCCAGAGAATGTCTGCCCCGAGGAAAGAACTTTAAATTTCTCAAAAACGAGGATTTTTGGGGTCACTTTTCTGGATCTTCCTGATCTTACACATCAGGTCTGTCATTCCACTTGAGTTAGGCGTGTATCGTAATCTCCATCATAAGATACATATATTCCTTGGATGGTGACGATACATTAGATATTTGTTATACTTCTCTGTATTAAGTATGTTAAGAAATAACGAAAAATCTTGTTGTAGAAATTTATAGTAATGGCATGACCTTATGAAAAGTTTTGAAAATCTGGTCCATTTCATCAAGACTTTTTCAGACAAAAACAACAAAATCATGGACTTAAGACAACATTATTTCCTCATATTTAATTACACGAGAGATAATGCAGGATTGGTGCAGCCAATCCATTTGATTTAAAATAAATGTGTTGATCGTTACTTAAAATATGTGGGCCCAGCATTTCCTGGGCTTTCTATTAAATTCCGTGAAGGAGCGTACTGAGGAGGCTGATTTGGAGTTACAGCATAAAAATTTTGAGATTAGGAGATAATTATTAGGAGTCATCATTTCAATTAAGTTTAATTTGGAGAATGGTTTACTGCTCTGTGAAAAAATGAAAAACATGAAATGCCTTCGAATGCTGTGCTATACTGACATACCTCCCCTCTCAGCGGACAAGAATTAAATCAGTTAACTGTGTCTTCTTAAAGCTCCGTAAGATTTAATGTGGCCGGGACATTTATGCTCCCTCCTCTATTAGGTGTGAACTCTAGTAAAGGCTTATAAAGGTGTTTAGGGAGAAACAGAATACAATCTTTGCCAACTCGACTGAGTAGAGATTTATAGAGGAGGATTTGTGTAACTTAAGTCAATAAAGTCCCCAAATGGAGTAATTGAAACATCTGGAATCAATAATCTCATAGGACTAGTTTCCTCTCCTCAACTTCTCTTTTCTTTTGCTTTCTGGCAGGTTATCCAGCCAATAACTCTAGGAAGTTATATTTGGTTTGAGAATTGAAATATGTGTGGAGATGCAGCTGCAAACATCAGTTTAGGGTCAGAATGAGATCAACTATACAGAGATTTAGGAGATGGGAGTTGGAAATAATATCGTCTTATGTGTACCTTTTCAACTACAAAATATATAGGACCGTTGTAAGAAATAACAGCATTTTTAAAAATCAGTGTTTAAATGAGACAAATATAGACCTTCTATAGAAATGAACGGGTTTGAAAAGTCAAGATCACATATTAATTTGATTTATCTCAAAGAAGATCTGATCACCAAAGAACAAATGAGCATTTCACCTAATCACACAAAATACATTAAAAGTGAGCTCAGAAGTCAAATCAAGAAGTTGCAAAAATAAATAAATAAATAAAATGAGTGCTTTCCTTCCTTCTTTTTTTTTTTTTTAACATCTTTATTGGAGTACAATTGCTTTACAATGGTGTGTCAGTTTCTGCTTTATAACAAAGTGAATCAGTTATACGTATACATATGTTCCCATATCTCTTCCCTCTTGCGTCTCCCTCCCTCCCTCCCTCCCTATCCCACCCCTCTAGGTGGTCACAAAGCACCGAGCTGATCTCCCTGTGCTATGCGGCTGCTTCCCACTCGCTATCTATTTTTACATTTGGTAGTGTATATATGTCCATGCCACTCTCTCACTTTGTCACAGCTTCCCCTTCCCTCTCCCCATATCCTCAAGTCCATTCTCTAGTAGGTCTGTGTCTTTATTCCCGTCTTGCCCCTAGGTTCTTCATGACCTTTTTTTTCTTCTTAGATTCCATATATATGTGTTAGCATATGGTATTTCTTTTTCTCTTTCTGACTTTCTTCACTCTGTATGACAGACTCTAGGTCCATCCACCTCACTACAAATAACTCAATTTCGTTTCTTTTTATGGCTGAGTAATATTCCATTGTATATATGTGCCACATCTTCTTTATCCATTCATCTGTCGATGGACACTTAGGTTGCTTCCATGTCCTGGCTATTGTAAATAGAGCTGCAATGAACATTTTGGTACATGACTCTTTTTGAATTATGGTTTTCTCAGGGTATATGCCCAGAGGTGGGATTGCTGGGTCGCATGGTAGTTCTATTTTTAGTTTTCTAAGGAACCTCCATACTGTTCTCCATAGTAGCTGTATCAATTTACATTCCCACCAACAGTGCAAGATGGTTCCCTTTTCTCCACACCCTCTCCAGCATTTGTTGTTTGTAGATTTTTTGATGACGGCCATTCTGACCGGTGTGAGGTGATACCTCATTGTAGTTTTGATTTGCATTTCTCTAATGATTAGTGATGTTGAGCATTCTTTCATGTGTTTCTTGGCAGTCTGTATATCTTCTTTGGAGAAATGTCTATTTAGGTCTTCTGCCCATTTTTGGATTGGGTTGTTTTTTTGATATTGAGCTGCATGAGCTGCTTGTCAATTTTGGAGATTAATCCTTTGTCAGTTGCTTCGTTTGCAAATATTTTCTCCCATTCTGAGGGTTGTCTTTTTGTCTTATGGTTTCCTTTGCTGTGCAAAAGCTTTTAAGTTTCATTAGGTCCCATTTATTTATTTTTGTTTTTATTTCCATTTCTCTAGGAGGTGAGTCAAAAAGGATCTTGCTGTGATTTATGTTAATAGAGTGTTCTGCCTATGTTTTCCTCTAAGAGTTTTATAGTGTCTGGCCTTACATTTAGGTCTTTAATTCATTTTGAGTTTATTTTTGTGTATGGTGTTAGGGAGTGTTCTGATTTCATTCTTTTACATGTAGCTGTCCAGTTTTCCCAGCACCACTTATTGAAGAGGCTGTCTTTTCTCCATTGTATATTCTCGCCTCCTTTGTCATAGATAAGGTGAACATTGTGCATGGGTTTATCTCTGGGCTTTCTATCCTGTTCCTTCCTTCTTTTTTGAACGTGGTGTCACTATCTATCCAGCTGCTGAGGCCAGAAACATGAGAGTCGTCCTTGACTTGTTTCCTTAGCATGAAATTTTCTGAAAGTAATAAATAAAACTGGGAGTTTGGTGTTCTTTTTGTATCTAGTTTTGCTCTGATTTGGCTTCTCGGTTTAGTAGACTTCAAGTTGAGGAGGCAGGGATTTCTTCTTTTTTTCCCATTGCCTAATATACCTGATATCTTGGAGGTACTCAGAAATATTTGTTGAAAACTTGATAGATTATAATCTCAGTGACATCATCAAGCAGGAAAGAATGCAATGCAATCAGTCTACGTCCATCACGATATAGGAAAAATGCACAAAAGTTTGTCACCTTGGGTGAGTTATTTAACCTTCCCAAATCAAAGTTTTTTCACCTGCAATACAGAGGTTAATAATAACAGCAACAGGACAAGGTTAATGTACAAACCACTGATGCTCAAATCCCTCTCCTCTCTCTTTTCTCTTTGTCCTAATGATAGATCCTCATTGAAGACAAAAAAGCAAGGATGATGGCACAACCAAGAGAAAACAGTTTTCCCAGTGGCATGATTGAAGTAGAAATGGCAGCAGAGGTTTAGTGGAGCAACCCAGAGTCTGGGTGAGATGGGGCTAGGGGTGGGTGAAAGGAGCCCCAACAGTGTGAGTGTCAGAGAACACATTCCAGACAGGAACCAGTCCCGGAAAATAATTATCTCAGGAGGTAGACCCTGATACCTAACCCTAAACAGATCCACTCTTCAATAGTAGGGTGACTGAGCAGCCTGGAGGGAGCCCACAGACCTCAGTTCATCTTTGTGCTTATTTGGATCAGAAGTTTTATCAAGAGTGTGATCAGTTGAAACTGTTATTGATGATGAATCCTAAAGTGGCTGCTAATTTAATCGTTTAACACAAGTCAGAGGTTGAGGGTGGCCTCAATTCTATAGCCTGAAATGACTGCCACTGAAATCGGTAAAATGGTTAAAGCCATTACTAATACATAGGACTGTTCACCCAGTATGACCATTACCTGCTGGGAACTAGGATCTCTAGGGATATGACAGCCAGAAAAGGAGGAAGGAGAGGGAGCAAAAGAAGAGGAACACATATACCTTTGAAATCACAGAATATCAGGCTTTCCAAATCACCTGACCAACCCCAGAATCACATGTGCAAATGTACATAAAATTAGATATTTTCACTCTGACGACGATGCCTATTTCATTATTAAGTACAATTTAAATGTTCATTCCAGGAGCAGAGGAGATTGCTTATTCATTCGCTGCCTTTGTTATTTACTTATTAAGAGGTCTTTTAAAAGGGTTTCAATCTAACAGAATTTTCCTGAATTCTGGTTTAGGAAAATTGTTGGTTATTAGAAGCACATAAATATTCTAGAGCTTTCACTGAATGCAGAAATTCAAGTGAGTTGTGCCAAAGTAATGTAACAAATTCTGATTAATGAGTGAATATCAATGTTGTTTTACAAAATGTCCTTTTAATTCTGATCAAAGTGCGCAGTCACTGTGCTTATGCTTAAAATCTATAAAACCTTGTTGTCACCATTTATTTATTTCATAAAAGACACTTGTTGAGGTTGATTACATTTGAATTGTCTTTTATTTCTATTTACAACCCAGAAAGTTAAATGAGAGTGCTATCAGCATACTCTTAGGATATGCTCTAGTTTTAAAGATTCCCTCAAATACTTTGAGATAGCTGGTAGGTATGGGATATCTATCAACAAGTTGAACAGATCTATATGTCAGTTCCGTAAATTTGAAATAAACTTTACCCTTTATGTTTTATTATGGTCCAATAGTCTTAGAAAATATGTAGTTTTGGATTTTCATCAAATTTTTGCATATTAAAAGTTCAATAATGAACTGTTAGATTAAGTAGGTGTATCTGGAATCATTTTTAGTAATTTAAAAATTTTAGAGTAGTTTTATTTTGGAACAATTTACAGAATTAATGCAAAGATGATAAAAATAGTTCCCTTATATCCGACACCCAATTTCCTCCATGGTTAACATTTTATATTAGAATGGTACATTTAAATTTAACTTAAAGTTAACCTTGATCAGCGGTCTGAGGTTTGTTTGTCAGTTTTCTCTTCTGTAAGGTTAGTCTTTCCATAATGTACTCTTTGGAAGAAAGCCATTAGGCACAACCCGCACTGAAGGAGTGGGGAGTCATGCTCTACTTCCTGCAGGGCAGAGTATCTACATGAATTATTGGGAATTCTTCTGTACAAGAGATTTGTCTATTCTCTTCTATTTTTAAATGTATTCAATCATTTATTTACATCAGATAAGGGCTCTCAGGTGTATTTATTTTATATTTTGGATTATAATACAATACTCTTTATTTTCTTACTCAAATTGTTTTAGCTTTGGTCATTGGGAGATCTTTCAGTTGGATCTTGTATCTGTTTGACATATCCCCATGATTGTGGTGGTGTTGTTTTTTTTTCCTTCTTTGGAGCACTTTTTTCTTTACAGTACTACAAGATACTCCAGGCTCATCTTCTAGGTTACCTCTCCCAGTACCAGAATGTCATTTCTCCAAAGAGACTTGGTTCTTCTTTTGGAGAATAACATTAGAAACAAAGATCTAGGTGCACTCATTGCTTCTGGGGTGTCACTAATTCTGGGCCTTCTCAGTTGACTTAGCAAGGAATTAGATGTGTATATACCAATCTGCACATATACACACACCTTAGATATGTCCATGCGTAACCATTCTGTGTCTACATTAAGCTACATGTGAGTTCATACCGATGTTTGCACTCTATAATCTACTACTCTATAATCTACTACTACATCCTAGTCTCTTTCCATTGCTTATCTATAACTTTCCATTACAACAGAAAGAAAACTCGCCACCAACCATCCATTTACTTAATTGTTAAATTTCAATATACAAGTATAACAGTTTCAGAATTGTTAACCTATAACCCTGTGGGGACCAATATCAGTAATTTGACTAGAGGGTTTTTGTCCAATTCCTTTGCCCTTAGTCTAATAAAATGCACTCATTTCCAAAGTTACTTAGGTCAGCACATATTCCCATACTGCCTTCAGTGACATTTGTCAGACATTTAAATTACATTGTCACATTCTGTGTTCCGCCTGTTATATGGACGCACCAGTTTATTTATCCATTCACCTACTGAAGGACATCTTGGTTGCTTTCAGTTGTTGGTGATTATGGCTAAAACTGCTATAAATATTTGTGTGCAGGTTATTGTGTGGACATAAGTTTTCACACCAGTTGGGCAGATCTCTAGGAATGTGATTGCTGAAATGTGTGGCAAGATTATGTTTAAAATTGTGAGAAACAGCCAGACTGTCTTCCATACTGTCTGTACCATTGTGCATTCCCACTGGCAACAAATGAGAATTCCTATTGCTTTGTATTCACACCAGAAATGGCACTGCAGGTTTTTCTTTTTTGTCTTGTTTTTGATTCTTTGCCATTACAGTAGGCATGTAGTATTTTTTCAGTGTTGTTTTCACTGCAATTTCCTGACAACAAATGATGCTGAGCATCTTTTCATTTGGAAGCTGAAACCAGAAGTAACCTGGACTCTAGCATATTATTGTGTTTCATGACAGATGGAGTTCATGAAAGGTCTCACTAATAACACTTTAAATCTGATTTGGATCAGAAGATTTTACTGACACATAATTGATAAGGTCATTTAATCTCACACAAGAGCCATCTACCAGCATCTTGTGTTTTGTAAAATCCTACTTAGTGTCTGATTAGAATGCATGATGTTGTTGAATATAATGAAGTTGGGAGCACAGCATCATTCCTCTCTTTTTTACAGTGAGTCAAGAATATATCCAGTTGGCCACCTCCAATGATCATGGGACTTCTAGTTATTAGAGTAAGGTACCTCTAAGAAGTTGTCAATAAGTAGTCAAGAGAATGTACGAGTGCACTCCCAAAATGGATGAATATATTACTTTTTAAAATATTTTTGGTAGCCCAGCAGCAAATATATGAAATAGAGTAGAAATTTTATCAGTGAGGATCTCAGAGGTTTGATAGACACAAAAATAGAAATGTTACTAAAATGACTGAGAAGAGCAAACATATGGACACCAAGGGGGAAGAGGCGGTGGGATGAATTGGGAGATTGGGATTGACGTGTAATACACTATTGATACTATGTATAAAATAGATAACTAATGAGAACCTACTGTATAGCTCAGGGAACTCTACTCAGTGCTAGGAAGGAAATTCAAAAAAGAGTGGATATATGTATACGTGTAGCTGATTCACTTTGCTGTACAGCAGAAACTAACACAACATTGTAAAGCAGCTGTACTCCAATGAAAATTAATTATAAAATAAAATAAAAGAGAATTACAGTATGAAATAAATCTTAATTTGGAGGACCTTGACATTTTTTTTCAAATTACACAAATATTTTTATTTTGAAATAACGATGTAATTTTGACAGAATTTAGATTGATAGAAGGCAATTTTGACAACCCATTTTGAACTGGAATTACATAAAATCACATTATACTAAATGGTGTCATTTTATATGAGCTGAAATGTTTGTTAATTGTTACCTGGGTGACTCCAGCAAGCTCCTGTAAATTAGTTGCTGATAATGGGGTTATGTAATCCTTTCTTAAAAAAAGCTACACGTTTCCTTTTAAGAAATGTTTTGAAATCATCTACAAAATGAAAAAGCAACCTATAGAATGGGAAAAAAATATCTGGAAATCATATATCTGATAAGGGGTTAATATCCGAGATACTAAAAGAACTCATACAACTCAATAGAAAACAAACAATCTGATCAAAAAAATGGACAGAAGTACTGAATAGACATTTTTCAAAAGAAGAAACACAGATGGCCAACAGTTACATGAAAATGTACTCAACATTACTAATCATCAGGGAAATGCAGCTTAAAGCCACAATGTGATATCACCTCACACCTATTAGAATGGTTATTGTCAAAAAGACAAGAAAGGGCTTCCCTGGTGGCGTAGTGGTTGAGAGCCCTCCTGCCGATGCAGGGGACACGGGTTCGTGCCCTGGTCCAGGAAGATCCCACATGCCGTGGAGCGGCTGGGCCTGTGAGCCATGGCCGCTGAGCCTGCGCGTCCGGAGCCTGTGCTCCGCAGCGGGAGAGGCCACAACAGTGAGAGGCCCGCGTACCGCCAAAAAAAAAAAAAAAAAAAATCAAATCATTATGTTGTACACCTCAAACTATATTATATGTCAGTTATATCTCAATAAAAAAAGAAAGGAAAAACCTTGTGAAAACTTGAGATGTGAGATGTTAGGACATCAGTGTCAAGAGACACAGGAGGAAGGCATCACAGAGTAGACATTGTCAGCACTGGCCAAGACGTAGTGTCCAGGGAAAGGGACGAGGTCAGCACAGGATTCTGAGAAGCTGGTACATCAGGTAGATGGATGGAGGGGCTGTCAATAGGGCTGAGGAGAAAACCTAGGAGCAGACTGGAGGAATTCATATCCTTAGCTAAGGAAGGTGAATTTTTCCCAAAGACCAGCTAGAGAAGGCCAAGTTATAAAAGCATATGGTCCTTCTAACTGTCCATTTCCTTTATGAAAGTGAGAAACATCTAAACAAAAGCAATAGCAATAACCATGCAGTCCTTTCTTCACTGATTCAACATAACTTTTGAGTGGGAAAAATTAATTTCTAGTATGTCATGCAATGGACCATGAGTCAGTGGAACCAAGTTCTAGCTGTGATTACTCAAATTAAAAAAAAAGTTTCCTTCTATCTCTGCAGTCGTGTTACATTACTATGTGAACAAGAATTGTAATATGATACATGAAATGAAAATAGATACATTTTATGTTATGAGTGAATTTCCTCCCCCAAATTTTATCTAACAGTGACATCACATCTAAAAGATGGTTAATTTCTACTGACATACAGGAATTAGGAGTAAGCAAAAAAAATAAAAACAACCAAAAAAGAGACATTGCAATAACTTGAAATGTTTTCATTGCTGCCAATATCATACCATTAATTCACAAAATCCCTTCTTCTTATGTCCTAGGCAGTAACCTCAGGAACAATTAGGGAGTATGTTTCTTTGAGCTGGATAATTAAATGCCAAGAAAACTCACAACTTGATATGTAATTCTCTCAACATCTTGTTGTTTGAAGGAGCCAGTGTTCATATGTAGGATGGATTGAATTCCTAACAACATCTGGCATGAGCAGTGGACTTGGCCCTCACCATAACAGCATTACATTCATGGTCGGAATGACAGCTAAATGGATGGATGGAGCTTGTCTCTAACAGGGCAGATTCATGACTGCAGCATAATGAATCAGAATGTTATAACCTCTGGTCACATACACCCTGGCCTGTTGCTCCTTACAAGCTATATCAGGGGACAGGGAATAAATTCCTGTTGTCAGATCTAATGGTGAAAGATTCTGGCTTCTAACTTACTGGGAAAGCAAAGTAGAATTTCCATTCCAATAATCTGGATCAAAACACTTCCTGATCACCATGGTCAACTTATTCTGTCACCTAATTAAACCCAAAGCATTGCAAATCGCATAAGTAAGCAAAGGAAAGACTGCCTCTTCAACCTTGAAAACCAATCCTTAAGACAAATATCTTATTAAGTTAGTTAAGTTCTAGGACATGTATTACAGGAGGTTTTCTCTAGGGTTTTTTCATGGGTTAAATAGGGATTAAAGCAAATGGCAAACAAAGTCACAAGAGTTACAAGAGGGCTTCCCTGGCGGCGCAGTGGTTAAGAATCCGCCTACCAATGCAGGGGACACGGGTTCGAGCCCTGATCCAGGAAGATCCCACATGCTGCGGAGCAACTAAGCTCGTGCACCACAACTACTGAGCCTGAGCTCTAGAGTCTGTGAGCCACAACTACTGAAGCCTGCATGCCTAGAGCCTGTGCTCCACAACAAGAGAAGCCACCGCAATGAGAAGCCCACGCACCGCAATGAGAAGCCCACGCACCGCAAGGAAGAGTAGCCCTCGCTCACCACAACTAGAGAAAGGCCACGTGCAGCAACGAAGACCCAATGCAGCCAAAAATAAATAAATTAAATAAATTAATTAAAAATAAAAGAGTTACAAGAGAAATTGAAATGCAAGAGCAAATTCATACAAACTGATAAGAAGCAAAAATTCCGACCAAAGAAACTCTCCCACACAAGAAAAAAAAAAAATCCAAGTTCTGAGAAAGGGAATAGCAAAATAGCTCACATTATTTAAATTTTTCCTTAAGCTCGGAAAGATAGCTATATATTTTCTAAGTTGAAGGCCCTTGGATGTTGGGAAGAAATAGTATTATTCATTTTTTAAAAGTTTGAAAATGTGTTCATTTTGCAGTATACTGCTTTCTTTTCCTTCAATATATGCAAGCTTTAGCAAAGCCCAGAATGAAAGAAAGGAGAACCACAAACAGCATGTGCCCTTTGTTGATGGCTACTCATCACTCTTAGGTGCATCCAAAATTAGTATTTGTTCATGAAGGTGAAGTGCCTTTGTCACCCACACGCTGTCATGATTTAGGCTGCCCTATGTTCTGTGCACTTCCATAGGGAGGATTACAGCCAAGCTCATGTTTGCAAACATTTGTAGGTGTCTGCACGGAGTGAATAGTGCCATACTGCCTTGCACTTTTCATTCTTTCGGAGTTTTGAAGACATGATGATATGCCCCAAGAGAGTAGCTGTTTCCTGATGAAATGTGTTTACTAAGGAAACGTGCATAAACTCTATGGGGAGGTAGACAGCTCACTTTCAAGGAGACTAACAGATTAGGATACATGGCATAATGATTGCTTTCTGCAGCACAGAGCACAATGTGAGCTCTGTATTTCTTTAAAGGACTGAAACTATAATTTGGGTATTTTTCAGGTTAATTTGTAATAGTTCCACTAGGAGGAAATCATTCAGGATGCATTATACAAATTGCTACACAATTGAAAAATGAACAAGAGGATTTTAGCGTCCTATAAGTTGCTCTAAAACACATGTTCTGGAGAAGTGCTGTTGGGGTGGGTGGGGAAGTAGAGAGAGAGAGAATCTCGACTGATTCTTTCCCAATGAGTTAAAATTAAGTAGATTCAATAAGTGGTTGTGAAAAAGGATGACTACATAGGTGTAAAAACTGCAAAAGTGTACCTCGATTTTTGCTTCAATCAGTAAAACTAGAGCATTTTAAAGCTTCTTAAAATATTTAATACTAATAACATTTGAGGGAGATTTTACAACTAATGATATAAAAGAAATTATATGCATTGTTCATTAAGGTGTTTTGCAACATCCTTTATCCACCAGGATTCAACATTTTTATTAAATCTTTAGTGATTGAAGCACCATCACTAGTTTTTTAGAGCTGTGTATTCAACTGCAAATACCATGATATCAGTTTAGGTGTTCTGTACGAAAGGGAAAATATTGTTTCGCATATATATATATATATATGCAGAATTTTAAGATGAAAGGATAAAGCTGATTGGAAGGAGACACTTTTACATATTGTTGTTTTAAATTTTAACTATTTGTTCGACATTTCTCCAAAGAAGACATACAGATGGCCAAGAGACACATGAAAAGATGCTCAACATCGCCAATTATTAGAGAAATGCAAATCAAAACTACAATGAGGTGTCACTTCCCACCGGTTAGAATGGGCATCATCAGAAAATCTACAAACAACAAATGCTGGAGAGGGCATTGAGAAAAGGCAACCTTCTTGCACTGTTGGCAGGAATGTAAATTGATACAGCCACTATGGAGAACAGTATGGAGGTGCCTTAAAAAACTAAAAATAGAATTACCTTATGACCCAGCAATCCCACTACTGGGCATATACCCAGAGAAAAACATAATTCAAAAAGACACAAGCACCCCAGCGTTCACTACAGCACTATTTACAATAGCCAGGTCATGGAAGCAACGTAAATGCCCATTGACAGACGAATGGATAAAGAAGAAGTGGTACCTATATACAGTGGACTATTACTCAGCCATAAAAAGGAACAAAATTGGGTCATTTGTAGAGACATGGATGCATCTAGGGACTGTCATACAGAGTGAAGTAAGTCAGAAAGAGAAAAACAAATATCATATATTAACGCATATATGTGGAATCTAGAAAAATGGTACAGATGAGTTGGTTTGCAGGGCAGAAATAGAGACACAAATGTAGAGAACAAACATATGGACACCAAAGGGGGAAAGTTGGGGGGGAGGGGTGGAGTGTGGTGGTGGGATGAACTGGGAGATTGGGATTGACATGTATACACTAATATATATAAAATAGATAACTAATAAGAACCTACTGTATAAAAAATAAAAACAAACAAAAAATAAAATTTAACTATTTGTGCATAATTCATGTATGTATGGCAAGGGGCAGTGATTTCTAGATCTAGGAAGCCCTTCAGTATTATGTTGTAGGACAAAATACCTCGCTTTTTTAGGGAAAATAATTTCTGCTAATTATCCACCTTAGCCCATCAGAGGATGAAAGAGTGCACTGTTACAGTTTTTATTTGATTATTTCATCTTTTGTTGGGCAGTCTTTTTTAGCAAATATTTCAAAACTTTATTTGGAAAATATCACTTGCTTCAGAAAAAAGTAAAACAAAATGTGAGTAAATATTAAAATATAAACATTTTAATGTTAGCTACATTTTTAAAAAAACAGAAACAACTGTCAGGGCCCTAATTATATCCATCCAATGAGGCTTTTCCCTGTGAAGATTTAGAAAGCAGAGGACTGTCCCCAGGAAAGGGCTCAGCAGCTCTTCCCCCATATTGTGTTCTGGGTCAGAGGTACCGCTTACTTCCTGGACATAACTCTCGTGTCCACATAGAACCATTAACTAGGTCACATTCATCCAAAAGAAAATTGTTTTTAACTTGGTATTTTGTAGTATACATGGTCCCAAAGAATACACATGATAATTGACTTTTCATGCCAGGAATTCTAGAATCATGAGAGCACAGATGCACAGAGACATAAAGTGGAGAAAGGGCAGTAAAACTCTTCCACCTCTGAGCCAAGGGGAACGTGTTGGTTTCTTTTAGTCTAAGTTTTTCTGACACAGATTTTCAAAAAAGCGAAATTTCAATATAACTGTAAGTGCAGCATTAAAAAGCACACACTATCAATTCAAGGAAACATTAAAAATGAATTACATATTTTTAAAAAGAGATCATTATATATCAGTTTTTTAAGTGGAACTTTATTATTTGTTAAGGAAAATATTTTCTGACATTTGTTAAGGCAGTAAAGCAGTCTTTTTTCAGCACTGTTGAGATAGGTGTCACACTACCACAGTAGGGAAAAGAAATCAGGCCCAACTCCAAATACAAGGAGAGCAAGTGGGGATTTGTAGCCAAGGAGCAGCTGGGGGGGGGGGGGGGGGGGGAGGGGGGGGGAAAATTACTAAGAGGAAGCATCAAGGGAGGTTTGAACTGACCTAACAGGATTCTTGCTGAAGTCAGGCCAGGGTTGATGAGACATCACCTGGGGACGGGGGGTGAGGGAGAGGGTCAGAAATTTGATCAGATACCAAGGTTGATTAGATATCAAGGATGGGAGGAGGATTTTCTCTAAACTGACTTAGCAGGATTCTTGCTATATCTGGGATCTGCAAGAATAATTACAGAAGCCCAAGGTTGAGGGCTAGTGGAGAACAAGGCTAGAGGAACCTGACTAAAGTTGGTCAAGGAGAGTCTAGTCACATCTCACGGAAGTAAGGAGGGATGTTCTGTATTCCCAGTATCTACAACAGGGACTGGAAAATAACAGGGACTTAATAAGCCTATTGGAATGTATAAATACATGTATAAAAGATCTATGTATATTCCATGCATTTTTACTTCTATTTAGTACTTTTAAATGGATTTTCTGATATTATTTGATAGGATACATTTATCGTAATCATGTAAAATATTGGACCTTTGGACTTGTTATTGATGTTAAAAGAAAAGACATTTATTTGGGACAGAGCCTCTCAATTTGAAAATCACAGCTTCATTCTTTCAAAACTCTTCATTTGTGGACCTAATATTCGAGGTAAACACTGTATAATTAAATAAATGGATCAACAGAACAAAGGTAAATAGTTTTCAATCTAGTATGTGATAGAGGGTCTAGTTGAAGGAAGGGGTGCTCAGGACCCCCTGGCAGAGTCAGCTGTGCACCACCCTGGGGTGACTGCCCAGGGCAGAGAGGCAGTAAGTGCAAAAATACCCCAGGGGAGAATAGTCAGTTTGAAGGACAGAGTTGCCTGTGCGGCTCAGTCATAATTAACCAGGGGGAAGTGCTTCAAGGTCAAGTCAGAGGTGGCCCATCTTGCAGAGCTTATGAACTGCGGTCAGGAGTTCCTGACCTTGGTTCCTGACTTGTCCTTAGGTGACAGCAGTGTTTATGAGCCCAGTGGATAAAGAGACTCTCATCAAGAAAAACAGAAAGGAATACAGTTGGAGAAGGAAAACTAGAAGGCAACAAAGGAAAGAATTTTAAGAAGAAAATAGCTAGTCGAGTGTATCCAGTACCACTAAGTCAAATAAAATAAACACATAAGATTATTCATTGGCCCTGGAAATGTAAAAACGAAGAAAGACTTGAGCCTATTACATTAGTTTGCCTAATAAAATACCACAGGCTGGGTGGCTAACACAACAGGTATTTATTTTCTCACAGATCTGAAGGCTAGAAGTCCAAGATCAAGGTGTGGGCAGGTCTGGTTGCTCCTGAGGCCTCTCCTTGGCTTGCATTCTCACTGTGTCCTCACATGGCCTTTTCTCTGTGCACCTGCATCCCCATTAATTTACCTACTTGCAAACGTTTATAATCCCAAAGCCAATGCTCACGGCACTCTCCTGGCCATTTGTGCATCAGCCCAGAGGAGGGGGAAGCTTGACTCTCCCAAAGCCTGTGCTCCTCGCTGAGTTCCAACAAGGCGACATGGCCTTCTTGCGTCAGCTCTCATGCAGTAAACAAGTGTCCTTTTCTTGGTCGATACAGTGCCACAGTGTTCATGCTTTTTGGTGGTGATTTTGCTGTTTCGAGTGGCCCCTGAGAGAAGCGCTGAGAGGCTGGTGTTTCTGAGCATGAGGCTGTGATGTGCCTTATAGAGGAAAGATGAAGGTCAGCTATGTGAGTCCTGAGTGACAGTGCTGTTGGCCGTGATTTCAACATTAATGACTCAACACTATATATCAAATGAGGTGTCATTAAACGAAAACACACTTAAAACAAGAATGTATATTGGTCAGTTGACGTAATATTATGGCCAGAGACTCCCAGGAACCTAAATCTGTATATCCCTGGGAGCAATGTTTTTGTATTCACTAATTCATGGTTGGTGGTGGTTTTTGAGAACTACTTTCACTACTGTACATGCTAAGGGCTCAGTGCTGCCAGAGCAGAAGAGCTGAACTCTCAGGACTCTGGAAGATCTTCAAAGCGGAAAGCAAGGCAGGTCTAGAGCCCAGGTGGAGGATGAAGACATGGTCACTGAGGCTGCTACCACAACCAGCTGTGCGGACAGTGAGTCTGTAGGCACGGTTGCCTCGGGGCTTTCACATGCCCTGGAATTTTGTCCTCATGGTCACCATAAAAGATGTTAAAAAATTATATTTGAGGGCTTCCCTGGTGTCGCAGCGGTTGAGAGTCCGCCTGCCGATGCAGGCGACATGGGTTCGTGCCCCGGTCCGGGAGGATCCCACATGCTGCGGAGCGGCTAGGCCCGTGAGCCATGGCCGCTGGGCCTGCGCGTCCGGAGCCTGTGCTCCGCAACGGGAGAGGCCACAACAGTGAGAGGCCCCTGTACTGCAAAAAAAAAAGAAAAAATTATATTTTATATGAAGGTGAATTTATAATATAATACACTGAAACATGTTCTCTTTTTTCTACTGATTTTAAAAGAAATTAAAAGATTGGAGTGAGCTCCTAAAAATATTGTGGGGTTCTGGGCACAGTACCTCATAGGTAAGTCAGCCCTATTTGTAGGTACCAGGGAAGTTAATTGATAAACTTCTTGCTCAATCCTCTCAGTTTTCTCAGTGAGGGAGCAAACATTATCTACTGCAGAGAAGGAGATGAGTTATGGACAGAAAAAGGGATTCATTTAAGTTGAAATTTAGAAATACAAGAAGGAGCTTGCCAAGTTCCAAGTGAAAGTCCCAACTTGAGGATCTTCAGTCTCCATGATTATTTGATTTTTCTTCACAGCCTTGGGTTACAAGTGGAAAAGAGAATGTTCCAGCTGTTAGATTTTGCAGAGATATTGTACATAAAAATTCAAGACGTCATATCAGTGCGGAGACAGTGAGCACATAATGCACCCAGGGAGCTAGGTAAGCAAGTCTGGCAGTTCGGGGTAAAATGTAGTTGGTGGTTGTCTGGGAACTGTATTTAATTTATCTGTTTTTTGTGTTAGAGAAAGTTTTGGAGCAATTGAATAGTAGGTTTTTGGGAATACGAAAGTGAATGAGCTGTAAGAAGGTAACCAGGGTGAGAGTGAAAGTACAAGATATCAGTGGTGGAGAAATTCCAGATCACAATGAAGTCCAGGAAGTGGGTCGGTACGGTGGAGTGGGAGTGGAGGTCATCCACATGGAGGACTTCAGTGGTTACACTAGGGAGTTGGATAGAACTTGGCCCAAAAGATATTTCAGGCTGGAGAGACATCCTTGAGCCAGGGATAAAAGAAGAAAAGGCCAAAAAGTAGGGAGATGGCAAGAAAAGGCTTCTGTTACTCTAAACAAAAATATGAGGTTGTTTTCTTTTTTCTTTTTTTTTCTTTGTATTTTGTCCAAGCTTACTAGTGAATAACTGAGTAGTAGCAAATGTAAGGAAGAAAAGTAACAGCTCTGTGTCTTATTCTTGGTCTTATTGTTTGGAAAGTAAGATAATGAGTAACTTACATTGGAAAGGGCTGTAGGGAAGGATATGTTCCCTTGGAATAGCCAGGTTTCTGCCATAGAAAAGAGATAGGATGTAATGAAAAGTTAGGATATAGAGCAAATTGATTGCAATAGGAGGGCTATTTAGGCGAAAGGCTTGGTTGGGCTTAAGCGAAGGAAGAATGAGTTTGGGCAAGAATAATATGGCAAAGATAGAGTAGGAATGTAGAAGAAGAATATTCCTGGTTTATATTTTTAGTGGTAGTCAAGGACAAGGGCAACGAGAAGTATGGTTCATTTTAATTCTAACTGAAAACTATGGCATGAAGCTACTTCTCCATCTACGAAGACAAATCTACTGGATGATGTCAAGTCATCAGTTTTTGTAACTATAAAAAAATTATTTTTTTCTCAACAAAGGTTAAGCTTGTTGATTCCTAGGTCAAAATGTAAGAGGACCCAAACTCACTTCCTCAGGAAGCATGTATAGACGTTGAGAG
The DNA here is from genome assembly GCF_003676395.1 of Aethalodelphis obliquidens. Classification (NCBI taxonomy): domain Eukaryota; kingdom Metazoa; phylum Chordata; class Mammalia; order Artiodactyla; family Delphinidae; genus Aethalodelphis; species Aethalodelphis obliquidens. The sequence continues at coordinate 17,916,308 of NW_020837967.1, read as the reverse complement.
CACTCACCTGGTGTTTTTTGCACTTGAATTGAGACGTTTTATGGGTTATTTTTTAGTGAGTCAGTCTGAGGACTGCACTACGATTTAACATTGGTTCTATCTAAAAATTAATTAGAAGTTCAAAACGTATGATTTTATAAATAAATTTTCAGAAGCTACCTCATTAGTAAGTTGAAGAAGACATATTGTAGTGCCAAGATTTGTGGTATTGGTGGTTAAAAAAAAAAAAAGAGAGAAAAAGAACCACACTAAACTAGAGAAGCCAATATTGGTACATGTTACGGAGGAGGATTCCTCAGTGGATTATATCCTTGTTTCATTGGTGTCAGAAACTCCCTGTAGAATTATTTTTTCTTGGATGACTTGTGAGTAATTTAACACACTATTTTAAACAGTGGATAATTACTTTGCTTGGCATGAGGTGCTTCAGAGATAATCCTGGTGTGTGTGGATAGTTTATCCTTTCAAATTTATCATCTCTTGATTTTCTCCAAAATAATTTCTTATTTATCAGTAATTATGTGACCTTCCCCGCACATAAGTCACTTACTTTTACTTACAGAGATAGGATATTGTAGGATTACATAGCCATCCATCCATCTGTGTAGTTTTATGGTAACAGAAAATGCCCTGAAGTCAGCAAATGTCTCCTCTCCAGTTTGTAGCAGTGCTTGAAATTCCATTATTGGAGATATATTGCTTAAGTTCATTGCTGCTTAAACTTAACTTAAAAGGAGCTTATATGGTATTAAATTATTCTGATGAATAGCACAGAACAGTTCTCTTCAAGGTAGGGCAAGTGATCACAATGGCAAAATCTCCCAGGGCAGCAGATTTCAAGCATTGCTTCTCAGGGTAATTCTTAGCGATGTTTCAGTGGCTCCACAAATGTCACACTTAAAGTTTTTATAATTTGTATAGGATACTTGTTTTTATAAAACTCACTTCTCTGACCCTATGGCATGAGGTCTGATATCACAAGGTCTACATATGTTATTCTGGAAAAAGGAAACAAAATGGATTTTTTAAATGATTTGCTTAACCCCATAGCCTCACCCATCTTCCTTCTTCCCTAATGTTTATATTTCTGTAGCGAATTCAGGCAACCAGAGAAAGGAGAGGGTGCTGCCCTGTGGTTCTCTTCACACTGTGTTAAATAAAATGTCTCTATTCAATATGGGGAGGGATATGGCTAATACTTAATGATCCCCAAAGCCTCCTGATGTGTTCTGAGTTGAGGTGCGATATTTAAAGGAAGTATGATGCCTCAAGATGTGTGTGTGTGTGTGTGTGTATGTGTGTGTGTGTGTGTTTGTCTGGGTATGAGAGTGAGGGTTTGGAAGAAGAACATTAAAATTATAAGGGACACTTCAAAATAGAAGAAATCGTATATGCCAAGAAATGAAAAATAACAAACTTTCTTAAGCTTCTAGTCATTTGAGATGAATGGTTTTTAGGCCAGAGGTTGCAGCAGGACGTGAGGTGCTTTTGCATCTCTCACAGGTTGAGACTTATCTCCTGGCTCACCTGGCTGACAGGATCAGCATTCACATCCACAGCTCCTTTAGCTTTAACTGGTCCTTCTGCTTCAGTTTTTCCAGCACTCGGGAGGGTCAGGTGCAAATCTAGCTTCTCCTCTGGGACATCCCCATCCAATGGTGTGCTAGAAAACTGGCTCGACGGGAGAAAAAAATAAAATAATCATTTGTGATGTTTGCCAATTTCCGTAGTGTAAACTCCCATTACAGCCAATTTCAAGGTATTCACAGCTTAACACACAGATGGCAAGATTCCTGCATATTCAACAACCTGCTCTCTTGAGCCAGCATGAGCCAGCTCCAGCCTACCGCTGCCCTGTTGTCTTACAGCATTCGTAGAAGCCAACAACCTTAATTGCTTCCGAGAAAATTCTCGGTAGTAGATGGAAATGAGTCTTTTGTACGTTTAAGGAAAATAAGATTTGATTTATAAGTGATCTAAATTATTGCTGAATCTATCGTAAAGAGTTTTAGAAAACCATTCTAAAAGAGTAAAACGTTTGCGTTCAAAGCCAGTATATTTCATTGCTCTGAGAAGATGAGCAGTTGTCCGAAACGTAAGCCTTTCTTCAACGCACTAAAATATAAAGGTGACCCAATTAAACGGATATATTTCACGCATAAGCACTTTAACACCTCTAGTATCTCTATTTCTTCTTAGCCCTTTTAATACTTTATCAGATGCATACTAGTTTCCTATTTTTTAAATGTTACCTCCATGAATGTCAATTAAATTTCCTTCAATTACATTACAAATTGCTTGAGGATAGAATACAGGTGTCAGTATTTATCTCCACTGTTAGTCACGGTTCTCCAGAAAAACAGAACCAATAGGAGATAAATGATAGATATAGATATATGGAGAGAGAGAGAGATTATGAGGAACGAGCTCATGTGATTATGGAGGCTGAGAAGTCCCACCATCTCCCATCAGCAAGACTATAGTATAATTCAGGCCAAGTTCAAGACTAAAGGCCTAAGACCCAGGGTATACAACGGTTTAATTCTCATTATGAGGGGAGAAGATGAGATGAGATATCTCAGCTCAAGCAGTGAGGCAGAAAAAAAGGGGGTGAATTCCTTCTTCCTCTGACTTTTGTTCTATTCAGAACCTCAGTGGGTTGGGTGATGTCCACCCACACTGGGGAGAGCATGCTACTGCGTCCACTGATTCAAGTACTAATCTCATCCAGGGCACCCCCATAGACATCCCTGGAAATAGTGTTTAATCTGGGCACCCTGTGGCCAGTGAAGTTGACACAAAATTAACCATCACAATTTGTCATCCATACGTATCTCCTTCAACCATATTTAATCTCCAAATAAAGACAACAGCAAGGTCATAATTCTGCCTAACATGACATAACTATCCTACATAGAACCAAAACCAAACTTAACCTCTGCCCTAGTTCTCAAGTGATGTTTATTCTTCTTGATGTCTTTGTAACTTAAATACTATCATGTAAAATTAACAACACTGAATTTTACAAAATACTATCATGTAAAATAAACAACACTGAATTTTACATCGAGGTAGTTCAGTTTCCCCCTAGTAGTGGGGACCACTCATCCCAGCCAACAGAGTAACCAGAGTAACTGGCCTTCTTTGCCTGTTGATTCAGAGGCATGAGGAGACCAAAATGCTGGATGCAGTCTTAACTGCAGTTCAATGGAATCACTGTGTCTCTGGTGGAAGCATTCCTCCTCTGGAACCAAGACCTGTCAGGCCATTAGAGCATAAAGTCATGGGAACAAGAAGCAAAATTTTGCTGCTGGGTCACTAGAGGTAATAGTGAGTGGCTCATCCCATTTCCACCCCTTGATTCCTGGATTCAGTGAATCCTGGCCATCAGAGAAACTGTGCCATATAGTGGAGCTAATTCAGAGCATATGCAATCTTCTGGAGAACGTGGCCCAGCCCTGAAATGTACTGACTCCTTGTGGTCCAGGTTTCAGCCAAGCAACCAACCAACCAAACTGTCAGAGCCATTCCTATATTGCTCCCCCTCTGCAAAGTGCAACATTCAATGCTGAATCTCTGTTCTGTGAGCTTCTGTCAACAAGTTCAGCCTGATGTTATGTTCCTTCTACTATAATCTCACATCCGTAGTATCCATTCCCAAACAAGTTCCCTGGTTTTCTGCCTGTATAAATTAGAAAACTGAAGCAGTTTTTGTTGGAGCATAACACTGATCCTCGTGGGTTTCACCTTGTACCTCACCTTAGGAGCCTGCAGGGACTGGACTCTAGTTATAGGTGTGAAAGGAAAGAGGGGTCCTGAGGAAAGTGAGCATTGTCTTTTGTGGCAGCTGTCTCGGGAGGTGGGGAGAGCAGGATTGGTGCCCTCAGATTGAGGTGAAAAGGCCAGTGCCACTGAGTGGAGAGGTCAGTAGCCTGGGAGGTGGGGAGGCACTCCTGCCGGGGTTGAGGAGACTTCTTCCACTGGTAAAGAAGGCGCTTGAGCTGGGAATTTGAACCTCTGAGCTCATTGTTTTCTTTCACCACTTTGTCCGGCAACATTAGAGCAAACAACCAATGTCATTATATTCATGAGTTTTCCAAGAATGTTCAAAAGTATCATGTACAGAGTCACCCAGCTCCTTGCTCCTTACAAGTGGTTGATGAGTATCCCGTGCAGGTATTTTACGTATCTCTGTAACAGTTCACCCCATGCACTATTGGTGCTCTCTTTACTACTGGAAATTGAGTCATTAGCATCTTTAAATCGAATTATACTAGAGAGCAAACCTAGAAACCCCAGAGCCAATTCAGAAACTCATCCTTAGGACTTCCCTGGTGGTGCAGTGGTAAAGAATCAGCCTTCCAATGCACGAGACGTGAGTTCGATCCCTGGTCGGGGAACTAAGATCCCACATGCCACGGGACAACTAAGCCCACGTGCCACAAAGTACAGAGCCCACGTGCTCTGGAGCCCTCGTGCCACAACTAGAGAGAGAAAACCCGCACGCCACAACTAGAGAGAAGCCCACGCCACAACGAAAGATCCTGCACGCCTCAATGAAGAACCCGCCTGCCAAAACTAAGACCCGAAGCAGCCAAAATTAATTAATTAATTAATTAATTAAATATTAAAAAAAAGAAACTCATCCTTAAAATTCTGTTCCTCTAGAATCACTGTCATTACCAAAACTTGTTTTGGTCAGTGTTCTACAGAGAAACAACCAATAGGATTTTTTTAACTTATCATTTATGTATTTATTTATTTATTATGAAGGATGGGCTTTTGTGATTATGGAGGCTGAGAAATCCCATGAAAGCCAGTGGTGTCTGAGTCTGAAGACCTAAGAACCAGGGGGTACGATGGTGTAAATCCCAGTCAAAGGGCCATAGAAGATGAGATGAGGTGTTTCAACTCAAATAATGAGACAGAAAAGGGGAGAGCAAATTCCTCTTTCCCTTATCTTTTGTTCTAGTCAGACCCTCAATGGACTGGATGGTGATGCCCACCCACATTGGGGAGCACACTCTCCTAAGTCCACCAATTCAAATGCCAATCTCATTGAGAAACACCTTCACAGACATGCCCAAGTAATGTTTAATCTGGGTGCTCCGTGGTCAGTCAAGTTGACACTAAAATTAACCATGACATCCCCGTGGAGCCTAGTGCAATGCCTTGCCCTCAGAAAATGTGTACACAATGACCAGCAGGTGTTCAATTCTCTAAGTTTTAAAGGTCCCTGTCAAGTTGGAAACACTGTAGTCCCTGGTTCTTTATATTAATTTTTAAAATCACCCCATTTTCATAATGGTGAATGTCAGGTGAAAACAGGGTGAACATAGACTGAGGTTTCTTTTCATGCAGAAGTTTTGTGACCCAACGCAAGTTCACGTTCCGACACACAGGGAGGCCAAACTGCAATGTTGAAGTTTGGAGCAGAGAAAGGTTGATTGCGGGTCCAAGAAAGGAGGATGAGTGGCTCGCACTCAAAAACCCCAAACTCCCTGAAGGGTTTCAGCAAAACATTTTTAAAGGTCAGGTGCGGGGGTGGTGCGTTGCAGGGTGTGTGGTCAGCTCGTGCACAGTTCTCTGATTGGTTGATGGTGAGGGAACAGAGCAGTTAACATTATCAATCCTTAGGCGCCAGTAGGTCTGGGGGCTTGTGACCGTCAAGTAGTTAATTTCTTCCATTTGGTGGTGGTTTTAGCATCTGTGAAACAACTCGGGAAGTGTCCATCAGATACTATTATCTGGGTACTTCAGAGAGGAGCTCCAGCAGAGGGCGTGGGGGAGGGCTCTATCCCAGGAAGGCCCCCTAGGGGCCTGCTCCGTTATAGTTTCTGTCTGGTTGATGCATTTAGGGGTTACAAGGAAAAGAAGAAGGTAGAACCAGGAAAAGTTCTGTAACGGAACAGAAGCAGGGAAGGGGAACCCTGGGACTGTGCTGTGCAAATAAGGCTCCTCACTGGAGAACATCCCCAAATGATACCTTAGGAGGAGAGAGAAAAGCGTAGCCTGAGACTAAAAGTCTATATAAAGCTGAAAGGATAGTGTTGCTGGAAGGCAAAGGGGCTGAGAGAATGGAGAAAACGGGAATGGATTAGGTATGACACCAGCACAGTAGAGTGAAGCTGCTCATTCTTTAAGAAGTGGTAATGTTCTTGTCAGAAATACGCTGATATGTTAGTAACTATGAATATTCGTAGTCATGGAATTCTAGAATTCTATGGATAGGATGGACACGAGACACATAATCCATCACATTTCACAGATAAAAGAATAGAGGTGTGGGGAGGTTGCTCCAATTTAATTTCATTAAAATACACAGAGTGCTTAATGTATTTTAAAAATAATACAGTAAGTCCCCTACATATGAGCAAGTTCCATTCCAAGAGCTCATTCCTAAGTCCAATTTGTTCGAGTCTGACAGAGTTAGCCTTGGTAACCAACTAACACAATCAGCTATAGAGTACTGTTCTATAATAGGTTTATAACACTTTTCACACAAATAATACATAAAAAACAAACAAACAAAAAATAAAGAAATTTTTAATCTTACAGTACAGTACCTGGAAAAGGACAGTAGTACAATACAACAGCTGGCATCCAGGGGCTGGCATCGAGTGGACAGGCAAGGAAAGTTACTGACTGGAGGAGGGAGAGGAGGTGGGAGATGGTAGAGCTGAAGGATCGTCAGCAACAGGAGACGGAGGGCAAGCTGCAGTTTGCAGTGAGTACACGCCTGACGTTGATGGAACGTACGTTCGCATCTTTGAAAGTTTGCAACTTGAAGGTTTGTATGTAGGGGACTTACTGTATTATACACCGAAGGGGAGAATATCAAAAAAGACCAGATCCTTTCCTGGAGCTTATTATGCCACTAGTAGAATAAGACAAACATAAAGAACAAATGTAATGGGTGCTACAATGGAAGAAAAACAAATTGTAAGGAATCACGGAACAGAAAAGCATCACTTTGGACTCAAGGAATCACAGAATCCTTTGGCCCAGGGAATCACAGAAGAGGTGTCCTCAACTGGGTTTAAAAGACAGAGACTCCTAATGGTATTTCAGGCGGGATGATCTGGGAGTTACTACCCACCCTCACTCTTACCAATTTTCACTGGATAATCATATCCCATCACTCAAGAATTTTCTCAACTCTTGCTGTCTAACCTCACACACTTATCTGTTAGTGTGCCTCTTTCCTCTAAGACTGGCCTTTAAAAGTTTATTCTAATAGAGAAATTAAGGGGTCATGTCTAGATCGAAGGGATAGCAAGAACAGGGGTGAATTTTAGACATGTGGCAGAGATTGAATCACAAGTAATGGAGGGGCATAAGGAAGAGAGTGAAGCTGGTGGAAGAGAAGATTTGTAGGGGAAGAAGAGGATGGGCTTAGTTTGCCCATATGGAATCTATGCATTAATATGTCTCCACTTCCATGATTACTAATATTTACTGTTTTGGGTTCTTCCTTTGTTTTTTTAATATCCCCAAAGCACTTGTCGATATATATTTTTCATTCAGTAAGCTCAACGTGAATCACTTCATTTCAAAATAGAATGTTCTTGAGTCTCAATAGTTTTCTTCATATATTGCACCGATACATTGACCAGAAAATGATAAGAAAACTGAAAATATTGTTTACTGCATTCAAATCCTTATCATGTTTCTAAGAAAAAGTGTGATTTTTCTGCATTATCCGTATAAGAAAATGAACACATGATTACAAGAGAATCTTCATTTTAAGTTTAACAAAATTCTAGACACATTGACTGAATCTAGGTAATTTTTGTTTTTTCCTAAGTAGAAACCACTTCTGAATAACACTGCTAGCTCAGTTGCGAGTATGAGAGGCACTCTTGTGCATGGCTTTTTAATCCTTCTTGAAATCTGCAAATTATTTTTTGAAATCAGCTAACTCTCTCACCTTTAAAGAAGACTTTTTAAGGATGCTATTAAAAAATAATAGTTTTCTGTTATAAGCTGTCTCCTAGTTCACCTAAGTGTTTAAGTTAACAAAAGACTCGTCAAAAGACAATTTTATCTCAAAGTTGTTGCAGTCAGAATGAATTTCAGCAGATGCAGCCACTGTGGGATTCAAAGGAGTGGACAGAATTTCCACCCGGAAGGCTTTAGGTTCCCCAACAGAGGAGAAATGTGATAGAACTCAAGTGTACTGAAGGAGAATTAGGGTAGAATGGCTGTGGATACCCCAAAACACAACCTGATGAGTTGAAATGTGTCTTGGGATCAGACCTGAAACAGAACATTCAGTCTTTATGCAGACCACTGCAGTCGGAATAGCATTGGTCCAAATCCTAGTTCTACCCTGTACCTTAGGTAACTTTGTTAAACTCATGGACTCTTAGTTTCCTTGACCATTCCTACTGTATACGGTTGTAATGAGGATTAAATAAAAACATACACATGAAGCATTTAGTATGGTTCTGGGAACATTGACAATGAGCAATAAATATTGACTACTAATTTTATCTACAATTTTGAAGCATCCTTCATCATGAATGTATACAATACTTTAGAGCACACTGATTTAAATACTAAGAAATTCAACTTAAAACTGAAACCTTAATGCCTACATTTTTGGAAGTCTGGATATACTGAGCACAATGTTTTTTTCAAAAGCTTGTTGTGACAGATTATTTGAAGAGGATAATTGATAGTCAGGGAAGCAGAGTCTTGTGAAGCAGAAGGCTCCACAGAAATAATCCTGGGCGTTTTCTAAAAAAGATGTACAACTTAGTAAAATAATTCTGTTAGTGTATTACATGTAGTAGATATTTAGGAAATTAATTAATGGCATTTTTGAGATCAAAATGCTTGACATTACAATTAAGATTATAAAATACGTTTAAGGAAATAGTAGAGATTGTTTACTTCAGATAAATGTTTTCAGAGACATAAGTTAGCTACAGATTTTTCATGGAAAAAGGGATCCCATTTCTTTTTCATTTAGTAGTGTGAACTTTTGGTCCTTTTCTGTTATTATTTCTGGGTGGGTACAGAGCTTATGATTTCTCTGAGAAGCTATTAGAATTTCACAGGAGAAATTGTTGAAAAATATTTCAGTCTCTAAAGTTGCTACAACATTCGTAAAAAAGATGGATTTTAGTCGAATTGAAAGATTTTCTTGTTTCCATTAGATAGTTTAGTGAAAACTTCATTGGTTTCATGGAAATTAGAGAAGCCAAGGTCTCCCATGTCATCTCTGTGGTCTTTCTACCAACATACACTGAGTATCTCCTTAAGTTTTTCTCGATTTTTAGTTCATGCCATCAAAATACCTCCATTTTCTCTCTAACTTCATTTCGATGCTTCAGATTCTACTATAAATATGATTGCTTTCAAAACATACTGATCCTAATATTCAATAAATATTTAATTTTTACTTTTCTCCCAGCATACAGTAAAAAGTAACCAAGAGCTGGGATCGAGAGATAAATAGGCAGAGAACCAAAGCTGTGGCTAAATTGTTGCTTCTATGGTCAAATATTGAGGGGAGTCCAAGATCGTCTAAGAACTAGTCCCTAACCATAAAGAAATAAAGCACGTATACTTAAAGGATAGAAATGTCAAAAGAAACCCTTTATTGGTCCCAGTTTTCCTCTCTCACAGATATGTGTCATGGGCACACTGATGGCAGTCAGAGGTGTCAGACCAAGGAGAGGAACGTGACACTGGGGACTTTTTTGGGCCTTAAGCAGGTGGCAGACCTCGCTGTCACTCGCACGTTTTGTCTGGTTGCTCTAGACTGCTCACCCTATGTCGTCTGCTCTACAGAGCTGACCTTGGAGTCAGAAGAGTCGGGTTCAAATCCAGGATCTGGCCGTTCTTATTTGTGTGACCTTAGGCATGTTAAGTACCTGCTGGAACATCAGCACGTCCATCTGTTAAAAATGGAGCTAATAATCTACTCACAAATTTATGGCACGAAGGAAATGAAACGATGTACAAGAGACTTGCATGACACTGGCTGAAAATATTAGCTGTCTTCTCCACCAGACCCACCGTGGAACAAAGTGTCGTCTTTGTAACGTTTTATTATTTTCTCTCCCTGAAGAGAACCCTTTTGCAATTTTCATGCTTTCCTGATAGCAACGAAGAAATGTTAGAGAGTAAATGTCTCAGTTTCCGATGTCTCATCCCACAGCTCACGTGCATCGTACCACCCTTGTCTTGGGGGAAAGACAAGTTAAACCAACAGTAGGTTTGTCATTGTTACATTAATATTTAGTAAAAATCATGTGACAGTGTAGAAAGCTGGATTTAGAATATGACATCTAACAAAAATCATGTCTTAAATTATCTAAGCCTTAGTCCCCTTCTCTTTAAAATGAGGGTACTACTTTCCCTTTCTTCCCCAGAGAGTATTTTTTGTACCAAGTTAAATCCTTCTGTAGGAAAATATTTTAATATATCTCAGTGTACAGACATAAAATTATGAAGTTTACATTTCAAAGAAACCACGCAAGTTAGCCAACGAAGCTGTCACACTTCAACAGTGTGAAAATCGGGCAGTATTGGAGGCAATATTCAACAGCTTCATAGTGAAGACAGGTAGAATACAGGGACTCACTCTACCCTGAATCATGCAAGTTTCTGATCCCTGAAAGAACAGGATAGGAAAGAAGCAAAAAAAGCAGGGAATGATGATTTTTAACAACAACAACAAATACAGAGTTTTAAGTACAATCCACTCAAGCAGTGAGAATATGAAGGGAACGGATTGTGTGGCCAGTGGAAGTTCCCTCTCGGCAGTCATCTGGAGGCAAGGAGCAACTATATAGTTCAGGGACACATAAACTGAGAACAATAAATATTAAAATTCGAAGTGATTGGCTTGCAATGACCTATTATTTCCATGATCTAAAACTGACTACTCAAAAGTCACAGGGATAACCTCTCAATCTCCCTAGAGGTATGGCTGCCACGGGTACCCAACAGCAAAGGAGACATTTGTAGTGATGATACCTGGAGAGGATGGAAGTTTTCTGTTGATTCTCAGCCACTGCCTTTCTTTTTTATAGCAACCATCTGGATACCAGCAGTGCTCAAATCTTTTTCTTTTCATCCATGGCATTAAGGATAGAGAAAACACACACACACACACACACACGCCCCTCACTTTGACTAGTTCTTTTAACAAGGCATGGTAAGAACTGCCTACAGGAGGAAAAAGGACGTGGAAAAACACACTCCATAAGAATTTCCAGTCCAGGCGAGAGTGCCAGACCACCAGGCCTTGATGTGTTTGGACAGTGCCAGAACCAGCAGGTCAGAAAACAGAGTTTTGCTGAGGCATAAAGAATGAGAGGGGAATAATTTTTCAGCTCTGGAGAGTCGGAAGTCAACCTAAGAGCAAAGAAGTAATGCCAATTATATTTTCAGAAAAGTCCTTTAACGATCCTACTCTTTGTCTATTATCAAGGAAAATCAGCTGGGGGAGGGGGCTAGAGGTTGGCAATGAGAGAGAGAAGGGAAAGGCTGGATACTAGCTTTAAAAGAAATGGATTTTTGACGAAAGAAATTTCATCATTTTGGTACATACTTAATTTTTTTTTTTTTTTGCGGTACACGGGCCTCTCACTGTTGTGGCTTCTCCCCTTGCGGGGCACAGGCTCCGGACGCGCAGGCTCAGCAGCCATGGCTCACGGGCCCAGCCGCTCCGCGGCATGTGGGATCCTCCCGGACCGGGGCACGAACCCGTGTCTCCTGTATCGGCAGGCGGACTCTCAACCACTGCGCCACCAGGGAAGCCCCATACTTAATTTTTTTAAACCAGCCTCAATCAGCCGATGAAGATGTGCCGTCCTGTTTCCTCTGTCCTTGGAAATAGAATTGTGTTTATTCATTCACTGTCACAATAAAGATTAAAACTTTGATGTCAAATACTAACCTGAATGATAGAAAAGCTATTTTATATATTTTAACAGTGGGGAAATGCCTTTACAAGCAACATATTTTCCTGTGTTGAGTTCCTTCAAAATTAAATTTATGGACCATTCATACATTCCAAAAGTGCACGGTCACTGTAGTGTCTAAATGTATCATATGACTTCAGGAATTCAGACGTGGCAGTTCTTCCTACTGAGGCATTAATTGTATAATTGGCAAGTTTAAGAATTAAATATAAAAATCAGTATATTTATCTGGATTTTAAAATATATTTTGAATTACTAGCTGGTAATTATACTGCTTGAAGTAGAAAAGGGCAGACATTTTTGTTAAAGAGTTTGGAAAAAAAAAGAAAGGCAAAACCACTTTGTAGAGTTACCAAAAGGGATAGCAGTTTGGTATAAGATGTCAGCTTCCTGGCTCCAACTGGTCTAAGTAGAAAAGGAAAAAAAAAAAAACCCACACAGATATTGCCTGAAAGGAAAATAGTCTTGGGGTCCTGCTATTAGCTGAATATTGGATTTTATGCAAAGCATCTCAGTTTCCTTGCCTGGCAATTCAATATCCCCGTATCTGTTTTACCTCCCTTGAACAATAGATCTGAAAACAAGTTAGAAACATATAAAAAGGCACTGAAGAATAAAGAGTTCTACCAAGAAAGTTCTATTATTATTATTTGGTTTAATGACTCATACGAATCGTGCTCACAGTGGCTTCTCTGGCAGATTTGTAACATTTTTCCTGGTTCTAAGCCCACTTTCACTTGGATTCTTTACAGTCTGGGTTTTTATGGAGGAGACATTCTGACTCTAGGTGAAGTGAGATGTGGATTTGGATTTTTAGCAGTTTTCCAGAGAAAAGAATTGACCTCTCCCAAACATCAACTCTGTTCTTTAAAAAATAAATGGTGTTTCTTCTTCAGTGAGGTGTAATCACCCTAATAAGCAACAAAGAATCGCAGCACAGTTAATTTTATCAAGAGATGGAGCTCGCACTTGATTTTCTCAAACAGGTGACAAAAGTTGTTGTAAAAGGTCACATCACTTTGTAAGATATTCAGCCAAAGAAATGAGAACAAAACTAGGTCATGTGGGGCCAGTGAAACACCTGGTAATATTTGGAGAATAAATAAAAGAAGAAAATGGATGACCCCACCAAAATGAAGCAACATGGAACATGGCAAACACTGGGAAGTTCTTTTCCTTCAAATGCACATCTCTTTATCCATGTGGGTAATGTCCCTTCACTCCTGGTCAGCTTTCCCTTATGGTTGACCTTTTCAGGGAACAATGTCTCTGCATTCAGTGAGCCAAGTTGAGGTTAGGGAGTATTTCTGAGGCCTTTCCCACTGTTCTCTCAGCTTTTAACTGGGGTTTTCCCTACCAGTTGCAACCTAACAACAAAATCTTTATGATTTCCCTCAACAGACACTGTATTCCACCACAAATGTAATGACTAATAGTAGTTGTTTTCTTTTTAACATCTTTATTGGAGTATAATTGCTTTACAATGGTGTGTTAGTTTCTGCTTTATAACAAAGTGAATCAGATATTCATATATCCCTGTATCCCCTCCCTCTTGCGTCTCCCTCCCTCCCACCCTCCCTATCCCACCCCTCTAGGTGGTCACAAAGCCCCGAGCTGATCTCCCTGTGCTATGCAGCTGCTTCCCACTCGCTATCTATTTTTACATTTGGTAGTGTATATATGTCCATGCCACTCTCTCACTTCGTCCCAGCTTAATAGTAATTTGAAAGGCATTCTTATGATGTCATTATTGTTAGCAATTTCCTCACAGGCTCTGATCCCTTTAAGAGCAAGTGATATTATTTTTAGATTTTTTGGTATTATTTTCTGTATTCCCAACACCTAGCAAAATACCTGTTATGACAATAGAGGCTCAATCAGTGTTTGTTGATATATGAATAAATCCTTAGAGGCTCTGGTGAACGTCGACTACACGTGAAGCAATATACCAGGTGCCCATAGAGGAGATGTACTTACATCTTTGTGTTCAGTACCTTTATCCGTGAAATAAGGATGTTCGAACCTGTTTTAGCTACCACACAGGGTAGGTGTGAAAAGCAAAATAAGAAATATAAAAGGAAGTTTATCGAAAAATGAAAGATGTTCTAAGATAAAATGTCACTCCTAAGCAACTATGTGACCATGTTATGAACCACATTCATATCCTGCAAAACCTAATTTCATGTGTCAAAGTCAGTTTCCATTGATGTGGGTCCTTCCCCAGACAATACTATGTGAAAGAGGTTTTAATCTATTTTCTGTTCTCATCTGTATCTCTATCTCTATCTGTATCTGCATCACTAAAGGGCAAGTCTGCAGCTGAGCTACTTGCCCATTTAATCATGTGACATGGAAGATGGCCTATATAGACAAACTTACAAATCACCATGATTACCAAATGTGGTGCCGCAGGAGGCCTCTCAGGAAATGTGAAGATAAGAAAGGGTAAGGGACGCCAAAGCAAGCAATCAGCTGAAACAAAGAGCACTTGAAGACAATGGAAGAAAAAAGAAGTATCATGATGTGAGCTTTTAATAGAAAAGTCCTAGAAGGAAAGCTAAGTAAATAACTATATGGCAAAAGTACCAGAGAACTGAACAACATTTTATTTCTTACAGAAGTAAGTTACTTAATAATTTAGCAACAGCCTAATAGATGCCAAACAGCGGTCTTGGCTCAAAGGAAACATTTGCAAGGATGGCAGTCCTTATCCTTCTGGAGATGTAAACCTGTTGAAGGGGTAGTCAATGAACTAGAATTGAACAGTAGCATCCCCCCAGCTCAGGGCACCCTTAAAACCCTGGTAGCATTTATCTCCTCTCCTCCTTCCTGAGGACAGGAAGAAGCAAGAAAGGGATTAGTCCAGAATGAATGAGGAAACCCAAGAGATAAAGCGGCCAAAGAAGCAGAAGTTATGAAAACCTAGGGATAGACAACAGAGAAAACGAAATGAGTGACACTCATGAGTAAACCTATGTAGGCGAGCATGAGGGGAGCGAGAGGGGCACTTCTGCAGCCTTCAAGCTCAGACTCCTGAAAAGCAGCCATCAGTATTATTTCAGCCTTGTCTTTAATGATAAACACTTACTGGTGCCCAAGGTCATGACCTTTAGAGGGCAGTAGTTCACTAGTATCCACTGGAGATGAGAATGGCTTGCAGAGCTGTGATTAGAATAAAATGTGTGGAGATTTTTACATGGGTCATCCAAAAAGTGACTTTTTCTCCAGACACAGCTGGGTTAAATGTTTTTCTGGTGCCTACTTTTTCATTATAATGATGCCTCCGGGAATCTATGAAGGAAAGAAATTTAATTTGGCTATGAGTAAGGGTGCTGCTAGAAAAGCTTAAAATTCTTTAGCACTTTTTTTTCCCCCCCAAGAAGGAAACAATAGACTTAAGTGTTTTAAAAATGTGCTGACTTCTATCAGGGTTTTAAAATAGACTGATAGGAAGGTTACAGCTCCCACACCCTGCCTGCTGGGCTGAGAGGGGAAACTCTCCCCTAGCTTCACACCCAGTCACCTTGTCGAAACTGGATCCAGTTCAAGGTGACAACGTCCTCCGGGTCGCCTGTGAATGGGTGCACAGCAGATGAGAAGGTGATGGACTCGCCATGTCCTCAGCACTTTGGGACGTTCCCTGGAGGCTTGCCTCACATTCAGCCGAAAGTAACTTCACAAAGTTGTTCTGGCCAAGAGGCTTTGGCTCTGAACCAGCAAGAAAATATTTCTAATTCTTTTTTATTTTCAAGCTAAGGTCAAAAGAACCTTGAATCCTTAAGAGGTTTTCCAGTATCTTTCACTTGCTCTGTGTGCAGTATAACAACTTGAAGTAAAAAAGGTTTACTCTTCTCCTTTCAATACATGGCATATTACACCTTAGAGGAGGGACCTAAGCAGAGTTATCACGTGTGCTGTGAAACTAGGTGAATAACTGAACCTTCTTTCTTTGACTGGGCATATGCAGTGCCATTTTTGGTAAAGTGCCATCGACTAAGGAGGAAATCTGCTCAGAAGATTCTGGAGTCATGTGGCTACTGACAAAGTTAATTGCTTTAAAAAAGGAAAGGAGTAGTGGTTAGAAGGGTTGGGGACAGTGGTTGGGGATTGTAAAGGTTCCTGCTTAAAAATAAATTGGTATTAGGGAAATGCAACAAAAAGAATGAAATACCACTTCAGAGCCATTAATACGGCTATTGTTAAAACACACACACACACACACACACACACACACACACACACACACACACACAGAAAATAACAAGTGTTGGTGAGGATGGGAAGAAATTGGAATCCTTGTGCGTTGCCGATGGGAATCTAAAATGGTGCAGCCACTATGGAAAACAGTATGGCGGTTCCTCAAAATATGAAACATAGAATTTCCATGAAATCCAGAATTCCACTTCTGGGTATGTACCCAAAAGAATTAAAAGCAGGGATTCAAACAGATACACCCATTTTCATGGCAGCATTATTCACAATAGCCAAAATAACCCAAATGTCCATTGACAGATCGATGGATAAACAAAATGTGGTATTTACATACCATGGGATAAGTAAAAGGAAGGTAGGTCTGACACATACTACGACATGGATGAGCCTTGAAGGTATTATACTAAGTGATATAAGCCAGACACAAAAGGACAAATATTGTGTGATTCCACTTATATGAGGTGCCTAGAATATTCAGATTCCTTCTGTATGGAGACAGGAGGCAAGGTGGAATGGGGAGTTATTGTTTAATGGGTATAGATTTTCAGGTCAGGAACACGGAAAGTATGTGGTGATGATTGTTGGACTATAAAGTGAATATACTTAATGCCACTGACTTTACACCTAAATGTCATGTCACGGTAAATGTCACATTTTTTATGTGGTATATTTTGCCAGAAAAACAATTTTGGTAGATCACGAATGGCAGAAGCTCTAGCCATTGCTATTTATTTTCCAATGTCACCCTCAAGAATCTCCAGTAATAATGTCTCCACATGCATTACCCTTCACTAAGCTGCTTATGGGAAATGCAGCTATGAAAGTTCTTTTACGTTATGCATGGTGTACAGATGAGAGCGTTTCTCCAGGGTTTGTTCCCAAGAGTTCAGTGCTAACTCAAGAGAGTGTATCTTCAAATTTCCTGAATAATAATAAACAGATTCCCAAGGTGCTTATACTTGTTTAAACATTCTCAAGCAGTAATAGTTACTTTACATCCTGGCCAACTTTCAGTGGCAACTAATTGTGTATTATAGGGCTTTAATTGGCATTTGCTGATTCTTAATAATTTATTACATATATGTGCCATGTATTCTATATATACTTATGTATAATTAGTAATGATATGTGATTATATCATAGTTAGTGATGTTGAGCATCTTTTCATGTACCTGTTGGTCATTTGTATGTCTTCCTTGGAAAAATGTCTATTCATATCCTCAGTCCATTAAGAAAAAAAATGATCTGGGTTTTTCCACTATTAAGTTGTACATTCTCTATGAATTCTTCAGATGAGTCCCTGTATTCAACTCTAGGGTTTCTCTCTTTTTTTTTAATGGTTTCTCTTTCTTTGTTGAACTTCTTGTTTTGTTTATGCATTATTTTCCTAATTTCATTTAGTTGTCTATCTGTGTTTTCTTATATTTTACTGAAACTCTTTAGAAGATTATTCTGAATTCTTTGTCAGACAGACATACATTTCCGTTTCTTTAGGGTCATTCATTGGAGCTGTATTAGTTTTCATTGGTAGTGTCATGTTTCCTCAGTTATTCATGATTCTTGTGGCCTTGCAGTGGTCCATGAGCATTTGAAGAAGTAGGAACCTGTTCCAGTCTTCACAGACTGGCTTTGGCAGGCAAATCGCTTTACTAATCAGCCAGTTCAGAGATTCTGGGTGGGCTGTCTGGTGGTGTTTGCAGGCAGGCTTGCCGCTGGTAGGTGGGAAGGTCTGGTGCCTGCATCAGCAGGCGGGCAAGCCTGGTACTTGGATCCATGGGGACAAGTCCAGTGCCTGGAACTTGGGTCCACAGGAGCCGACCAGATGCTGGGAACCAGTGGTATGGGCTAGTCGTCTGGGTCTCTTGGGGTTGGCCTGGTACGAAGGTGGGGTGGGAGCTTGGGTTTGCTAGAGCCCACCTTGAGACTGGGCCTGCAGGTGCCAGCCTTGTGCTAGTTTGGGCCATGAGCCTGGGTCTGTGGGACCCTACTGGGAGCCCAGACCCCTAGAGGCTTGTCTGGCACTGGGGCTGAAGGGGGCTTTGGTGCGTGTGAGCCAGCTCATGGGGGCCAACCTGGTGTGGGGGTGAGTCGGCAGCCTGGGTTCACAGGAGCCAGTTTGGAGGCTAACTCTGCAGAGGCCAGCCTGGCACTGGGCCCAGTGGCAAGCTTAGGTTTGTAGGAGTCTGCCTGGAGCCTGGGGCCGCGGGAGCTGCCTATGGCTTCGATGGACTGGGAGCTTGGGTTTCTGGGATCGCACCAGGAGCGTGGTGATGCGGTACCTCCTGGGGCTGTGGGGAATGTCCAGCTTGTTCAGGATTTGGCCACTTTTCTCTTGAGTTGTCACTTCTATTTGTAGAAGTTATTTATAAATACTGGATTCTTAGTAATGCATTGTTAGTTTTATATAAATTAAATATCATCTCTGAATTGGTGGCTTGCCTTTTCACTCTCTTAAGGGTGACTTTTGAGGAGTAGAATATTCTAAAGCTAGGAATTTCTCAATCTTTTACATCATAACTAGTGCTTTCTGTGTAGTATCAAGAAATAATGACACTCTTTTATATTGTATTGTAAAAGTTTCACTGTTCTGCCTTTCATCTTTAGGCATTTAGTGGTCCTGGAATTGCTGTTTGTGTCTGACGTGAGGTTGCGATCAAATTGTATGTTTTTCATAAATGGACACGAAATTAACAGCACTATTTATTGAAATGTCCATTTGTTTCCCACCATGATGCAATTCTGATGTTATAATATATATTTTTTTTTCACATCTTTATTGGAGTATAATTGCTTTACAATGGTGTGTTAGTTTCTGCTGTGTAACAGAGTGAATCAGCTATACATATACATATATCCCTGGATCTCCTCCCTCTTGAGTCTCCCTCACTCCCACCCTCCCTATCCCACCCCTCTAGGTGGTCAAAAAGCACTGAGCTGATCTCCCTGTGTTATGCAGCTGCTTCCCACTAGCTATCTATTTTACATCTGGTAGTGTATTTATGTCCATGCCACTCTCTCACTTCATCCCAGCTTACCCTCCCCCAACCCCATGTCCTAAAGTCCATTCTCCACATCTGCATCTTTATTCCTGTCCTACCCCTAGGTTCATTAGGACCTTTTTTTTCAGATTCCATGTATATGTGTTAGTGTATGGTATTAGTTTTTCTCTTCCTGACTTACTTCACTCTGTATGACACTCTCTAGGTCCATCCACCTCACTACAAATAATTCAGTTTCATTTCTTTTTATGGCTGAGTAACATTCCATTGTATATATGTGCCACATCTTCTTTATCCATTCATCTGTCGATGGACACTTAGGTTCCATGTCCTGGCTATGTAAATAGAGCTGCAATGAACATTTTGGTACATGACTCTTTTTGAATTATGGTTTTCTCAGGGTATATGCCCAGTAGTGGGATTGCTGGGTCGTATGGTAGTTCTATTTTTAGTTTATTAAGGAACCTCCATACAGTTCTCCATAGTGGCTGTATCAATTTACATTCCCACCAACAGTGCAAGAGCGTTCCCTTTTCTCCACACCCTCTCCAGCATTTTATTCCTTGCAGATTTTTTGGTGGTGGCTATTCTGACTGGTGTGAGGTGATACCTCATTGTAGTTTTGGTTTGCATGTCTCTAATTATTAGTGATGTTGAGCATTCTTTCATATGTTTCTTGGCAGTCTGTATATTTTCTTTGGAGAAATGTCTATTTAGGTCTTTTGCCCATTGTTTGATTAGGTTGTTTGTTTTTTTGATATTGAGCTGCATGAGCTGCTTGTCAACTTTGGCGATTAATCCTTTGTCAGTTGCTTTGTTTGCAGATATTTTCTCCCATTCTGATGGTTGTCTTTTTGTCTTCTTTATGGCTTCCTTTGCTGTGCAAAAGCTTTTAAGTTTCATTAGGTCCCATTTGTTTATTTTTGTTTTTATTTCCATTTCTCTAGGAGGTGGGTCAAAAAGGATCTTGCTGTGATTTATGTTAATAGAGTGTTCTGCCTATGTTTTCCTCTAAGACTTTTATAGTGTCTGGCCTTACATTTAGGTCTTTAATCTATTTTGAGTTTGTTTTTGTATA
The DNA here is from genome assembly GCF_003676395.1 of Aethalodelphis obliquidens. NCBI lineage: Eukaryota > Metazoa > Chordata > Mammalia > Artiodactyla > Delphinidae > Aethalodelphis > Aethalodelphis obliquidens. The sequence continues at coordinate 17,896,077 of NW_020837967.1, read as the reverse complement.
TGGTGTTAGGCAGTATTCTAATTTCATTCTTTTACATGTAGCTGTCCAGTTTTCCCAGAACCACTTCTTGAAGAGGCTGTCTTTTCTCCATTATATATTCTTGCCTTCTTTATCAAAGATAAAGTGACTGTATGTGCGTGTGTTTATCTCTGGGCTTTCTATCCTGGTCCATTGATCTATATTTCTGTTTTTGTGCCAGTACCATACTGTCTTGATTACTGTAGCTTTGTAGTTTAGTCTGAAGTCCAGGAGCCTGATTCCTCCAGCTCTGTTTTTCTTTCTCAAGATTACTTTGGCTATTCGGGGTCTTTTGTGTTTCCATTCAAATTGTGAATTTTTTTGTTCTAATTCTGTGAAAAATGCCACTGGTAGTTCGATAGTGATTGCATTGAATCTGTAGATTGCTTTGGGAAGTATAGTCATTTTCACGATATTGATTCTTCCAAGATCATCGTATATCTCTCCATATGTTTGTATCATCTTTAATTTCTTTCATCAGTGTCTTATAGTTTTTGGCATATAGGCCTTTTGTCTCCTTAGGTAGGTTTATTCCTAGGTACTTTATTCTTTTTGTTGCAATGGTAAATGGGAGTGTTTCCTTAATTTCTCTTTCAGATTTTTCATCATTAGTGTATAGTAATGCAAGAGATTTCTGTGCATTAATTTTGTATCCTGCTACTTTACCAAATTCATTGATTAGCTCTAGCAGTTTACTGGTAGCATCTTTAGGATTCTCTATGTATAGTATCATGTCGTCTGCAAACAGTGACAGCTTTACTTCTTCTTTTCTGATTAGGATTCCTTTCATTTCTTTTTCTTCTCTGATTGCTGTGGCTAAAGCTTCCAAAACTAAGCTGAATAATAGTGGTAAGAGTGGGCAACCTTGTCTTGTTCCTGATCTTAGAGGGAATGGTTTCAGTTTTTCACCACTGAGAACGATGTTGGCTGTGGGTTTGCCATATATGGCCTTTATTATGTTGAGGTAAGTTTCCTCTGTGCCTATTTTCTATAAATGGGTGTTGAAATTTGTCAAAAACTTTCTCTGCATCTATTGAGATGATCATATGGTTTTTCTCCTTCAATTTGTTAATATGGTGTATCACGTTGATTGATTTGCATATATTGAAGAATCCTTGCATTCCTGGAATAAACCCCACTTGATTATGGTGTATGATCCTTTTAATGTGCTGTTGGATTCTGTTTGCTAGTATTTTGTTGAGGATTTTTGTATCTATGTTCATCAATGATATTGGCCTGTAGTTTTCTTTCTTTGTGACATCCTTGTTTGGTTTTGGTATCAGGGTGATGGTGGCCTCGTAGAATGAGTTTGGGAGTGTTCCTCCCTATGCTATATTTTGGAAGAGTTTGAGAAGGATAGGTGTTAGCTCTTCTCTAAATGTTTGATAGAATTCAGCTGTGAAGCCATCTGGTCCTGGGCTGTTGTGTGTTGGATGATTTTTAATCACAGTATCAATTTCAGTGCTTGTGATTGGTTTGTTTATATTTTCTATTTCTTCCTGGTTCAGTCTCAGAAGGTTGTGCTTTTCCAAAAATTTGTCCATTTCTTCCAGGTTGTCCATTTTATTGGCATATAGTTGCTTGTAGTAATCTCTCATGATCCTTTGTGCAGTGTCAGTTGTTACTTCTCCTTTTTCATTTCTAATTCTGTTGATTTGAGCTTTCTCCCTTTTTTTCTTGATGAGTCTGGCAAATGGTTTATCAATTTTGTTTATCTTCTCAAAGAAACTACTTTTAGTTTTGTTGATCTTTGCTATCATTTCATTCATTTCTTTTTCATTTATTTCTGATCTGATTTTTGTGATTTCTTTCCTTCTGCTAACTTTGGGGTTTTTTTGTTCTTCTTTCTCTAAGTGCTTTAGGTGTAATGTTAGGTTGGTTATTTGAGATGTTTCTTGTTTCTTGAGGTAGGATTGTATTGCTATAAACTTCCCACTTAGAAATGCTTTTGCTGCATCCCATAGGTTTTGGGTCATCATGTTTTCATTGTCATTTGTTTATATTTTTTGATTTCCTCTTTGATTTCTTCAGTGATCTCTTGATTATTTAGTAGTGCACTGTTTAGCCTCTATGTGTTTGTATTTTTTACAGCTTTTTTCCTGTAATTAATATGTAGTCTCATAGCATTGTGATCGGAAAAGATACTTGATACGATTTCAGTTTTCTTAAATTTACCAAGGTCTGATTTGTGACCCAGGATATGATCTATCCTGGAGAATGTTCCATGAGCACTTGAGAAGAAAGTGTATTCTGTTGTTTTTGGATGGAATGTCCTATAAATATCAATTAAGTTGATCTTGTTTAATGTGTCATTTAAAGCTTGTGTTTCCTTATTTATTTTCATTTTGGTTGATCTGTCCATTGGTGAAAGTGAGGTGTTCAATTCCCATACTATGATTGTGTTACTGTTGATTTCCCCTTTTATGGCTGTTAGCATTTTCCTTATGTATTGAGGTGCTCCTATGTGGGTGCATAAATATTTACAATTGTTATATCTTCTTCTTGGATTGATCCCTTGATCATTATGTAGTGTCCTTCTTTGTCTCTTGTAATAGTCTTTATTTTAAGTCTATTTTGTCTGATATAAGAATTGTTTGTAGTGAGGTGGATGGACCTAGAGTCTGTCATACAGAGTGAAGTAAGTCAGAAAGAGAAAAACAAATACTGTATGCTAACACATATATATGGAATCTAAGGGGAAAAAAATGGTCATGAAGAACCTAGGGGTAAGACGGGAATAAAGACACAGACCTACTAGAGAATGGACTTGAGGATATGGGGAAGGGGAAGGGGAAGCTGTGACAAAGTGAGAGAGTGGCATGGACATATATACCCTACCAAACATAAAATAGCTAGCTAGTGGGAAGCAGGCACATAGCACAAGGAGATCAGCCCGGTGTTTTGTGACCACCTAGAGGGGTGGGAGGGAGGGAGACGCAAGAGGGAAGAGATATGGGAACATATGTATATGTATAACTGATTCATTTTGTTATAAAGCAGAAACTAACACACCATTGTAAAGCAATTATACTCCAATAAAGATGTTAAAAAAAAAAAAAGAATTGCTACTCCAGCTTTCTTTTGATTTCTATTTGCATGGAATATCTTTTTCCATCCCCTCACTTTCAGTCTGTATGTGTCCCTAGGTCTGAAGTGGGTCTCCTGTAGACAGCATATATATGGGTCTTGTTTTTGTATCCATTCAGCAAGCCTGTGTCTTTTGGTTGGAGCATTTAATCCATTTACATTTAAGGTAATTATTGATATTTACATTCCTATTACCATTTTCTTAAGTTTTGGGTTTGTTATTGTAGGTCTTTTCCTTCTCTTGTGTTTCCTGCTAGAGAAATTCCTTTAGCATTTGTTGTAAAGCTGGTTTGGTGGTGCTGAATTCTCTTAGCTTTTGCTTGTCTGTACAGCTTTTGATTACTCTGTCGAATCTGAATGAGATCCTTGCTGGGTAGAGTAATCTTGGTTGTAGGTTTTTCCTTTTCATCACTTTAAATATGTCTTGCCACTCCCTTCTGGCTTGCAGAGTTTCTGCTGAAAGATCAGCTGTGAACCTTATGGGAATTCCCTTGTATGTTATTTGTTGTTTTTCCCTTGCTGCTTTTAATATTTTTTCTTTGTATTTAATTTTTGATAGTTTGTTTAATATGTGTCTTGGCCTGTTTCTCCTTGGATTTATCCTGTATGGGACTCTTCTGCACTTCCTGTACTTGATTAACTATTTCCTTTGCCTTAATAGGGAAGTTTTCAACTATAATCTCTTCAAATATTTTCTCAGTCCCTGTCTTTTTCTTTTCTTCTTCTGGGACCCCTGTAATTCGAATGTTGGTGCATTTAGTGTTGTCCCAGAGGTCTCTAAGACTGTCCTCATTCTTTTTATTCTTTTTTCTTTATTCTGCTCTGCAGTAGTTATTTCTACTATTTTATCTTCCAGGTCACTTATGCATTCTTCTGCCTCAGTTATTCTGTTATTGATTCCTTCTAGAGAAGTTTTAATTTCATTTATTGTGTTGTTCCTCAATGTTTGTTTGCTCTTTAGTTCTTCTAGGTCCTTGTTAAACATTTCTTATATTTTCTCCATTCTGTTTCCAAGATTTTACATCATCTTTACTATCATTAGTCTGAATTCTTTTTCAGGTAGACTGCCTATTCCCTCTTCATTTGTTTGGTCTGGTGGGTTTTTACCTTGCTCCTTCATCTGTTGTGTATTTCTCTGTCTTCTCATTTTGCTTAACTTACTGTGTTTGGGGTCTCCTTTTCGCAGGCTGCAGGTTTGTAGTTCCTGTTGTTTTTGGTTTCTTCCCCCAGTGGCTAAAGTTGGTTCAGTGGGTTGTGTAGGCTTCCCGGTGGAGGGGACTGGTGCCTGTGTTCTGGTGGATGAGGCTGGATCTTGTCTCTCTGGTGGGCAGGTCCACGTCTGGTGGTGTGTTTTGGGGTGTCTGTGACCTTATTATGATTTTAGGCAGCCTGTCTCCTAATGGGTGGGGTTGTATTCCTGTCTTGCTAGTTGTTTAGCATAGCATGTCCAGCACTATAGTTTGCTGGTCGTTGAGTGGATCTGGGTCTTAGTGTTGAGATGGAGATCTCTGGGAGAGCCTTCGCTATTTGATATTACATGGAGCCAGGAGGTGTCTGGTGACCAATGTCCTGAATTCAGCTCTCCCACCTCAGAGGCTCAGGCCTGACAGCTGCCCAGAGCACCAAGACCCTGTCAGCCACACAGCTCAGAAGTAAAGGGAGAAAAAAACAAAAGAAAGAAAGAAAGAAAATAAAAAATAAAAAAATAATAATTAAAATAAAAAATTTTTAAAAATTATTAAAAATAAAAAAGTAATTAAAAAAAAGAAAGAAAGAATAGTGCAACCAAACCTAAAAACAAATCCACCAATGATAAGGAGCGCTAAAAACTTTACAAAAAAAAAAATACAGACAGAATCCTCGGACAAATGGTAAAAGCAAAGCTATACAGGCAAAATCACACAAAGAAGCATATACATACACACTCACAAAAAGAAAAAGGAAAAAAAATATATATATATAAAAAAGGAAGAGCGCAACCAAATCAATAAACAAATCTACCAATGATAATAAGCTCTAAATACTAAGCTAAGATAAACATAAAACCAGAAACAAGTGAGATGCATAAATCAAACCCCAAGTCTACATTTTCTCCCAACGTCCACTGCCTGAATTTTGGGATGATTTGTTGTGTATTCAGGTATTCCACAGATGCAGGTACATCAAGTTGATTGTGGAAATTTAATCCACTCCTCCTGAGGCTGCTGGGAGAGATTTCCTTTCTCTTTGTTCCCACAGCTCCTGGGGTTCAGCTTTGGAGTTGGCCCCGCCTCTGCGTGTAGGTCACCTGAGGGTGTCTGTTCCTGCCCAGACAGGACGGGGTTAAAGGAGCAGCTGATTAGGGCTCTCTGGCTCACTCAGGCAGAGGGGAGGGAGGGGTACGGATGCAGGGCAAGCCTGTGGCGGCAGAGGCCGTCATGATCTTGCACCAGTCTGTGATGCGCTGTGCGTTGTCCCGGGGAAGTTGTCCCTGGATCATGGGACCCTGGCAGTGGCGGGCTGCACAGGCTCCCAGGAGGGGCGGTGTGGAGAGTGACCTGTGCCCGCACACAGGCTTCTTGGTGGCGGCAGCAGCAGCCTTAGCGTCTCATGCCCGTCTCTGGTGTCTGCGCTTTTAGCCGTGGCTCACGCCTGTCTCTGGAGCTCGTTTAGTCCGTGCTCTTAATCCCCTCTCCTCGCGCACCCCGAAACAATGGTCTCTTGCCTCTTCGGCAGCTCCAGACCTTTTCCCAGACTACCTCCCGGCTAGCTGTGGCGCGCTAGCCCCCTTCAGGATGTGTTCATGCAGCCAACCCCAGTCCTCTCCCTGGAATCTGACCTCTGAAGCCCGAGCCTCAGCTCCCAGCCCCTGCCCGCCCTGGCGTGTGAGCAGATAAGCCTCTCGGGCTGATGAGTGCTGGTTGGCACCGATCCTCTGTACGGGAATCTCTCCGCTTTGCCCTCTGCACCCCTGTTGCTTCTCTCTCCTCCGTGGCTCCGAAGCTTCCCCCCTCCGCCACCCGCAGTCTCCGCCCACGAAGGGGCTTCAGAGTGTGTGGAAACCTTTCCTCCTTCACGGCTCCCTCCCACTGGTGCAGGTCCCGTCCCTATTCTTTTGTCTCTGTTTTTTCTTTTTTCTTTTGCCCTATCCAGGTACGTGGGGAGTTTCTTGCCTTCTGGAAGTCTGAGGTCTTCTGCCAGCATTCAGTAGGTGTTTTGTAAGAGTTGTTCCACATGTAGATGTATTTCTGTTGTATTTGTGGGGAGGAAGGTGATCTCCACGTCTTATTCCTCAGCCATCTTGAAGGTCCCTCTCTCTATATTATTCTTTATCTTTGGGACTCTCTTCACTTCAATGTAGATAGTGTGTTCTATGCACACTGTTCTAGGTACATGTTATTCATCAAAAAACAATACAGAATAAAATTTTCTGTCTTCATTGATTTTATAGTTTTATAGGGAGAATCAGATAAGAAAAAATGAGTGCAGTAAGTAAATTGTCTAAATAAAATTAAGTGATAAGCATTATGGAAAAAGTGAAAAAGTAATTCTGGAATGGAAGGGGGTATCAGTTTAAACAGGAATGGTCTGAGCAAACACACTGAAAAGGTAATGTTTAAGAATTGAAGGAGATTAGAAAGTTTACTATGGTTCTCCAGGGAAAGAGTAATTGGCCAGTACAAAGACTAGGAAGCTGATGTATGCCTGGCAAGATCAAAGAAAAAGCAAGGAGACCAGTGTGGTTGTCTCAAAGTGAGTTAGAGCTATATTAGTGGGAACTGAGGTCATTGAGTTAATGAGGGACAGATTATGTGGGGTTCCAGGCCATTATAAGGTCTTTGGGAAGCCATTGCATCGTCTTGAAGAATCAGGTTTATGTTTCGTAGGATCCTACTGGCTGGGGTAAGAAGTGAATCAGGGAGATTAATTAGGAGGATATTGTACAAGTACACATTACATATGATTATGGTGTGAACCAGATGGATCCAATGGAGGTAGACAAATAAGGTCAAGTGCTGCATATTTTAAAAGTAGAGCCAACAAAATATACGAATAGATTGGTATGTTTACAAAAGAAAAGGGTGAGTAAGAGTGAGTCTGGGTTGGGTTTTGGGGGGATAATTAGAAATCTAATACTAGTTATATTGAGTTTGAGTTGTTCATTGGGCTTCCAACTGGAAATACTGAAAAAACGCAGAGATGTGAGTCTGTAGTTCCAAAGAGATGTCTAAATTTCAAATACAAATTCTCTTCAATTTTTCATTCTCTGAGGCACATCTACACGTTCTTAAGTACCTGGCTTTATAAGTATAGTAAGACTAGATATGTGAAAAGGCAGTCCTCCCATGCTATTCTTCTTCTCTAAGAATGTCTTAACTATTCTTTGTCCTTTGCACTTTCATAAAAATTGTGAAATAAGTTTATCAAATTCCATTAAAAAGCAAAAATAAGCAAAAACTACTAATACTTTCAATGTAATTTCTTTGAATCTGTAACATATTTTTGGAGAAATCAAGAACTTAATAGTTATGAGACTTCCAATGTGAATATGGTTTATATGTCAATTTATATAGATCTTAATTTCTCTTAATGATGTTTTATAATTTTTTTTATAGAAGTCTTGCACATATTACTTTAAAAATTTTGCTGCTATTGTAAAAGTTGTAGTTATTGCCCCTTTAGCATTTGTTGATATGCAGAAATACAGTGGATTTTTGCTTATTAATTTCTTTTCCAGCAAACTTACTAAAATTAATAATTTCTAATTGTAGATTTAATATTTAAATAATTCTAAGATCAAATTATAATTTACTAATATTAGCAATAATTCCTCTGTGGATTTTGTTACACATTTTTGCTCTTTTTCCTTTTTCTTTGTTTTTCCTTTTTGCTTGGAGGAGGCAAGGAACTATTGCACTAGGTGAGACCTATATAAAATATTGAACTGAAATGGTGGCATTACACATCTTTATTTTGCTTTTCGTCCCCAAAATGAACACTGCCAGTGTTTTACCAGTAGGTATGATGTCAGTTGTAAGGTTTTTGTAGATATGCTTTATAGGAAGTAGTTACTTTCAATTATTTGTTTGCTATGAGGTTCTGGTTTTTGGTTTCACAATGGATGGATTTTGAATTTTATCAGAAACTTCTGTATATATTGAGATAATTTATTGATTTGTACTTTAAACATTCCATGATAAATATATCTACTAATATTTTGATATGAAAAAAATTTTACATTCCTGGGGTAAACCTGGCTTGGTCATGGTATATTATCCTTTTTTTTACTCTGTTTTTAAGTCTGCTTTCCTTTCATTTGCTTTTTTGCCTCTATTGTCATGAATGACATGAAATTGTAATTTCCTTTCCCTTATGCCCTTGTTGCATTTTACTTTCTAGGTTTATGTTAGCCTCAGAAAATGAGCCACCAACTATTTCCTCTTTATCTTTTCTCTAGTCTGTGTTAGATTTTATTCACTTCTGCTTTCATTGTTCGTAAAAACTCTCTGATGAAGTCGTCTAGGCCTAGAGTTTTTTCTGAGGGAAGGTTTTTGCTTTTTTTTTTTTTTTTTTTAATATTTATTTATTTATTTAGGCTGCACCAGGTCTTAGTTGAGGCATGAAGGATCTAGTGCCCCGACCAGGGATTAAACCCGGGCCCCCTGCGTCAGGAGCGCGCAGTCTTACCCACTGGACCACCAGGGACATCCCTGAGGGAAGGTTTTTGAATAACGAGTCAAACTTCTTAATGATTTTTGGACTAATCAGGTTTTCTGTTTTTTCTTAGGTCAATTTTGCTAAGTTGTGTGTGTGTGTGTGTGTGTGTGTGTGTGTGTGTTTTTAAAGAACATTTTCATTTCACTGAAATTGTAAAATGTTGGCATAAAGCTTTTTATGATGTCTTTTCATTACCTCTTCAGTGTCTTCAATATTTGTTGAGTGTTCCTTCATAAATTTCTGAAATAGGCTATTTTGCCTGCATTTGTCTTCCTTGAATAGTATTGTTAGAGGTATTTCAATTTTATCAGCCTTTTCAAAACACCATCTTTTTACTTTGTTGATTTTACCTATTAATTGTACAAATTCTAGTTTATTGATTTCTGTCCTTACCTTTGATATTCCCTTTCCTCTCCTTTCATCAAGTTTATTTTGCTTTTCTTTCTATTCTTCTTCTAATTTCTTGAGATACATGTTTCTTTAGTTTTTCATTATATTTTCTTTTCGTGTATGCACTACCAAGCCCATAATTTTGGTTGCAACCCATAAATTTAGATATGCATTTTATTTATTGTTCAGTTCAAAATATTGTCATTTCTATTATTGGGATCAATAAGTTTTTTAGAACTCTGTTTCTTAATCTTCAATCATGTGGGAAGTTTTCTAGTTTTTGTAATTGATTTTTATCTTAATTAAATTGTATTCTTAGACTATAGAATATGTCCTATATTATTTCAATTTGAAATTTCTTGAGAGTTGATTTATGTTCCAAGAAATGGTCAGTTTTTATAATTCTGCAACATATGTTCAAAAAGAATGTTCTTGGATGAAGAATTCTGTTCCATACTGTGTTTAGGCAATGTTTGTTAATTGTGGTCTCCAAATTTCTTTTACTAATGTTTGTTCTCAAAACTGCTGATGGAAATATGCTAAAATCTTTTAGTTTGGTTGTTTTATTTTATATCAGTTTTTTATTTATACATTTTGATGCTCTGTTTTGAGGTACATTAGATTTTATCTTTAATAAGTTCCTCATTTTATTTCTAAAAATATTTATTTGTGTTTTGTTTAAAGTCTGTTTTGTCTTCTATTAATAAAAGTTCACCAGATTTTTATGGTTATTATTTTAGTGCTGCTATTTCCTTTAATATCCTTTCTTTTTCAGTGTTTGTGTTTCATTATGTTTTAAATAAGACAGAAGATGGTGGAATCTTTAAAAAAAAAAGCCCTAACTAATAATGTTTGTCCTTTACCTAGAGGATTGGATCTGGTGATATTTGCTATTATTGATACAATTGGTTTAATTCATCATTTTTGTGCTTTCTATTTATCAGAGCTGTTCAATTTTCCTTTCCTCTCTTTTAATGTTTCTTTTAGAATTAGCTGTTTTCAATCATTCTACTTTTTAAAAATTAGTATCTGTAAATTTGACTCTGTTTTTTATATGTTACTACAACCTTTATTATTAAAATTTAATTTTAATACTTTCACCATCCTCCAAAACCAACACATGAATTTTAGAACACTTTAAACCTTTTAATCTCTTCTCAACATTCTTTTATGTTTGTCATTTATTTTACTTCTGTCTTGTTTGCTCTTATAATCTCACAGACCTTTACCATTATTTGTATGGCCAGTACTTTAGATTTACCCACAAATTTGCCAGTTTCTTTCTCTGTATTCATTACAGGGTCTGAGACATTTCATCTGGGAGCCTTTCTCTTCTGCAAGAAATACAGACTTTAGACATTTCTTGGGCTTGTTGCAGTTAGTTAGTCCCTGAGACCCCTTTGATAGAGGGTGAGATTTTAGGCTCCCCCTGTACTGAGGGTGGATCCTGGGTGAGCCAGCACAGCATTACAACAGTCTCCTTTGTGACTCCCCACTTAGACAGACTCTCTACTTCATTTCTGTTTGTCTTACCATTAAAATTGTTAGTACAAGTTTTTCTTGGTAAACAGATGCCCTCAGGGAAAATCAGCTTCAGTGTTCCCTGCTTTCTCCCCTGAATTCCCCTTTCCCTTAGATTTTAAAAACATGGGGAGAAATGGCTCATTAGCAGAGAACATTTCATCTCTTAAAAGGATATTCTCCTCCAACTACAACCTTGTCTATATCCCTCCTGTCTCAGAGGAATAACTGTTTCTATTTTTATCCAATAAGAGATCCTCTTCTGAGGCTCCAGCTGTCACCTCTTCTTACTTCTTTGCTCTATTAATTATCCCATATTTCTCCTCTGAAGAAACTCCCAGTTTCTTTTCCCATCATTCTCAAATATCTTAAAGTCTCCTCCATTATTAAAAACAAACAAAAGAACCTCTTAGACTTACTTCTACAATAAGCTATTGTCCAATCTCATTATCTATAAAAGTTATCATTTTTTTCAAGAGTCTATATTTGTTGCTCCTGCTTTCTCCTTCTTAACCCACTTAAATGAGGCAAAAGAAAAGAAAAAGAAGAAAAGAAAGAAGGGAAATTACCTCGATCACATTTGGAGAATCTCTCTCTTCTTCTATCTACAGATGGTAAAATATCTCTACTTCTTTTGAGTCTTTTATAATAGAGACATTATCACGAAATAAAAGCTGAATGAATACTCCTGTCACATAAGGCCTACCTTCATTCAGTAATAACAACATGGAAATGACTCGTTCTTGAGGCTGGGACAAACTGGCTCTTATTTAGAAGGGTGAATCTTAACCAGCTCTTGACTGGTAGTACTCAGAACTGTCACTGGTACTGTCAGAACTCAGTAAGTACTTGCTAAAAAATAACTAAAATCTAATGGCAATTTCCAAGGAAAATCATTATGAACATCAGTGGTTTTTAACACATATTGTACTATGTGGAAAACCTTCAAGGATTACCTCTTGTATTATTAATAAATATATTTTTATATTATCCTAAAGAATGTAAGTTTTATACATATAGATCATAATGTTTCTCCTTTGTAAAAATGAAAAGATATCTGAATTTAATAAGGTAAAGAAATTTACAGTGTGTCCTGTGCTACCTGTGTGATTCAGATTAAATGTTACTATATATAAAGTTATTGAGTAGCTCTGGAAGCATTTATCATTCTGATTTAATAAGAAAATGAACAAGTCTTTGATCATAGGCCTTATATAAAGAGTTACAGAAGGGATTTGTGCCTTTTCTTATTTTATAGCACTGTATTTAATGCTTTACACCCTGTTTTTAATATTGTATCTCGGCACCAGCAGTTCCTAGCTGTGTGATCTTGGTCAAGTTACTTAACCTCTCTGTGCTCTATAAAATAGCAAATGATAATAATTATTCCTACTTCATAGGAAGGAACAACACATCAAAAATAATGGCTATATATGCAAGCACTTGATTAATTACAAATAGTTAATTAATACAAATGCATTTTAAAAATGTTATTTGTGTGGTACTTCACTGAAATATATATATGAATATTATAGCTCCAAACTAAACATCACACATTGATTTGCAATGGAGAACACTTAATGACTCCATATATAAATGCTTACATTTATAATACTTTTTTGGTGGAAAGTTTTTATTTAATAAAATCCCTTTTTATTAATTATATATACATATATCACATATATATATTTGTGGGTCTTAAATTTACATTTCTGAAATATTCTCTTTAATGCTTAAATCAATCATTCATGATCCAGATTCTTCAGTAAGGCTGAAATAATAACAAAAATAACCAGACATTTTTTAAAGTATTCAGTAATATTTAGTACGCATAGTATGAGTTTCGAATGTCCTTTATATTCTGTTTCTGAGAAATCATAGCCTGTGTTTTACATAGAATTCCTTTTATTGTGTCATATAAACAATGTTTTAAAGAATAGCTTTTCCCCTGTATGATCCATCATTATATATTATACAATGGAAATGAGAGATTAACTTGCCCTGGACAAAAATAATATGGTAATATTGATGACAAAACATAGAAATGATAATACTGAACAGATTTATTATATATGTGTGTGTGTGGTGTTTGTGTGTGTATATGTATATTTTGTTAAATGTAAAACATATCTTGTTAAAGAACCTGTTTTTGTTTCTAAATTCAAAATTTCCCTCTTGTTTTTAATGTGGCATCAAAACATGCCACAAGGGTTAGCAACTAGAGAGAAACATTACAAAGGTGTGATGAAAGTGTTTCTTATTAATTCATGAATTCATGAATTAATATGAATCTCTGATGTTGCAGATACTTGTAAATTTTCACCCTCATTTCTTTAGATTGATATAATTGACATTATTGTGCTTTAGTATGTTAGTCCTTTCTTTGGCATCAGAATGCATCATAGCTTTGGACATGTTGGATAATAGTATTTTTTTCTTTTATGGAAATAGATGATCATACACAGAACTCTTGTAAATGATTTCTGAGAAAGGAATAGTAAGATAAATATCGAAGGAAGGACAAGTGGATTCAAAGATTGAATTCATTTGTTTTTTCTAATAACAGCATTAAATTTTAATGTTGCATTTGTTCATGACACTTAAAAGCTGTTGAGTGGAATGCAGAGCAGGGCTAGTTTGTTTCGTTGGTTTATTTTGTAGAATTAAATCAAGCTTCAGGCTTTCCAAGTGTGACTTGAAATTATGCTTCCACGTTTGTCGTGTGGTTCTTTGTGTGATCCTCTGGTCTGAGGCAGATTCTTTCATGCCTTCCCATCCACTTTCCCATTAAGAGGTAGGGTCTGTTTCTCTGCCTGTCCCACCCTCACCCCAGGGCTGGCCTGGGACAGCTTTGGCCATTAGAACATGGCAGAAGTCACACTGTGACAGTTCTGGGCTTTAAGAAGATTGGCCTCTTTTGCCTTGGAATTTTGGAGCCCTGAACCACCTTGTAAATGTTTACTGCCCTGCTGGAGAGACCCATGGCAAGGCCCTAAGAATACATGAAGGGATCCAGCACATCCATGCTTCCAGATGCTTCTGGAAGCAGGCATGTGCACAGAAACCTCTTGAGCTCTCCAGATGAGTCTGGCCACCCAGTGACTCAAGGTGGTGCCACCTGAGAGGGAAGAATCAACAGGTAAGACCTGATTGAATTCCTGACACACAACATTGTGAGGTTTAATAAAATGGTGGTAATTTTTAACCTCTTGTTTTTAGGTAGTTGGGCAACAATAGATAACCAGAACAAAATTACCAAGGAAATGGTTAGTGTCACCAAAGCAGCCAAAAATAATATTAATGATATTAATTTTCAAAAACAATAAAAGCTAAAATTTAAATCCTGAGTTTCTAGTTCTGTACATATGCCTTCACAATGTCTTGGTGACCCCAAAACCAACACAATCAAAATTTAAAATAAATAAATAAATTAAATATATAGTTTATTCTTAATCAGTGGTTTCTACACTAAGAAATTTTGTTATTGACAATATTTTCGCTTTTCATCCATATTGTAGGTCAGAGGAAGGTGTGTTTAATAATCTGTGGCCTTAAGAATTATAGTATTTTAAAAGTGTTTTGAGTAGAAGAAACAAATTAATAAAAGAAGAGAATGCATGAACTTGTGGGAAGTGATGGTCCAAGTTGCCGGATGAGATGCAGGGCAACTGATGGAGAGAGTGTGCCTCATAAACCCGGTCGCTCAGCTAGACCTCCCACCACTTCTTTGTCTCTTTATTGCCTTGGGGGCTTCTGCCTGGAGCCCCTTCATTCTTCTCCTTGGTTGATCCTTCTCATGTAGCTTCATGACTTGTTTAATGTCACTCAGTCAATGACATTTTCCTTTTGAGCATTGTAGATCAGTGTGTCCCCCAAATTCATATTTGAATTTACCTTGGAGGAAATCCCAGTCTCCAAGGTAATGGTATTAGGAGGTGGGGCCTTTGGTAGATGATTAGGTGATGAGGGTGGAGCCCCCATAAATGGGATTCGTGCCCTTATAAAAGAGGGCTGGGGAAGCTTCCTTGCCCCTCCACCATGTGAGGACACAGCAAAAAGATGGCAGTCTGTGAACCATGAAGTGGGTTCTCACCAGACACCAAACCTGCTGGCACTTTGATCTTGGGCTCCCCAGCCTCCAGAACTGTGAGAAATAAATGTTTGTTGTTTATAAGCCACCTCGTCTATGGTGTTCTGTTATAACAGCCTGAATGGACTAAGACATCAGCCAATGACAGATGTTTAATTCCTTCATCTTTGCAGCCCCATAGACCTGGGGAAGAGCTAAATGAATCTCTGGATGTGCATTTTTACATAGAGAACCTGTCCGTTGTAAGCCTGGTGATTGCCCAAGGCAGCTGTGCTTCAGTGAGCGATACAGAGGTCCAGGCTTTTCCAATCCATGGTTCCATTGTCACAATGCAGGCCTTTTATAGTGCAGGGAAAGAATAGGCTTCTTACCACCTCAAACTATGTGTAAGAGGGCTGGAAGGGCTAGTCCCCCATGTGTGCAGGAGGGATAGGATAACCAGACATAGGGGGGCAATGTCTACACCATACTTAACCTGTAAGACATCAGACAAAGCCAGGAAGTGAAGAATGTGCTATGAGCAATTCAGTTCCTTTATAGACATTACCCTATTAACCTTTATAAATTGTCTTTATTGGAGGTAAAGCCATTTCAGTAGATAAGCGCATGTTCACAATGCAGGAGAAGTGAGCACCCCGGATTCATCAAGCTCTAGAAATTGAGAGACTGTGTTATTCAAACTCCTAATGTGGTATGTAACCAAGGGGACACATCCAGTGAGTGGCCAAGATGGCAGGGGGGATCTCTGTCTTTGAGCTACAGTGGTAACACAGTTTCAATCACATTGTAGATGATAAAGAAACTGGAGAGAACGGAGCTTTGGAATTGAAAGTATTTCACCATCTTCCGTTGGTTCCCACTTTCTCCACCTTCTTTCTGGCCCGATGTTTCTCAGTTGAAAAGTGGACCAAATCCTGGCCTTTGTGTTTGGAAACACACAAACGCATCAAACACACACTGCGGATTTATTTACAAGGGTTGAAAGCATGAACTCTGACTTTAAAGGTGTTTTGTTGTTGTTATTTTTTACTAAGTAGAGCATGGGATTTGTTCTTGCTTTGCCAAACAGTTCAAATAAATAGTTTGCTTAATGAAAAGAGGCTTGAGAAAGAGTCTTACTTTGAAAAAGAGATTATGATTAAAATTCTTAGAATTGCAGCCCATAGGAACAAATATTTTATGGACAAGGTGATTTGAAGAAATAATTCATTTTAAAAATCAACTCTACTAATTAAGTTTCCAAATGCATGCATGCAGAGTTGGCTTAATTAGTAATTCCATATGTATGCAGTAGATGCAATAATATGGAATGTATATATGCAGTAGAATGAACAGCTTCCTTAGCACCTGAGGTATGAGTCATTTTTGCCCAAAGCAAGCAGGATAGTGAGCTATACTACAGGATAATGAAGATTTAAGGGGGGAAGAAAGAGTTCTGGCATAATTTTAAAAGGATATTTTAGCTATTGAAGTAGGTATCTGTCAACTAATGCTTTTTAAGTACGTTTTTTAAATAGGTAAGAAATGAGTTTTATGTTGCTCAATTTCTTGAATTAAAATAGATTAAAACTACAGATTAAATAAAATCTTTATTCCCAGAGCTACTCCTGGGTACGATGTTAGGCACTTAAGCAGCTCTTAAATTCTTTGGGTCCATTAGAATTCCATTTATTCTGTCATTATTTCAGCTGAAAAAACTGCTTTCATTTGTGGATACATAATTTACAGTTATAAATATTTAAAGTGGGTTTTTCATCTTCTCTTTTTTTTTTTTTTTTTTTTTTTTTTACCATCTCTTTTCCCCAGACTTCTCTCTTCTGCCCCAGGATCACAGTACATGTGACATTGTTTCTGTCTTGGTTCCTACTCCAAGTTTCTGTTTTACTAAATTGCTTATTCCTCTGCAACCCTTGAGCTTTTATTAGTGTCCCTCCCTGAAGACCAGAGCTTTTTTGTAAGTTTCAGGAAAGAACTGAGTTTGGCTACTTTTAAATTGATCTTTTTATTTTTGTTATCAGCTTTTTTTGTTCCATTTACTATTTGAGTTTTCTATGTTTCCTTTTTACCCAAGTCATGACTAGAAGTTGGCTTATCCTTTAGTTATCTTGTTTCACACACCCAAATTCACCGCTAAGGTGAGCAAGTTGCATCCTCCATTGCTTGTTTTACTGCAAAGGGTCTTAGTTCCACTGTCTACCTCTCTGCTGGCCACGCCTCATGGAGCCCCCTGAAGCACGACTGTCACCAAATTACCTTTGCCCTCAAAACAACAAACATGGTTCCGTTATTATTTTGATATTTAGAATATCACATGTGTCAATATCAATTCCTGTATTTAATCCATTACCCAAAGCAAAAGGAAACTGGGATGCAAGGAGAAGTTACAAGGAAACAACGTAAGTGTATCATCTATGTAAATGTATGTATGAAAGCATTTCAATCTTCATTCAGGGATTTTGCTTCACAGAATACAGCCTTAGCTTACTCAGTTTCTACTCCCTCTTCCCACAAATATTGGCTGTGAGAGACCAGAACCCATCCTTCTGATGCATCCTTCATGTGAGCACTAATACCACACAGTATAAGAATTCTATCAGAAAATAAAATTGTGTAATGTATTATATGTAGAAACGAAATGCTAACTGTCTGATCAGCTGTCTCTTATCAGTCTCACGCCAGTTACTGCACAGTGTCTACGCTCTCACTGGTGTGCACGCTCCCATGGCCCACCTGGGCTCTCCCTTCCTGAAGCCTCACCTCCAATACTTTCAGAGCCCATGGACTTCTGTCATTCTACCATTTAATTTGAATTCTGTATGTTAATTTCATCTTGTCATGTGTCGTGGAATTTACATTGTGCTTGTTCACCATAATATCCTCAATTACTTAGTCTCAGTTGCAGATATTAATGCATTAAATGTTTACTACCAATCCTGTAGCTACAGTTTTCTCCATTCAATTATGCATTTTGATTTGTCTCTTTCTAAGATGGACACTACATTTTATCATTTCTTTCACAGTTGGAATTATCTGCTTATTTTTCTTGATGCTTGAATGAGCTAGTAGACAGTGATGTTCCTGGATATAACTTTATTCCCCCAGAGATTTATGAATATTTCTTTGTGTTATTTATATAACACAAAGAAATTTTCTTATCAATTTTTGCTGGTATATGTTATTTTCCTTCTACCTACAAGTTTAATACATTTATATTTCAGAAAATATTGCTGTACTGTCTTCTAGAACATATTCTCTTCATTATATTGAGCTCTCTATTCCAAGGAACTTTTCCTTTTATTGAATTTTCGTCATGTATTCTCAATATTTTTCATCTTCTCACTAATTCCTTCCACCTTGTATCCTGGCAGCATTTATCACTGCTCTACAAGCCTTGCATCCATGCCAGAATTTTCACTTTGCACATGGTGTATTCTTTTCCTTTACCTTTTAACTGATTTATTTGATTTTCGATGGCATCACTTGACCCGCAATTTATGTTCTTATGTCTGCAGTCTCTCTGGATAGCCTTATAATCCAGTCTTTGAGATATGCTTAATAATTATCCCATAATATAGAATATTTCTAGAGAATCTGCGTCTATTCCTTCAAAAAACAAATCTGTATCTTCCAGAATGGGTTCTTCATTTTTCTTTTATTATGCTATGTTCCTTTTTTGTTTGAGGAGGTGAGGATGGGAAGACTATACTCTTATTGGCATGGTTACCATGCCATTCATTTCATCTTGCTTATGTTAAGGTAACATATCTGTTCAGAGTTTCTATTTACAGTAGCAAATTGTGAGTGAATACTCCTGGGCAATTTGTTTACCCTCCTTGAAGATTTATTTTTAGGAATTCATGTAACTTCTGTTTGTTAACTTTGTGTCTTGAGCATATGCTATTGGGCTATTTTTTTATATCCTAATTTGTGGAAGTGAGAAAGAAAAAGCGCGTGGTTGGCTTGAAGGCAGACCTTGCTAGGGAATCTAAGTTGTCTATGGAGATCTCTTCACTTGCCCTTGCCAAGGGAATATCACACTCCAGTGATCTTTGGCTTGTTCTCCAGTTACCGCCGTATCCTGGAGCTCTGAATATGGTCAATCGGCAGTCAACATCCATCTCTGACTCTTCTTACGTGCCTTATGGTATTGCAGAAGCTGAAAAACTAACACCCATTTCCCAGATTCCTTTGTAAGTGGGTTTAAGTAGGCAAATCGGATGTATTCATGCTACATCTGGATTCATCTTTGAGGTGAAATCTATCATTCTGCTGCTATTTCTGCTGGCAGGCAAGATCCCAGGGATGTGAACATTAAGGTGAACCGTGGGGACCAGCCTCAGTGATCCGCCTCCTGTTCACCGGCACCGTGAGGAGGTTCCAGGTGGTCTGGGGAGTGGATGTACTAGTGGTAGTGACTTCCAGATCCTTAGATTGCAGCTATGGCAGTGACTGCTAAACAAAATAGACCCACTCTTACTCCCAACTCCTATTATGTTAGTCCTTACAAGAATATTCTATTCCTTGTATTAAATCCCTCTCTGCTTAAAATACCCAAGTCGATGTGTTGCACTGAATGTCTGATATGCCTAGAATATGGCAAGACCTGACATACCTTCCTGCTAATGCTGTAGCCATCGGGTGACATGTAGGATTTCTTACTCTTCAGGGTTTATCCTTGATTTTACCCAAGCTGCCCACTTAGTACTTAAGTTTGTTTGTTTGATACAGGTTTTGTTTTCTCCAGGTGGTGGTGGTTTATTTTACTAGGTTTGGAGGGAGACAGAGTTTGAAATCCTGCTTTACACTATTATCTTTCCGTCATAGTGAAGAGAATCATTTAAAAATTCATCAAGAGGGCTTCCCTGGTGGCGCAGTGGTTGGGAGTCCGCCTGCCGATGCAGGGGACGCGGGTTCGTGTCCCGGTCCGGGAGGATCCCACATGCCGCGGAGCGGCTGGGCCCGTGAGCCGTGGCCACTGAGCCTGCGCGTCCGGAGCCAACGGGAGGGGCCACAACGGTGAGGGGCCCACGTACCACACAAAAAATAAATAAATAAAAATAAATAAAAAATAAAATAAAAACTCATCAAGAAAAAATGTATATTGTGTTAATTTTCTTTGAAAAATTTAATTTAAGTCTTCCCCAGAGGCCTTATAAATTCAGAGTGAAAGAAAACACGCAATTAATTGTATTTTCAATTAATTTGTGTAAGGTCTATTTTATAATACCGTATTCATGTTATACATTTACTTGATGATACAAGGTCAGTTTTTCACAAACATATTTTGACCATTTTAAACAATTGCTCTTTGGATCACTGACTATTTATTGCCTGTCTCTTATGCACCAAGCACTTTTCTAGGCCCTAGGGAAAAAAGATAAGTAAGACAAATTCTTAGCTTTGTGTCTCCAGTGAATATTACTGTTTCAGAAACTACCATTCTATGTCTCTAAAATGGCAATGCCCTAAAGTAGAGTAACTTATCTTTCATATACTTTATAGTAACTGAAATAAAAGAATGAAGACATGTATTGGTTCTGCTACTTACCTTGTTCATTAATCTTTATTTAAATCTACATAAGCAAATATCATAAACTTTTACATATGGGGAAACAAAGATCAGAGATAGGAAATGACTTGAAAATCATATTTCAGGTCATTGAATAGTGGTGTTGAATTTTAAAATCCATATTCTTTTCTCTTCCTTGTGCATTTTCTCAAGAGATACAGTGATAAAAAGGTAATTTTTTGAAAAATTTGATACCCATGCTATTTTACACCTAAATGCTGTTAACCTTCTCAAACCAATTTTTAGGTTCATTATTTAATTTAGTAGCTAAACATTACCAGGATCTTGGCAGGAGTGGAATTGTCCCCATTTTATAAATGTGGGCAGTGGAGGTACCACATCTAAGTTTTTACATTTTACTGACTACATCAAGTTATTTTGTTAATTTCCAAACATCACGGGATTGCTGGATGAAACATCCAAAACTTTAAAAAGGACAACTGCTTTTACTTACCTAAATTTTGCCAAGTAAATACATTGAACAGAATTTTAAAAAATAATAGGGAAACTCATACCCTCTGATAATATTTCTGAGTAATATTCATTTCCATTTTACTTAATTGGTAATATTTTAAAATTTGGCTTAAAAATGAATATCAGGAAAGATTACATGAATGCATCCATAAAATTTTAAAATGAATTTTACTACAGAATGGAACCAACCTGTGAATTAGGACTATTATAGAAACGTAATGCTGTTTTGGCTCAAAAGCAGACATGTTTTCTCATGCCCCTATACCTTTGCTTTGGCTTTATCAACCTCAGAATCTTTTCAAACATCTAACTATGGACTAGCGAGCAAATCAAGCAACATGTCAGCTCTGCAGGGGCATCATTTCCTCCATAGTGGAGCCATGTCCGACAAAGAAAAGAGCCAAGGAGGTGGATGGAGGGTGTGTCTTACAGCCATGGCCTTCAAAATACATGTTGTGCCCTTGAAAGAAGAAAATCAGAGTGATCAAACAGGAAGGTTTAAAGAGACCTTGGAAATCAATGCCACTGTTCCTTTTACCTAGCAAAATGATATAAAACCACCTGGGATTGTTTCAAACTAAGCTATTTGTCTTTGGTTGTTTTTCTGTTTTACACTAGTCAGAATTTGTTCATTTTTAATCTCAAAGTTATTTTATACTTCAACTATTGTTTAGAACTGTCAAAAGTCTTGTATATTGAGTTGTATAATATACCTTGTCCCCATTCAATCCTTTGCGCCCCTCAAATGTACATATTCTGATTGTCCCTTATATTACCATGATAAATTGATGATTACCTCCTTAAATGCCATGTGCAATGTGAAAGTATGACTGGATTGCAGATTGTTGTTCAGACACCTTTCGCATTAATTTTAAGATAGCCTTCTTAAAGATTACAGGCAAAGGGGGAAATAAAAGAATAATCCCATGGATCTCATAAGAGCTATTCAGAACATAAGTTCTTTTCAAACTATGGTCGCTAAAAATTCAACTGAGATAACAGAGAACTCCCTTCTTAAAAAGATACAGAAGCAATTCAGAGCTTACTATTTTCACACAAAGAATATCAAAATCTAATTCCTAACAATGTAAAATGTTGCCAAGGCTCCCAGCTATAACTCATCAAAGCTTTCAGGGATTTCCAATTTGCACTTTCATCTTCCTGCCAACCCTGTGTATATACATAGTGACTTGAACAGCTCCATGTTGTTCTCCTTCCAAAGACACATTTTAATAACATAGGTGCTGCTAATTTTAGGATTTAGGGGTGGGGGTGGGACGTTTAACTACTGGCAAACATGTTGGTGTCATACTTTGGAAATCATTAGCCATTAACGTACAGTGAATTTTGTAACACAGAGAGAACTTCAAGTAACAGACCCTGCCATCGTAATGCTACTAGAATTAGAAATCATTTCTATAAACGGCAGAATGAAGTCCTGATGAAGAGGGCCATGAGTAGGATGAACATGTTGAAATACAAAACATTTGTATGTATGGCCGAAATAGGAGGTGGCGAGACGCACGTACCACACACATTTACTGAGAGACGGCTCTCCTATTCAGGCTGGGCTTGGACAGTCTGCAGAGGTCAACTGCCATTGCAAACAGAGAGGGCACTAACTAAGCAGCTGCATTATCTATCAGTAAGACAGGATCTGAATGATTGGCTGATATTTAAAAAAATGATTCTCAATATTTTCATATTTTAAAAGGAGGATTAAAGTGACATCAGCAAGATGGCAGAGTACAAAGACCCAGACCATCCTCCACCCCATGAATGAATCAACAGTTCATGGACAAGTTTCGTTTCAGAGAAATCCAGAAACCAAATGAAGGACTCCTGCACTCCAGGTAGCCATGAAACCAGACCCACATAAGCAGGTAAGGAGAGGTGGAATAGCCTCCCACAGGAATGCCTGACCCTAGCACAGTGTCGTGCAAATTCCTGGCTTTTACCATGGAAAGGAGGGGTTGGTTTGCACATCCAGTGAACCGACTTTCCCAAGGGGGCTCACCAGAGAACTGACCTCGGTTCTGCCAGTCTTGGAGCTCAGATGGGTCCACCTCAGTCTAGTAGCCTGGAGCAGAATGGAGACAGAAGTTTGTGATCACAGATGCCATACCTCCCCTCCTTTCCAGTACAGAGCGAGGAGGTGAAAAAGCCCAGCTCTCAGCTTCCCCCAGGGAAAGAAACAGTAGAGCTTACACACTGTACACCACCTTCCTCAAGGGTGTCCCCAGAGGACTGACCTAAGTTCTGCTAGTCTTGAATTTCAAATGGGTCCCCCATAGTGAAGTAGCCTGGAGGAGAAGAGATGGAAGCTTGGGCTGCTGGATGCCATAGCTCACCCTCCTGGGTCACCACAGAGTGTCCTGACCAAAAACACAGTTGCTTGATTGTCCCTGGGGAGGAAAGAAGTGATAAAGCACCCAGACTAGGACTAATGTGCAGACATCAATGCAGATAGTCAAGGAAAATGAAGAAATAAGCAACCGTGTTCCAAAAAAGATACAATCTACTAGTAGGGGGTTCAGGTTTTATTATGATTGCAATAGTCACTGAGCCAAGACACCCAGTTATTACAATTATCTGTTATTTTCTAGTATTTCTTTTCTAATTTTCCCGCCCTACCATGTTTAAGACCCTAATCAACTGTGCCATGGAACTGTCTTGTTGCCAAGGGCGTCCTGTCTCTGCAGTCTACTGGGAAGCTTTCAGAGTACATGATTTACCACATAATTAAAAGATGATGGTCTGCTTTGACACCTATTTGTAAATTGCCTCAATTTGGAAGAGAAACCAAATGACTTCAACCCTCAACTGTAGGGCCTCTGTTTTCTAACCTGGAATATGTTCACAATTTGTTTTTTACATTAAGGAATATTACATAGACTACAAGCAAAAAATATAATGAGAAATTCTATATTTAGACATAAGTATTTCTATATTTTATGTTTCTATATTTATATGTAGATATAGTAGCATGGTCTTGAATTAATTTATTAACAATGGTATTTGTGCAAACGTAAAGTGGATAGCTAGTGGGAAGCAGCTGCATAGCACAGGGAGATCAGCTCGGTGCTTTGTGACTGCCTGGAGGGGTGGGGATTGGGGAGGGTGGGAGGGAGGGAGACGCAAGAGGGAAGAGATATGGGAACATATGTGTATGTATAACTGATTCACTTTGTTATAAAGCAGAAACTAACACACCATTGTAAAGCAATTATACTCCAATAAAGATGTAAAAAAAAAAAGTAAAATAAAAAAATATATATACTTGTTAGTAGTAAAATAGTTTGAAAAAGAAATAAATAAAGTCTGTTTTGTCTGAAAAAAAATGGTATTTGTGATGGTACATTTTAGTACAGCAACAATTGTTTTTCTTTGTAGCAATGACATATATCTGCTGGAAAAGAAATAAGACTCCCATCTTGACTGATTCATTTGGGAAGAAAAAAGGAATTCATAAGCCAAAGATTAGTTTGACCCAACACAACCCATTCATCAATTTTTAATGTGTTTTATGCCAACACATTTTGAGAAATGGATCTTTAACTTTGTGTTCTTCTCAGAAATGTCCATTGACCTACAGCTGGCACTCTATGAGATGCATGTGCCAGAGACTGCAACAGCGGGAAGATCATGTGACTTCAGCCAAGGTCACAAACCGATGCATGAACCTGTTGGCAAATTGTAGTTTTCTCACTCCATCTGCATGAGTCAGTTAAGATGAGAACGGCAATTTTAGCAGATGTATGTTTTCTATTTTTGTAATATGATATGAATGTGAATGATGATTTTCACAAATGAATCTCATTGTCAGTCTAATCTGAGCTTCCTTAATGCTGAAAATATTTTACTGCCTGCAGAATTGACATTGCTTACGAGATGACTGCCTCTCACTGTTCTGGCCTCTCCCGTTGCGGAGCACAGGCTCCGGACGCGCAGGCTCAGCGGCCATGGCTCACGGGCCCAGCCGCTCCGCGGTATGTGGGATCCTCCCGGACCGGGGCATGAACCCGTGTCCCCTGTATCGGCAGGCGGACTCTCAACCACTGCGCCACGAGGGAAGCCCCGAGATGACTTTTATAGCATCCAAGATCAGAGTGACGTAGGCCCTTTTGGTAAGTTGAATAACTTACGGTAAATTAGTAAATTATATTAAATGATTATTAAGGTGTTTTATATTTTAAAATTCTTTACAAATCAATGTAGTAAAGAAATCATGTTAATAGTAAACATTTTCTCTTTACATTATTATAAATTTTAAAATTAAAAATATTAAATAGGGAGGGATAAAAAGATCTAGGAATGGAGATTGAGATACAAAAGAGTTTTATGTGAAACAACTAGAGATCATATAGATCGATACAAATAAATCATCATTCAGGATCAGAAAAAGATCATGTGGTCTGCAGACCACCTGAGAAACCTTCCTGGAGAAGTTAAATCTTGATCAGGTTTTGAAAAACATAAGAATTTGAATAAAACCGAAGTAATAAGTAAAGTGATGTTGAACAAATAGATTTTGCTGTATGAGAAGGTGATGTAAGAAGATAGGAGGGCATAGTGCTTTTGTAAGGGAGGGTCTCCTGACATTTAAGAGGACTTTAAGGAGATTAATTTAGCACCAGTGACCAGGCTGGTTTGGAAGAGGAGGCTGGAAAACTTGAGAGATTCATTGGAAAGCTCTGTCAAGAATCCAAATGTGAGGAGAACAGCTTAAGTAGAGATAAAATATTGAATCCAAGCAGACTTCGTAAGAAGTATCAGCAGAATATCATGTATTGATTGTCTATAATAGTTTGAAGAGGAAATAGTCAATAGGCAATTCTCAAGTCAGTTTAGTGGACGGCATAGGGAATGGAGATTTTAGTGAATATAGGGAAATGACCAGTTACTTTTTGATACAAGCTGCTTTTGAGGAGAAAGTTGCTTATTAAAGTAAGTATATCATGTATCTGGTCTTTGTAACCCTCCTTGAAAGTGTAAGCTCCTAGAAGCCAAAGCATATGTTTTATGGTTCTTCTCTAACTTCCACAATTATAGCATATGTTCAGTAAATATTTAATGATGTTGTATGAGCTGGAAATATTGGAGGAAAACTGAAAGTTCAAGAACGAAAATGTAAACTGTTTATCATAATAATTGAAGAGATAGATAAAGGCGTAAAACTGGATCTTCAAAAGGAGAGTGTGTCTAGGGAAGACAGAAAAGGATTGAGGCCATAACTTTGGAAGAATAGGCTGTAGGGAATGCAGCTGAGGTGGAAAGAGAAGGCTCAGTCTTCAAGGTGGGAGGGAAGAGGGGAAATAAAGAATCACTGATGCCAAGAGACATTTGAAAGGGCTGCATATAGAGGTTCAAAAAGATCTTTGACGTTGATGAATGACAGACGACTATTCATTTTGGCCAAATTAAGTGAGGGCAAGTCATAGTTTTGAGAAGTTCGACCAGAGACAGATCAAGAATTGTCTATGGAAGGTACAGCCGGGTCTTAGACTGCACTGGTTGAACTGCATTAGTTCTAAGCTGGCCTTTCACTTAGAATTTTCACCACCAAGACAAGTCAATGGACCTAATTGCAGGGTTTGCATAAAACGTGTGTCAGCTGCTCAGAGCTTTTGCTATTTTGAGATTAAAGCCAGAATGGAGACCAAATATTAACGGTTGAGCTAGGATTCCAGCAAGGGGCTTGCAGCATAAAAACTCTCTCCTCTCGCTTCTGGAAAATAAAAGGCACACTTGAATTTACGACTATGCCAACCCTTCTTCCCTGCTTTTAGTTCTTGTCACTTAAAAACAACTTGATATTAAATAAAATAATTCACTTAAAGAAATAAATTATAAAGTGCCGTACAATGTTTGGATAGTATCAGTGGTGATGAAAACGTTAGTGGTGGCAGCAGTCATAGGAGTCATGTGAGTAGTAGTGCGTTGTGGTATTAACAGCGTCCGCATTTCTGCTTCTTCACTGTGGTTCGGAGCATTCTTCATGTCAATCCACACCCAGAGAACTCCTTAACATAATGTGACTGACTTTCGGTTTTCCAACTTTTTGTAAATTGTATTTACCCTTACACAGGAATACTGACTGGATAATATTTCTTCCTATTACTGAATGATGCTGACATACGTATCTTACCTCCTGCTGACAGTGGAGAGTGAGAAGAGGTGGTGAATGCAAATATCAGAATGTCCATTTCGTAAAGACATCTCTGTCTAGAAAGGTCAATATTTATTTGGGTTAACAAATTCTTCTTGAAGATTACAGAATCCCATAGGATTAAGCTGCCTGTAATCACACCTTAATGTCATAGGAGATTGATAGCTTCTTTGACTCCAAATTTGGATTTGATGGGGAGAAAGAAGTAGGAAGAGAGGGGAAGAGCACAAAAAGAAAAGTCTAGAAGGTAATTAACTGCTAATGAAGGTCTGACCTGATTTCCCTGATGCCACCACCAAAAGCTCACTTTTAATCTTAGGAACTTCCAGGAAAGTGTTTTACCATGAACTTTTTTGATATGCATAACAAACTCAAATACCCAGGATTTTGTGAAATTTCCCTTTGGGTGAGAGGGGAGATCAGTCATACTCCTTTCCAATCAAATTCTCACCAGCCCAAGTGACTTTTTGTAACTTTACGTTTTATGAAAGTAACAGGTTGAGGAAAATTTATGAACGTCTAAATTTGGGGGGATGGCTTTTCTAGTTAGATGAAACTGGAAAAAAAGTAAAGAGAAATATAACCTGGCAGAATTAAGGTGATAATGGTAGACAAGGGGAAACATCTGGAAAATGTATGCTGGGCAATCCCAGGCCCACCCCTTCTGAGAACTGGGCTTGACTCTTTCTTGCAACTGAGATTTACAGTCTTGAAGCAGTACAAGTTCAACATCTGCTCATGTATTCCCAAGTGGTGTGTATATATGTAAGAGCAGTGCTTATGACACAGATTTCCCTACAAACTAGGTATTCCTTAGAATATACGTATATTTGATGCCTGGTGGAACTGCTCATGAAGTTGTCTTATGTGGGAACCTCCAAGTCCGTTTGAGAACTATACTTATCCCAACAGCCAATCTGGTTACATGTAGAAGCTTCATCCACTAAAAGATCAAATAAAAGGGATAGAATTATCAAAAACTTTCCTTTGTGTCTATGTTTTTGTGGTTATTGAAAAAAATCTTTAGAATGATCATGCTTGAATCCATTCTCTAGGAAGTTAAGATACTTCAATAAAGGTAATATTGTACAACAGTATAAAATTTGTATGTTATGTGAAATACTAGTTCTTGAGACTTTAATTATTTCCATATTACACATATTCCATTTTTTAAACATATATTAAGAAAAATACCTCACTAGTCAGTTGATAATTCGGCAGAAATTTCCGTGTACATTTACTCTAATTTTTTAAATTTAATGCATATAAACTATAAAAAGATGGCTATCATCAACTCTCATTTTCTTAATGCAACATAAACTATGTAGGATTGTTGGCACTTCGTTAAGCTTACCTGTCCATCTGCTTCTTTTATATGATATTTAGTGGCCAGATGTTATAGATTTAAGTTTAAAAATTACTTGGGGCAGAATGATAAATCGACTACAGTACACTTGCCTGTTGTTCCTTCCAGCTGTTAAGTGTGATCGGTAACTGACTCATGTAAATTGTTTGGTGAGAGTTCATTTTGCCTAACTGACCTTATCTGATCATGAGATGTGCTCTCTGGTCACTTTTAGATCTGACAAGGGTCAAAGTTAGCTAACTGTATATCTCTCTGTATATACTATGTTGGAAATCTTAATTCTGTATTCCTCTATCTTTCGGAAGTGGACCAACTGCTCTAGGAGTTGTGTTTGTAGAAAAATATTCTTTTTAAATTTAAAGTTTAAAGTGCTGGAAAATACTCTCTTCTTATTCTTGACTAAGTCTGGGATGGCAGTGACTCATTAGGACATATATATATATATATATATATATATATATGTATATGTATATGTATATGTATATGTATATATGTATATATATTGCCAAACAGTTAAATTAAATGTTAAATTGAGTTTGGTCACAATTCAAGGCAACAGATGCATGATCTTAAACTGAGTTGTTTCACCTAGAATAATAATCATCTTTATTTTATTTCTTCTTACGTAGTAACCCATTGAGATCCTATATTTTTACTTTATGAAATAGGCTAATTTATACTATGTTAACAAAGTAACCCCCAAATCTCAGTGACCTATTAAAAAAATTTCTTATCCATTCAACAAAAATGTGTGCAGATCAAAGAGCTCTCCGGAGTGGCCGCCTTCCAAGCAGTGGTCCAATCTGTTTCCATCTTGAGAGTCCACAACAGCAACCCAATCACCTTGGCAGAGGTTAAAAGACAGAAAGACGACCCATGTTTCAAATTCAAGGTTATATCAATCACTTCTGTCCAATTGGCCAGAACTATCACCTGGCCCAAAAATAACTGCAAGGAAGGTTGGGAAAGAATGACTTTCTTTCTGTCTGACCAGAAAGAGGAAAAATGAAATGAGATTTAGAGAATCAGCAAAAATCCTCAACAAAACCCTAGCAAATCAGGTCCAGCAACATATAAAAGGATAATACATAATTCCAAGTAGGGCTTATCCAGGAATGAAAGACCGGTTCAACATTAAAAATTTAATGTAATTCACCTTGTCAACCTAGCGAATAAGAAAAAATGTATGAAAAATTCAGAGATGCAGAAAAAAATTTTGACAAAGTTCAGCATGATAAAAACTCTCAACAAACTAGGAATAGAAGGATACTTCTTCAACTGGAGAAAAGGAATCTACAAAAAACCTGTAGCTAACATCATACTTAATGGTGAAAGACTGAATTCTTTCCCCTTAAGACTGGGAAAAAAACAAAGCTGTCTACTCTTATTACTCCCATTAACATCATATTGTAGGTCCAAGACAGCACAATAAAGAAAGAATATAATGATAATAAAATGAATATGGAAGGAAGAAAGAAAGAAAACTGTCTATTTGCACATGATATAATTATCCCCTTGGAACATTCTGAAGTATTTATAAGCAAGCTATGAAAAGTAATGTCTGAGGTTACAAGCTCACAGGATACGGGGTCAATATGCAAATCTCAATCATATTTATGTATACTAGCAATGAACAATTGAAAATTGAAATTTTTAAAGTACCCCAAATATGAAACTCAGGTATAAATCTAACAAATTATGTTGAAGGACATATATGGTGACAAAATAAAACACTGATGAAAGAAATCAATAAAGACCCTCCCCCCCCAAAGAGAGAGAGATACAATGTTTATAGTTGGAAAAACTCAAAATTGCTGAGATGCCAGTTGCTTCTAAGCTGATTTATAAACTCAACACAATTCCAGTCAAAATTCCAATAGGATATGTTGTAGAAATTGACCAGCTGTTTCCAAAATGTGTGTGGAAACGCAAATAGTCAGGCAATTTTTAAAATAAAGTTGAAGTAGAGGATTCACTCCACCTAATTTCAAGACTTACTACGAAGCTATGTTAATCAAGTCAGCATTATATCAGCATAAAAATAGCTGCACGGATAAATGGAATAGAATACAGTCCCCAGGACAAATTTAGGCCTCATCTGTTCTGCAGCATATGTTGAAGTAATATGAAGTAATATGACATCAAAGCACTGCGTGGAGTCTTTTGGGTACAGATGTGGCCGCAAGGATGTTATATCCCCCAAGGATACTGCAGTCTAGTTGAAGAGGTGAATGTGAGCACAGATCACAAATCACTAGTGTACCCAAAAATGGAAGTGCAGTAAGAGAGGTGAGATCTAAATGCTGGAGGATTTGGAAGAGACAGATAAGGAAAAAAGATATTTTTTTTGCAAGATTGTATAAGTTTGTGTCGAAATGGTCTAGATAAACAAAATAAGAGGAAAAAGAAAATTGTGATCAAGGACAGCAAATTGCTGGAGAAATTCTCCTGAACCAGTTGGATCTGGACTCAGTTTAAAAGAGATTAAACTATTACAGCTAGTTTAGAAAAAAGGAGGACAAAATTGTGAATAATTTGCAGTAGAAAAGAACTTATTGAACAAGAAAGAGCACTCGGAAATGTGGTATGTTGCTATGTCTCTGTGGTATCCTGTGGTTACAGGATATTTTACCACATTTTTGCTTCCATTGTTTTGAAAACAGAAGGGCTCAAAAGAAATTTAAAGGATGTTCTGCCTCTCCTCCCGGCACCAGAATTCTAGAAGCATCTGCTTCAGAATAGTGTCGGGGTCCCTGTGTTGCTCGTCACTGCGTCTTGTGCAATAGTTTCTCACATACTTTTCTTGCAAGTAATTCAGTATTTCTTCCCACTGATGCATGCAGCTCCCTTTGGCTCACTGAGCCGAGGCCACAAGGCCAGACGCAAACAGCTTCCATACCGCCTGACATTCTGGTCACCTCCCACACTGTCTCAGAGGCGCCTTGTCCAGTGAGCAGAAAACAGATTGGAATCTGCATCATTCCAAAAAGTATGCCTAGCCCACAGAGCAGGGAATTCTAATACTAAACACACTTGACTGGGGCGGGGTGGGGGGCTCTGGGGGACAGCTGTGCAATGGGACATCTGTGTATTTAAAAGGACGTCCTGTGTGGACTTGCACGTGGGAACAACTGTTAGTTGGCTACTGAAAGTAGAAATAGAATTGGGCTTATACATTGCAGCTAAAGAGATGTGAATGCAAATACAAAAGCATTTGTGCTCTCAGAGGAGCAGGTTGTTTTTATTCTTAGGATGAGGATGATTTTATTTTTGGTTTCACTCTCCAGCAAAGGAGGTGTGGGGATTTGGGCAAATGATTTCACTTCTCTGGGCCCCTTGAATACAACAGAAGAATTGTGTTGGAGTGCAGTTACGTTTCTTCCTAGCTCCGGGTTTCCCGAGTCTGGACGCTCCAGGGCAGGGAGATCACGAGACTTGGTGTAACAATCTGGGCCCTTCTCAGGTCTTGGCTCAGCAAATGGTAGTGCCTTTTTCCCAAGGTAGCCCCTCAGATGCCCTTTCTGGCCTTCTAAACGCACCATCCTGCAAAAGGGTCATGGGAGGTAGGAGGAAAACATTGACAAGGCACACAACTAACTCCAGAAAGTGGAAGAATTTTTACAGTAGGAAAGGGGCACTGCACATAGCCCCTCAGTGCCAACTGGGATTGGAAAGAAAGGACATGGAAAAAAATACAGACGTTCATTGTGCAAAAGTTTAGGAGAAAAGTGCATGTGAGCTGGGAAAGCCGTCTCCCGAGTCCTGAGGACTGAAGAGGGCTGGGAGACCCGTGTCCTCTCTTGGTGTGTCATCACAGTCCTGCAGGTGCCCCCATGCCCGCGTCCAGGTTGGTCCCCACTGAGAAAGCTCCCGCCAGGTATTCAGGATCACACCTAAGTACCTGAGGTTGCAATATATCTGATATCCATTTGCACATAATTAGATACACATACTTCTATTCTGAACACTGCTGAGGCATTTTCAACTAAATGGCCCAACAAGCTCACTGTGTGCATAGGGAAATAACAAGTCCCCCCGCAGACGCTAGCAATATGCTATTACCCACTTCCTCTGAGTGCATCGTATGCAGATGACAACACTGTGACCACAGGTGCCGCTAGGTTTACCAAGACAAAAGTTAAGCCATCAGAACAAGGTTACTGACCACACAAGGTGAAATTGCCAGTTGGAAGTTCTGAGAGAGATAACCTTTATCGGAGTCCTGGAAGAGAAGCGACCTTTATCTGAGTCCTGGAAGAGAAGCGACCAAGTAGGATTTCACTCTTCGGTGAAAACAAAAGTCACTCTTGCCCTCAAAGATCTCTTATTTATTGAAGGAAAAAACAAAAACAACCCCCAAATTCAAGTTGTTTCTGAAAACACAATTAAAAGCGTGAAATTCAAAATAATTTCACTCCAAAGGGATTAAACGTCTGGATCTGCACATTGTTAATGTGACCTGTGGGTTGCTATCAACTGACAGAAAGAACATTGTCCCTGAAACAGAGACTTTGAACTCAAAAGGGGCACGTGTTTTTCACAAGTCAACAAAGGGGGAAACTGTGGCAGGATTAATTCTATTGAAGAGAAAATACAACTTAAAGTAAGAAAAAATTTAAAAAATCAAACTGGTTGCTCATCCCCAAACGTCCAGACCAGCATGTGGATTTTTAAGACTTTTAGGTTCAAGGAAACAATGACTTTGCACCAAGCATATATTTTTTGTTCTCTATTTTCTTAGAAAAGAAATCCAAGGAGAGCGGGAGGAAAAACAAACTTAATATTTTAAAGTCAAGTTCTTTTCAGAGTCTCTCATGGAAATAAACCGTTACTATGTCAGCCAAGAGAGAGGCCAGGAAAGGGAAAAGGAAAAGTTGCTGGAAAGCATTCCTTTCCAGAACTCGAGGCCCTGGGACCCCTCATTAAGATTATAAATTCTAGGATTTAATAGTGGTTATGGGAGCTACATGAGGAAGAAAAGCAGGGCATGGCATTTGTTTTATTTTGTCTTGACATGTGTTGCGATGCCTCCTGGTCCCGTCCCCTCCAAAGCAGGATGAGAAGGATCTATCTGCGCACCGTGAACGTGAGCCCAGGAGATCACTGCCAAGAGTGCAGG
Source organism: Aethalodelphis obliquidens (assembly GCF_003676395.1). Classification (NCBI taxonomy): domain Eukaryota; kingdom Metazoa; phylum Chordata; class Mammalia; order Artiodactyla; family Delphinidae; genus Aethalodelphis; species Aethalodelphis obliquidens. Next base: position 17,862,577 of record NW_020837967.1, on the reverse strand, counting down.
CAGCACTGCCTGCCGGCCTCCGGACACTTGCCAGGTGAGGCCTTTCAGCGCCTGAGCACATGAACACAAATGGCATACTCGCGTCTGCAGGCCGCGGTTCCTATCCAAAATAACTTCGATTCTTCAACTGTTATGGGGGTAAACATTCACTGCTTTACATGCATTGGTTATGTTCCTTTGGCTGCTTCGTTTCTCCTTTAAAAAAGTGGTCACAGCCCCAGTGTTTTCTCACCAGTATTGTATTGCCCTGTTGCAGCCAAATTTTACGGTTGCAGAAAGCATTAGCCTACCAGGCCAAAAAATACTCTGACTTTGATTTCTTATGAAATTGCCCATTGCATTTCCAGCGATCGCCATCATTACAATAATTATTTGGCTTCTTGCTGTTTTCATGATGACTTAAAAAGTTTCCATTTTTCAGAAAAGCAGGAGTGTTTGATAATAAACATCACTAAGATCCAAATAAACAGATTGGTATAGTGCGTCCACATGCGGCACTCTGCTGAGACCCGACATTATTATTTTACCCATGGAATTTCCTCTGGTGTTTAATGAAGTCACACAAATAGTTTGGATTTTCTGGTTTTCAAATTTCCCTCATCCTTGAAGTGAAACCATCATTTTCTCTTTGTCTGCGTAGATGATATTATCTATAATCATATATGTTTTACATACAATATATAAAATCATGTAACCTGAATCAATAAATATTATGAACAAAATTGGTATTAAAATATTTTTACTTGGATGGATATTTCCAGGTAAGTAATTGCTGATATCCTCTGTTTTATCTTCATCCTGGTATTCTTAAAATGAATTGTAGATATAACTATAGATATAACCCCTTGGTTACAAAGGAAATCTTTTTTACAAATTATAATCATCGCATGATAAAACACTTATCCACATTTGAGATAGTCACGGTGATATTTTATGAAAACATGAAATAATTCAAAATAGTGTTATCAAAAAGCACCCCATTTTATGAGGTTAATGTTTGCCGATTTTTCTGAGGCACGTATTTTTCTCTTTTCGTTAGTCCCTAGTTCCATCACAGTTTTGCTGTGCTCTAGGTGTCAAAGCAATATCCTTAAACAGAAATGAAACTGCAAGTACGTGGAGTGGATAAGTATTCTATCTTTCCCAGCAAAAAGAAGTAAAATCAGGTTATCTCTGAAGCTCCCGTTGGGCCAGAGAAGTGACATACAAAGACAGAGACCTCCAGAGACCTGGGATCCCACGGTCCACCTGACAGACAGCAAGGAGGTACACCATGACCTACTTTGTCCACACTACAGTTGGATGCCATGGAGCACAGTCTATTTGGGGGATAAAATTATTGCTAAATCAGAGTACTTTTCATGACCCATTCTGGAAATTGGAATTGCTCAATTTTCAGCCGTCATTAGAAATAAACTTTCTGCCTATGTTTAAATATATAATGATAATTGCAGGCAGGAAGTTCCAACTTCTTATTTATGGCGAAGACCTAGATAAAACTACTATTCATGCTGTATTGTTAGGCCAGTATACTACACCTCATTAATTTGGCCAAAACTTATTGCTTGGGACAATTTTGCTAGCAATTATCCAGCTGAAGTTTAAATGAAATGATGTGAATGTTAATGTTATGATACCAAATCATTTTTCTAAAAAAAGAGATATTAGTAGAACTATAGAACTGTAATTATTAGAGAAAGAGAACATACAGAAGGTTGTCTTAATATTAGAGCTGTGTAAAGACAGAAACGGCCGTCCTGGGAGATAAATGAACAGTTGTCATTGGAGAGGATGAAGTCTTCTGTCTGAAATGCTCGGTGGATTTCGCAGGACCATCTGGCCCTGACACTGTAGCAGGTGGTCACACCAGATGATCGTGAGATCCTGGGAATCTTAATGTTTCATTGAAGACCTAGAATAGCATTTCACAGCGTGCGTTCCCATGTCCCATGATCAATTAAGTATCAAAATGATACATACATTTTCCCTGGTTGGAGATTTAATAGTGTGTACTTGAAAATTAAGGGCTCTGAGAAGTTCTGCAGTAAAGAAACCTGCCCAACTTTTTCTAACCCAGTGTGTCCAAATTATTTTATTTTTCACAAAATGTGTTATTATAATGCCATTGAGCATTAATTTTCTAGCATTCCCAGTAGGGCAATGTCAAACTAGAAGGTTTTCCTTTTTAAATCTAGCTTGCAAGTTTTGGTAAGATTCTCTCCTCAAATAAGTTCAATTTGTCTCTCCTTTTGAACAAATCCAAAGTTTTAGACTGTCATTCAAATCCTAACACATTTTTTTTCTTTCCAAACTTATTACTCCAGTCCTTAAAAAGATCATATTTCAGTGTATCCCAAATGTTTTTTTTTTCCCCTTCCGTCTCTGTTACATATATTTTCTTCCACTTTGGAATGCCATCCACTAAATAGTTCATTTTCAAGTCTCCACTCACATCCCAACTTATTTTTTGAAATTCCCCCTCCCATGTAGAATCTGTACTATACATCTTAGTCTTTAAATTTCATTTCTTGGAATCCGCCATCTCTCCTCCTTCCCATTCTGTATTCCTTCCTTCTTTTTCTTTCTCTTCTCTCTCTCTCTTTCCTTCCTTCCTTCCTCCCTCTGTCCCTCCCACCCTCTCTCTTTCTCTCTCTTTCTTTTTCTCTTTCATTCTTTCTTTTTTTCTCTTTCTTTCTTTTGTATTTGTGCTAATCTTATCTACCCAAATTGATTTCACACTACTTTAAAAAGTCATATCTTATATTTATATATTCCCTAGAATAGCAGCATTTTGAGGTATATAAAGTATACTTTCTTTCCTCATGGAATTTACAATCATGTAAACATGAACTGCACAAAGGAAACCATTCCTTCAATAAAAAATAACAGTTAAGAAGTCTTTACTATTAGAATTCATGTTAGGTGCTACATTAATAATATCAAGTGCCAGGTACATAGTGTATATTCAATAACTATCTATTGAATAAGTGAATGAGTGAAGGAATAAATTAATCTGTTTCATTCTGTTTCATTTTCCTCTTTTTATATTTTACTCATATTTTAGGTCATGCATTTTCTTCTTTGGAGGGAGACGTAGTGAAGAATACATTTTTTTTCCTAAGATATACAAATATCTTACAAAATCTGGATGGTCATGGAATTATATCTTAATGAAATCCTTTCATTTGTGGGTGTATATGTATTCTTTTGTAATTTCATGTTTCTTTTATTTGGTTTTGTTTTCAACAAAAACACAAACTGTCTTTATATTGATAAGGATGCACCTGGTAATGCTGCTGAAACTTTTCTCAATATTTCCAAAGTCATACAAAAATAAAAACTGTATAGACCCACGTACGTGTGTGTGTGTGTGTTTGTTTTTAATCTTGGCATTTAGTTATGCCATTTAATTCCTGATCACGGAGAATTTTTTCTTGTACTTGTTCTCAGTGAGACATTTAGTTCTCTTTTTGGACTCTACAGTAACTTTCTAAAATATTCTTAAGACAAAGATTTTTAAATCATTCACCTAAGTGATTATTTGCATATAAATTTCTATCTATGGCTCACTAACCCAACATTTTTAATTTCAGTAATACTGACCCAAGATTTAGGACTATAGCAAAACAAGGTGAGCCTATCAGATTTATCTGACCTTTTATAAAGTTATGATTGTCACCAACTGCCTACCGAATCAATGTCTTACAATGTCATTTTCATACAAAATGGTCTTCACAGTTCTAAAGGAAAATTTGCCTGTATTTTCTGAATTAACTTGCTGATTACTCTCACCAAGGTTATCTTCCATAATGTATTAACTGCCAACAGTAAGTGTGTGTGGGGGGGGAGGGGTTGTTGTAAAAAGAGGAGAAAGAGAAATTTTTATTTACATTATATTAATGTAATTATATTTACACCACAATATACAATATGTCTTCTTTTATTGGGGGGTGAGTGAATTCTACCAGGTCTTAAAGCAGTAAAAAGTTTAAACTTCCATACAATATTGAGGGTCTAATATTTCCCCCCAAAGATTGGGCTAAAAACCCAGGGCTAAAGACCCTGTTATTTTTTTAAAAATTCCTTTTTAAGTACAAAACTTAGGGTATAATCTAAAGACAGAGATAAGTTTACAATTAAGGATAGAGATGAAGGGGGTCTCAAGATATTAATATCCCAATTGTTTGCTAGAGGTTACTTTTCTGAGTCCTCCCTATATTTTCTATTAATGTTTTCATTCATAACAAGACAATTGAGGATATGATTTGGAATAAAAAAAATTATCTTGTATGAATCAAGACTCATGCAATTGCTGAGCCCTTATCAGCTCCCTGTGGAACCGAAGGCAGGTGAGCCCTTTAGTTCCTATTCCTATTGTTCTTTGGAATCTTGCAATCAAATGATCAGAGGGCCATGGTGCATTTGTGAGTGAGTGCCTGTAGGTGCGTGTTTACATGACTAGTCCATGTCCTCTCCCAGACACAGATAAACTTGTCAGCCACTTGTGGGATGTGATTTATGGGGTACTGAAAATTGTACCAGCCCCAAAATATCACTCATATCAGCATGCCACTCAGAAATTCTCTGGAGGCCAGTCACTCCTTATCTACCCAAAGTACTGTTGAACACCAACAGTTTTTACTTGTGGAGAAGTAACATATTAACCCATTATTATGTTTCGGCTCCTTTACAGCCAGCAAGACTTTAAAGGAAAGATACAGGTGGCAGAATGCATGATTCCAATTCACGCAAATCGCGGGGCTCTGAATGTGGTGTGAGACTTGAGTGAAGTGCTTTATAGAAAGGACTGGAGTAATTGTGATGAAAATGACTGTTCGACACAGTGGTCAAGGTAAGCACCATGCAATCATGAGGGATGTCAAGATAAACACCACCCTTGAGAGGCAAGACCTGCAATAACTATAGTGCAAAATCCACTATGATAAAGGCTATAATATCAACACTAAAAGATGAGTAAAACCTAGTACAAACCTTCAAAGAGCCAAGAAAAGGCCAACACAAGTACAACACAAATGCAATACAAGTACAATATAAGAACTAAAAGCACAGAAATTTATACGAAGTAAGCATCAATAAATATGTGTTCAAATGAGCGAGTATCACTTCAGACAGGCCCTTAATGGAATAATGAATTTCAGAGAAGGGTGACAGTCTACCCATCTGTACATCTACCCATCTAAAAATGAGGCATTTTTAGAGGTTATGTAAGACCTCAGCAGGTTGATATGAAGGAAGAAGGAAGGGGAGGACATGTCTGGTAAACAGAACGGCATTAACCACAGAACAGCGATGGGAAAGTTGGGGGAAAAATTAGGCACCTGCCTATAGTCCACATTGTTTATGACACAGGACATATATAACAATGGAGGGTAAGGAAAAGAGGCTGTTTTAAGGAAGAATCCTGGAAATCATTGAGTGCCAGATTCAGGGTCTTGGACTTAGCTATGGAAACACACTGAAGTTTTTAATTTTTTAAGCAGAAAATAGCATCATTAAGTACTCACGTCATGAAATTTATGACAAAATGGAAGCCACATATAGGTATAGTGACATAGACACCAGAACCCCTTAGATGCAATAGAAGCCTAGAACAATGATTTAGTCCAAAGTCAGGAAGGAAATGAACATCACTGGGGAGGATGGATACCCAAGGACGTTTGGCAGAGACTCTAGAGGAATTGGAAAGTGACTAGAATGTGAGAGCAGAGAGGAAGAAAAGGGGTCAGCACAATTCTGGAGCTCCAGTCCTACAAAGCTGACCTCAGTTAGTTCATAGAATGGGAAAGGAGGGCAAAAGAAAACAACAATACATTGTTTCTCCTTGGTTTGTGACTTGACATATATAAGAAATATTTCTCCTTGGAAACCAAGTAAAAGAGTTTAGTAAGTAGCAGAAAATGTGACTTTGGGATTCAGGAGATAGTTCAGGCATAAGAGACAATTGCTGTGTGGAATTTACAAGAAAATTGACAAGAGTTGATGGAAGAAGCAGAAGTAAGGGCCCAGGTAAGTTACAGCACCTAATGTGTGGGCTCCACCTACAAGGGTTTGTTGTATTCTTAGGAAAAAAGGAAGAGAAAAGAGGCCTTAGGAGTTACACAGGTATGAACATTCACAAGTAGCAAGTGTTCAGGAAGGTCAAGGAGAGAATCACAGGACAAGAGAAGAAATGTCTAAATAATTCAGTTGAGTGGAACGATCTAAAATCACTAGGGCAATTGCTTCATAACAGTTCAGTGATTTTCTAGAAGTTATGTAATATGAAACTGTGATACTTTCTTTTAGCTTCTTATCTATTGATAAGATCAAGAATTTTAAAAAGAGACAATGAAGTAGGTTTTCTAGCTTAAAGGGAAATCTCTATGCTCACATGCAACCGATTTTTGATTGGGTGCGTATCACACGGAACATGGGTGTTCTCTTGTGTTGGCCTTTCTTCATCAGGGTTTCCCTGACCGCTGAGCTCTCACAGTCCTCAGTAATGCTGACTTTGCCTGTGTGACTGGGAAAAATGATTCCAGTTGGACTTTAGCAGCTGTAAAGAATAACAGTCTGCGGAGCAACCCAAAGATGAAAAGAAATGTTCCAGTTGGCACCTGATAAACACTCACACTACCAAATAGTCGTCAGTGATTGTTTTCTCTGAGTTTCTTAGTTGTTCATATGCTTTCTGATTATAATAGAAGATTTTGATCAGGAGGGGGCAGAAGGGACAGTTAGAAACTCAGGTATCCGCATGATTGTTGCAGAATATAAAAGGACTGATGAGTCAAAGAAAACTGGTGTGTGTAATGCATTTTAAGGTCTTTAAAATTATCCCTAAAATTCCTGTGATGTTTTATTTCATTCATTTCTATTACTCATTCAAAATATTTACTGATTGAATATAATCAAATTAAATAACTAACATAGTATATAGGCTGTGTACAGTGCTCTGGAGGATAAACAAAGATGAGTAATGCATAGAATCTGCCCTTCGGATGCTCTCAGTCTCACAAGAGAGCTGAGGCATATATTGATACAAGAATACCCACAATGCAAAGTAAAATCTGATCAAGAACAACCTCTCCTTCTAACCATGACTGAGCAACTCATATCAGAGTAACACTGCCACCATAAATATCTATAAAAATGAGACAGAGGCAGTGCAGTACTGTGGTCCTTCAGAGAATGAAAACAAGTGAAGTGTGCCCCACGGTTGCTCCAGTCTTTTACCTGGAGATACGTTCTGGAAACAAAATGTGATGTCCAAGCAGGGAAGAGCAATCTCACTGAGATGGCAAAAATCAGATTTCAGGGCTGCTGGGGAGGCTGGGATTTGTAGGAAAGGGAAAACTACAGGAGGGAACTGTGCTGAGAAGAAACCATAGAAATCTACATAAAAATCTTTTAAGTTGTTGGACAAAAACAAGCAGCACACAGAGATTGCACTGAAAAATCCAGGCATTTATCTGAGATCTCAGAGCCTCAATTTAGAAGTTAGACTATTCTAGACTTATAAGAGCTACTTTATATGCATCTACCTTTAAAAGTCATTGAAAAATGAAGCAGAACTATTAGTAAATTAACTCTCTGCCAGAACAAAACCAATACTCGTGTGAAAAAAAAAAAAACCAACTCTTGGCATTTAACAAAAGTAGCATTCACAATATCCACTAAAATTTTATTTTTAATTACTAGACATACAAAGAAGAAACAAAATGTGACCCATAATCACAGACAGTTTATTCCAAAAAGTCATTAAAATAGATCCAGAGATGACAGAGGTGTTGTAATTAGCAAACAAAGACAAAAGAAATGATGAGCATAATGAGGAAACAGATAGGACAAGCACAGCAGAGAAATGGAAACTGTGGAAAATAGTTAACAGAAATTCTGTTAAAAATAAAATACCTGAAATTAAATCATCATTTGATGTGCTTTGCAGTAAACTGGATACTGTAGAAAAGAATATCAGAAAACCTGAAGATATGGCAGTAGGAAATATCTAAAGTGAAGCACACGGAATAAAAAAAACCGAAAAATTAAATGAACACAGTCTCACTGACAAATGGGAAAATGGCAGTGCTCAGATATATGTACATGGAGTCCTAGGAGGAAAAGAGAGAGAAATTGGGGTAGAAAACATACTTGAAGAAATAATAACTTCAAATGATATTGACTCACAGATCCAAAAAACTCAATAATACATTAAACACACACATGCCACTTATAGAACTACCATGGTCATATTGCTGAAAAATAATGATAAAAAGAAAATCTTAAACAGCAGTAGGAAAAAATAAATATATCAAAAATAGAGGGAAAAAAAACAAGTGAAAGGATTATATTTCTCATCAGAAACAATGCAAGCCAGAAGACGTTGGACTGACATCTTAAAAACACTAAAAGAAAAAATAACATGTCAAATTAGAATTCTATAACCAGTGAACATTCTTCAAAAATGAAGTTGAAATAAAGACATGTTAAAATAAACAAAAGCTAGAGGAATTCATCACCACAGACCTGCTCTAAAAGAAATGTCAAATAAGGTTCTTCAGGCTTAAGCAGAATAATGCCAGATGGAAATTTGGATTACACATAGAAATGAAAGCAATAGAAGTGGGAAATATGTGGGTAAACAGAAAAGACATTTTCCCTTTTAAAAATTTGCTTAAAAAAACTGAATACAGGGCTTCCCTGGTGGTGCAGTGGATAAGAATTTGCCTACCAATGCAGGGGACACGGGTTCGAGCCCTGGTCCGGGAAGATCCCACATACCGTGGAGCAACTAAGCCAGTGCACCACAATTACTGAGCCTGCGCTCTAGAGCCCACGAGCCACAACTACTGAGCCCGCGTGCCACAACTACTGAAGCCCACATGTCTAGAGCCCCTGCTGCACAACAAGAGAAGCCATCGCAATGAGAAGCCCACACACCGCAACAAAGAGTAGCCCCCACTCGCCTCAACTAGAGAAAGCCCGCACACAGCAACAAAGACCCAACGCAGCCAAAAATAAATAAATAAACTGAATACAGTAGTTCCCCCTTGTCTGTGGAGGATATGTTTCAAGACACCCCCGCCCAGTGGGTGCCTGAAATGGCAGCTAGACCCCTTGGTATACTATGTTTTTTCCTATGCATACATACCTATTATAAAGCTTAATTTATAAACTAGGCACAGTACGAGATTAACAATAACTAACAATAAAATAGAACAGTTATAACAACATACTGTAATAAAAGTTATGTGACTATGCTCTTTCTCAACATATATTATACAAATTTAATGCCTTTTGCATCTCAACTAAACACTTACCATGCACTGTAAGCAACAGTTTGAGATACAAAAGCAAAACTAGCTCAAATTTCTTTTTCCTTCTGTACAATTTCAGGGATAGCAGATTCATTCTGACCACAGATCTTAGCGGCCTCAGCCTATGATTTTTTTTTCTTTCTTAATAAGTTGAGAACTTTCATCTTCTCACTTAAGGAAGCACTTTACAGCTTCTCTTTGGCACATCCACATTGCCAGAATCACCCTTCTTGTGCTTTGAGGCCAATATTAAGTAAAATAAAAGTCACCTGAATGTAAGCTCTCCACAGTAGCGCAACAGTCCATCTGATAACCCAGAGGACTACTAAGTGATTAACAGGCTGGTAGCACATCCGGTGTGGACACAGGGACGATTCCTCTGCCAGGCAGGAGAGAGAGCAGGACTGCATGAGATTTCATGATGCTACTCAGAACAGCTACATATCAATTTAGATTTTATGTATTGTTTATTTCTGGAATTTTCCCAGTTACCCATGGTTGACCTTGGGTAACTGAAAACATGTAAAGTGAAACTGCAGATAAGGTGGGGGGACTGCTGTATTTTAAAAAAATAATAGCAATGTATTATGGAGTTTATAACAGGTGAAGAAGGAAAATATATAACAACAATGACAAGAATGAGAGGAGTCCTAAAAGTATGTTGCTGTGAATGTATCACCTTATACGTGAAGTGGTATGTAATATTCATACAGTCATACAAGGTAGACTTCAATAAGTTAATTGCATATTGCAAATCATAGAGCAACTCCTAAAACTAAAGCAAGGGGGTACAGCTAATGAGACAATAGTCAAGATAAAGTGGAATCCAAACAAAAGATAACAAAAGGGACATTTATTAATCTAACAGAAGCAATGAAAAAAAGAAAAGGAAACAAAGATAGATGGGACAAGTAGGGGAAAAACGACAAGATAATGGAAGTAAACCCAACTTCATTAATAATTATTTTAAATGTAAACGGATGAAAAACTCCGATTTACGGTAGAGATTGTCGGATTGGAGAAAACAAAACCAAGACCCCACTATATGCTTTTAACAAGAGTTTTGTTTTGAATATAAGGACATGGCTAGGTTAAAAGTACAATGCTGAATAATGATGTACCATGTAAACATTAAACATAAGAAAGCTGGAGTGGCTAGAAAACATGTTTCCAAGCATGGAGTATTACCCAAAATAAAGAAGGACATTTCATAATGATAGAAATGTCAGTTCCACAGAGAGGCGTGTGTGTGCACCTTGTAAAAGAAAATCAAGATACATAAAGCAAAAACTGAGAGAATTAAAGGACAAATAGACAAGTCTTCTAACGATACTTGGAGATATTAACTCTTGTTTCAATTATTAATGAAAAAAGTAAACCAAAAGTAAAAGAAAAAGCAGTAACAGATACACATCTGATCGACACTCTCAGTAAACTGAGACCTGATTGACATTTCATTGAAGCAGTAGAGCACACATTCTTTTTAAGTGCACGTGCAATATTCAACAAATGGACCATATGATGGGACATAAAAGAAATCTTATTAAGTTCATATTATTGAAATGATACAGACTTCATTTTCTGATCACAATGGAATTAAAGTAGGAATCGAAAACAAGATATTTGTAGAATGCCTCAAACATGTGAAAGTTAAAAATCACAGTTTTAAAAAACCCAGGGACAAAAATGAGATTACATGGGAAATTAGATATGTATTTAAACTGAAGGAAAAGAAAAAGACAACATATTAAAATGGGGGGAATCGGCAACGGTGATATTTATAACGAGATATGTATCAAGTGCACACTTTAGACAGGAAGAAAAGTCTTAAAGAGCTGTCTCAGTTTACATCTTAAGGTAGAAAAAGTAGAAAAATGTACACGAAAGCAATTAGAAGGAATGAAACAGTAGAGTGGAAATCAGTAAAACAGAAAATGAACTACACCTAAGGGTGTGGATTCCACAGTTGCAAGCATTTATTTGAACAGATTGAAGTATCTTCTTAAGAACTGTGCATTTTACTGTATGTAAAACATTTCTCAGCAAAAAATGTATATTAAAAAGCTAAACAATGGTCAAGAATTAAACGAAAACAAAGCGTTAGGATAGCTACAAGGAGAAAGATGGTGGGTATCTTAGAGAAGTGGCATTTCTGCTAGCCCTTGAAAATTATGAGGAACTTTGGCCCTCAGAGATTGCGGGGCAGGATAATTCATTGAAACGGATGCATAGTAGTGAGCAAATACATAGCAGCAGAAGTGAGTGGGCTAATTAGTGAGTAGCAATGAAATCCTTAAAAGGAAAGATGCAGCCAAATTGTGGCACAACTTGAATGATGCCAGGGAAGAAGACTGCATTTTATTCTGAGGCAGTTGAGGGGCACAAATGCTTTTGCACAAGTGAGTGAAAGGATAGATTTATTGTTTCAAAAGGATAATGTTGATGACAACATTCATGGATCAGAGGAAGATAAGAAATTGTGAGGCTACTGAAAAGTTCCATCCAAATAAAGTGAAAACTGTTGCAATGGGAATACAAAGGAGGGATCAAAGCAAAACCCAAAAAACTCTGGGTGTAGATCAGAAAACTTCAGTACCACTTGGACCTAAGTAGCAAAGAAAAAGTAGGGCTGAATACTGATGACTTTAAGTTTTCAAGTTATAATTGCCAAGGACGGTGCTGTCAACAGAAACAGGATTTCTTGTATCTATTTCTAAACTAGTCTTCAGTAACAGACATTTTTTTAAATAATATTTTTTCAAAGTATATGAATGGTTTAATTTTTATCATGCTTAAAACAGATTAAAACAGGGTCTAGAGCTTTAACTAAGACCAGTTTCTATGTTTGGGCAGAGTTCTTGTAGTCTCCTTATGAGAAAGGCACATAGCCACAAAGCCAAATATGTCTCTGACACTGTTTTCATTCCTTTTCATGCATATTTTACTTCCTTTAAAAATAAAAATACTACCTAGAAGTGTCACATATAAACCCATCACTCCTGTAGTCTGAATGAGTGTGTAAAGAATTCCTTGGTGGTCCTCTGCAGGATATTTACCTTCAAAATGCATTCTCTCCCCATCTGTGTGAAAATCCAAATGGACCTATAATTTCCTAACTGTATCACCCCTTTTGAAAACACAGCTACCAGAGTAAGAAGTGGGCAGATCCCTTCCAGTCCACAACTGCTAGTCTACACCAAGTGTGACATGTCATGGAATCCCATGGAATCTGTGGTACCATGGGGAGGGCCTGACAGGGAGAAGAAGAACATTGCAAAGTATAACAACAACCATCTAATTTGCTGTACCATTTTAATTTTTTAAAAGGAGGAATACAAACACATAACAATAACAACATTAGTAAATGTCGGTGGAGAACCAACATTTGAAATTTACATACTCAAGGAGTTTGGTGAGAGCAGAGCCTAAAAGTTAGATGGTCCTATACAGGGAAAGATCATAAACAATTTCTTAAGAGACATTTTCAACTACATTTCTGGAAGGTTTTAAGTTTTCCTTATATGCAGTCATGCCAGAAATGTGTGGGTTTTTTTCCCTAAGCCAGTTCCCATTCTCTTTGGCCTCCAAGCCCCTGAGGTGCATACTAGGTTGGGAAGGAGACTTCAATGGGCCAAAGATTTTATGAATACATAAAACTGAATGTAGGTCATTTCTAAATATAATGTATTATTTTTGTTTTCCAGTAATAAAAGAACTTATTTTTTAAATAATTTTAAGTCATAAAAACTGAGTTGTTGAGTCATTTGCAAAACGTTATGTAAAAATATATAGTTACCATAAAAATCTCTTCAGATATTTTTTCAGACCCTTTCTTTTTCTCTTCTTCTTCTGGGAACCCTATAATTCAAATATTGGTGCGTTTTATGTTGTCCCAGAGGTCTCTGAGACTGCCCTGAGTTCTTTTCATTCTGTTTTTTCTTTATTCTGTTTAAATTAATTATCTTAAATATGCTCAAAGAACTAAAGGAAAACATGGACATAGAACTAAAACCAATCAGGAGAATGATGCATAAACAACTAGTGAATATCAATAAAGAGGTAGAAAGGGCATTATACTAAGTAAAATAAGTCAGACAGAGAAAGACAAATACCATATGATCTCTCTTATATGTGGAATCTAAATATATATATATGTATTAAAATAAAACAAGCTCATAGAAAAAAATATATATACATAATTAGAGGGCAGGTTCAAATATCATTCACTTGAGCCAATTTTGCCAATTAAAGCTAAAAGCATGAGCGTAAGTAAATAATTCAGGTCTTTTTTTTATTCTCCTTTGCAACAAAAGCCCTGTGGTACTTTCCCTGTCCTAGGAGAGAATGCTTATTTCACGATAACTCCATGTTTCTGGGTTTACCTTTTTAACTAATAAGGAAGATATTTTATTTCTTCCGTTACTCATTCCCTCTTACATAAGGCAGTTCTGCAATTTAAATGCTAATTGGCCATTTTGGCTGAGGAATTCCTAGTTAAAAGGTTTGCCATTTAATCCCAAAGTGTCTTTTGATTTCTTGAGAATGATTAAATGGAAATTCAGCCCTGGTTCAGTATCATAGAAGCCCATGTGGGCTCTCCCGTTGAATTCCCATGGTTTGAGCATCCTGCTGGGAGACTCAGGCTGAGATTTTATTGAATCAGGCCCTCCGTAGTCAGACTCAAAATAACCTCCAGCACACTGATAAAAATAATGACCCTTTTGCAGTTGTAAAACTTGAAACTATTCCTTGAATGTTAACTAACACCAAAAAGCCGTTTCTGCAAATGAAATGGGGGAATTGGAGCCAAGAAATCACTCTGGATGAAGACCTAGAAATGGCATTCCACTTTTTCTCTCAGTAATTACAAAATTGTGAACTTGCCCTCAAAGCTTGTGGAGGCGTCACTCTAGATTCCATCAAGAGAACAATACACAAAGATGGAGATGGTCCTGAGCAGCCTCTCGGGCATCTCTGCCTCCTTAATTGATCAAGAAGGACTTTCCAGTCCTCAGGGATAATGGCTTCTTCAATAATAATATTAGAACTGATGGAAAAATAAAAGGTATAAGCTCAAAGTATGAGTTAGGAAATGCTGAGAATTGGCGGCATTTGACATCTACGTCCCAAAGCCCTCGAGATGATAAATACTTTCAGGTAAATCAGTTCAGTCCTCTCATCTTGCTGATACTTTTCACAAGCCAGGAAGCCTTTTACTTACAGCCAGTCTAATAGGCAACGAGACACAGCCCTATTAGCTAAGTTTATTTATGCTGACACAAAGAAAACCATGAAAAATCCAAATTCTAAACTGTAATTTATTCCTAAGTAGTAAATCAGCAGGATTCCACTGCCCAAGTAGGGGCTTGCCGTTAAACAAGAGCTGAAACATAATAAGCCTCATAAATGTCTCCAGCATCATGGAGCTGTTATGTATACATGAGCTCATGCAACAAACTCTCCTGCTGGTCTGGTCATGATAACCTGCTGTCCCCAAGACACTGTAAGATATATGAGACTAGGGGTGACCAAATTCTAGAGTTAAAATTCAAGAAAAGCTTTTTTTTCAATTACAGTGTCCTCGTTCTTCCAGGTTAATCTAGTTCCACAGCTTTTCTGAACATCTGACGAATTTCTCAATTCCAAATTTGGTTCCTGTTGTTGTTGTTAATGTTTTTGGTAAAGGTAATAACTGTTTAGATCATATGAGACCCAGTTAGACAAACTTCTGACAACTTTTCTCCAACTAGAACAGAATGTTTTACTCTGTAAAGATGATGTAGAACATTTATAGAATAAGATCACACTTTTCTTATTGCCAAATTATGGTCCAATACAGGGCATACAACAAAAATGGGATTGGGAACAGTTACATATTCACGTAGACGGTAGGATGAGAAAAGAGCTCTTCAGAATTACATGGAAATGATCAAAAAGAAGCCTGCTGGATTAAGAGAAAGAAGGCCTGAAAAAAAAAAAAGGTTCTGAAGAACCTAGGGGCAGGACAGGAATAAAGACGCAGACGTAGAGAATGGACTTGAGGACACGGGGAGAGGGAAGGGTAAACTGTGACAAAGTGAGAGAGTGGCATGGACATCTATACACTACCAAATGTAAAACAGATAGCTAGTGGGAAGCAGCCGCATAGCACAGGGAGATCAGCTCGGTGCTTTGTGACCACCTAGAGGGGTGGGATAGGGAGGGTGGGAGGGAGAAGCAAGAGGCAGGAGATGTGGGGATATATGTATATGTATAGCTGATTCACTTTGTTGCAAAGCAGAAACTAACACACCATTGTAAAGCAATTATACTCCAATAAAGATATTAGAAAAAATAAATAAAATAAAAACCAGCCAAAAAAAGAAGGCCTGAATTTTAGTCCCAGATCCTCTATTTTCCAAACCTGTGAACTACATTAACTCAGTCATATTTCTTATCATAAGAGAAGGGACACAAATAAATGAATATTGAAGGAATCGGGGTGGAGGGGTGTAGAGAATATTCTGGAGCATGGAAGCACTTTTAATTTAGGGTAGAGATAAAGGGGGTATATAGCGGAGGTGGGCAGGTGACCGGGAGGGAGCAGTTCGCAAACTACAAGCAAGACAGGGGTGCCGCATACAGGCCTCCATGTCGTGTTTTTCCCAAGAGCTGAGCTTGGAGAGGCTGTGACATTTCACGGAGGCTGTGGTCCCAGACCCATGCTTAGTGTGTAAGATACTGGCCTCTTCTACCAAACATGAGGGAGTTGGGACACGGTTTTCCTGCTCAGTTGCAAGCCCGGCTACTGAGAAATATTAAAAATATTAAAGCCAAAGGAAGTCACCAAATTATAAGAACAGCTGAGCTTCACAGACAAACCCTCACACTGGCCTGGCACACAAGATCGATTCTTGTGGTTCTGAATGAGACTCGGGAGGGAAAGTCAGAGAGTGTGGGGAGAATGAAAGGGGGAAAAGATCACAGGAAGGACCCCAGGGCATATCTTATTACACCCGAATGTACCTGATACCTGTTGCAAAAAGGCAGGTCCTATAAATCAAACCCTGGGAACAGGGGCAGGTGCTTAATTCAGATACACAAGAAAGGGCTCATCTGAGCTCTCAGAATCTCTCTCCTTAAATAAGAAAGTAGATCAGATCACTCTGGAAAAAATGTCCATGAATTACCTGAGGGTGGTAGCCTATTTGTACCTCATTTTGTTTTCTGTCTGTGCTGAAGTTTGTTGTTTAAAAGCGGGATTCCAGTACCTTAAGTCTGTATTGAGACATACTCATGTGAAAAAGAATCCTCAACAAGGGAGGGATTTTAAGGACTAGAAGAAACAGAATCCAAAACAAAGGGGAGACTCCCTATGAATAAGCCAGCTTTGGCTGCCCTTCTGGAGCGTCAAACATTATTTCCAAAATATCCCCAGCTCCCCAGCTGGAGGACTGTCAGTGAATCTTCCTGTGCTGATTTGCGTGTCTAAATAGGAACAAGTCAATCATTATCACTTAATTAAAAGCCTTTATTTCTTTTACCCCAAGCCTGCATGCAAGGCGTTTCTCAAACAAATATTAAAGCTGAAGGATGGCACCAAATTATAAGAACAGATTATATAAGCAATTTCTTGAAATATATTTGCCACCCCGGGAAGGAGTTGAAAATATAGCCATTTCCAGAACGCTCTCCTTCTCACACTTTCCCTCTTCCCTTTGCTCTAGAATATAACTAATTTGGGATTGCACATTCACACCTATGCAAAATTCGAAGAATACTTTGAAAGCTATAGTCCAAATTCTATGGAAATTGCATAGACTTTATTTCTACACTAGGAAGAATCACCCGTTTAAGTCTTTGTTGAATGTAGTTTTTGCAGACAGAGAATTAAAACAGACATCTGTTAAACCTGTCTTTGTCCTCTAGGATGGATAAAGTCTTTGAAGCAATAAAACACATACACATATACATACATATGTGTGTGAAACAGAATAAATATTTTATCCAACACAAACCAGACAAAAACTAACATAAATAGAAAAATTGTATGTTTAAATGGGAGTGGTTCCTTCCATAAAAGCAGAAACTAACAATTTCACGTAATAAGATAGCCAAAAACCAGAAAGAAACTCAAGGATGCTAGAATCTCTACTGTAGGAAAGATTCTGACTGCCCAGAAGCCCATACCCCCATGTGTGTGTGTGCACACACACACATACACCCACACACCTGCACGTGCACACCCAACATTCTGGATTTGGAAAGAGGAGAGCCAGTCTAATAAGATGGGAAAGCAGGGAAAAGCTGATAGGAGAGAAATAATCAAAGATGGGAGACAAACAGATTTCTGTTAGTGAATGGCAGGAGGAACTTAAAATATAATGCTCAAGATTTTTTTAGAGGATTTACAAATAGATTTCAGGTATTAAAGCAGGAAAGAATAATTCCTCTTGCTAACTTAAAGTCATGTGGTGTAGGCAAAAGGCTGAAATCCTGAAAAAGGACCAGATCTTTCTCGGACAGCCAAATATGGACTCAGACAACCTGGTAAGTTGTAACACATGCGGTATAGAACTTACACGTTTAAGCAAAACTGACCGTCTGTCCAGAAAGTCATACAGAGAATGTGTAGGATGCTTTGACAGTGAGTCTTCAGTTTGACTTTCCTTTACTGGAGAATATTCCTGAACACCCTGCGAGGGTGCAGGAGAGGAACCCAGAAATAAACTCAGATGTAAGGATTTAGTGAAAACAGGATTAATCTAATCAGGAAAATAGATATATTTTTTTTTGTACATTATGTACTTAAGTTAATATTGTAAATAGATTTTTAAAATGAAAACATTCATACAATAAAGTGCAAAACCCTTAAGTGTACAGCTTAACAGCTTAGCACAGAGATGAATCACCATTAAACCACCATTCAGGTCAAAAAAATAACTATTATTTTTTATACCCCAGGGACACCATTTGTGTTCTCTTCCATTATCTACTGTTTCTTTCCTTCCCAAGATAACTGCTCTTCTGACTCACAGCACTATGTATTTGAATTTTGTATACATGGAATGATATGATTTAAATTATTTGCTATTGGCTTCTTTCATGTGCCATTATGTTTGTGTGATTTATTTAGGTTATTATGCATGGTATTAATCATTCATTCCCCTTGTTAATGACAATCATTCATTGAATTTACCAAAATTGATTTCCTGCTTCTGCTAGAGATGGGCATTCTCAGTTATATGCTGTCTTTGTCTTTTACAACTCATGCAGCTATAATATTTCTTGATGAAGATATGCGTTTCTGTTGGCTATATCCTGGGAGTAAAACTCTCTGGGCCATGGAGTATGTGTATATCCAAATTTAATGAATGACACCAAAGAGTTTTTCAAAGTGATGGCTGCAGTCTTCTCTCCAACCAACAGCACAAGTGAATTCCATCCTCGCCAACATGTATTACTGTCTGTCTTTTTAAATTAAGCTGTTGGGTGTGTAGGCTTTTACGTTGTGGTTTTAAATTTCAATTTCTGGTGACTAATGAGGTTGAATATGTATGTTTTGATGTTTACTTGTTTTATTAGTTACTGAGAGAAGTGTATTAATGTCCCCAACTATGACTGTGGGTTTGTCTGTTTATTTCTGAAAATTTGAGGTTTACATATTGTGAGGCTACATTGTTAGGAGCATTCAAATGTAGAATTACATATCTTCCTGATAGTTGATCCTTTAGCTTCATAAAGTATCCTTCTTATCAATACTAATGTGCATTCCTTGAAAGCTACCTTGTATGCTATGTGTGTAGCTATGCCAGCTTTCTTTGAGGGGCTCTTGCATGACATATCTTTTTCTGTCATTTCGTTTTCTAATTTCAGCTAAAGTCGACCCTTTACTATTGGTCTTCTACTTGACCACCTTTTCAAGTTCCTTTCTCTCTCCATTGTTGCCTTCTTTTAGATTAATTTATATGTTTTATTAATCACATTTTTCCTGTGCTAGCTTGTTAGTTATGCATTCTTCTATCATTTCAGTGACTTTCTTGGCATTAGAGTTTGCATTGTTGAATTATTATTAGGCTTACTATAAATCAGTACTTTGCATCCCAAACAATGAAAAAAAACCCTTTTAACTCTAACTGTATTTTCCCTCTCAGGATTCTTGTGCTGTTGTTTCTCAATTATTTGTATTCTCTCCACATTTTAAATGATATGAAACATAATTATTTTTATACAAATGATATTCATTTAGATTATCCCATATATTCTCTTAATTGATTCCTTCTTGCATCCCTTGTCTCCATCTAGAAGCACACTTCTGAATAACACTTCTAGTATTTGGGGGATGTGCAAGGAGGTTAATACTTGTTCTTTTAGTCCCTTAACACATTTTCTGGCTTCCATTGTTTTTGTTAAGAAGTCAGCTACTGATTTCTCAGCAGAAATTCTACAAGCCAGAAGGCAGTGGCATGATATACTTAAAGTGATGAAAGGGAAGAACCTACAACCAAGATTACTCTACCCTGCAAGAATCTCATTCAGATTCAACGGAGAAATCAAAAGCTTTACAGACAAGCAAAAGCTAAGAGAATTCAGCACCACCAAACCAGCTCTACAACAAATGCTAAAGGAAGTTCTCTAAGTGGGAAACGCAAGAGAAGAAAAGGACCTACAAAAACAAACCCAAAACAATTAAGAAAATGCTCATAGGAACATACATATCAATAATCATCTTAAACATGAATGGAATAAATGCTCCAACCAAAAGACACAGGCTTGCTGAATGGATGCAAAATCAAGACCCATCTATATGCTGTGTACAAGAGACCCACTTCACACCTAGGGACACATACGGAATGAAAGTGAGGGGATAGAAAAAGATATTCCATGCAAGTGGAAATCAAAAGAAAGCTGGAGTAGCAATACTCATATCAGATAAAGTAGACTTTAAAATAAAGAATGTTACAAGAGACAAGGAAGGACACTACATAATGATCAATCCAAGAAGAAGATATAACAAATATAAATATATATGCACCCAACATAGGAGCACCTCAATACATAAGGCAACTGCTAACAGCTATAAAAGAGGAAATCTACAGTAACACAATAATAGTGGGGGACTTTAACACCTCACTTATACCAATGGACAGATCATCCAATGATTAATAAGGAGACACAAGCTTTAAATAACACAGTAGACCAATTGGATTTAATTGATATTTATAGGACATTGTATCCAAAAACAGCAGATTACACTTTTTTCTCAAGTGCACAAAGAACATTCTCCAGGATACATCATATCGTGGGTAACAAATCAAGCTTCAGTAAATTTAAGAAAATTGAAATCATATCAAGCATCATTTCTGACCACAACACAATGAGATTAGAAATGAATTACAGGGAAACAAATGTAAAAAACACAAACACGTGGAGGCTCAAAATACATTACTAAATAACCAAGAGATCACTTAAGAAATCAATGAGGAAATCAAAAAATACCTAGAGATAAATGACAATGAAAACACAACGATCCAAAACCTATGGGATGAAACAAAAGCAGTTCTAAGAGGGAAGTTTGTAGCTATACAAGCCTACCTCAAGTAACAAGAAAAATCTCAAAGAAACAATCTAACATTACACCTAAAGGAACTAGAGGAAGAAGAACAAACAAAACCCAAAGTTAGCAGAAAGAAAGAAATCAAAGATCAGAGCAAAGATAAATGAAATAGAAACAAAGAATACAATAGCAAAGATCAATAAAACTAAACGCTGGTTCTTTGAGAAGTTAAACAAAATTGATAAACCATTAGCCAGACTCCTCAAGAAAAAGAGGGAGAGGACTCAAACCAATAAAATTAGAAATGAAAAAGGAGAAGTTACAGCAGACACCACAGAAATACAAAGCATCCTAAGAGACTACTACTATGCCCAAAAAATGGACAACCTAAAAGAAATGGACAAATTCTTAGAAAAGCGCAACCTTCCAAGACTGAACCAGGAAGAAATAGAAAATATGAACAGACCAGTCACAAGTAATGAAATTGAAACTGATTAAAAATCTTCCGACAAACAAAAGTCCAGGACCAGATGGCTTCCCAGGTGAATTCTATCAAACATTTAGAGAAGAGCTAACACCCATCCTTCTCAAGCTCTTCCAAAAAATTGCAGAGGAAGGAACACGCCCAAACTCATTCTATGAGGACACCATCACCCTGATACCAAAACCAGACAAAGATACTACAAGAAAAGAAAATTACAGACCAATATCACTGATGAATATAGATTCAAAAATCCTCAACAAACTACTAGCAAACAGAATCCAACAACACATTAAAAGGATCATACACCATGATCAAGTGGGATTTATCTCAGGGATTCTTCAATATATGCAAATCAGTCAATGTGATACACCATATTAAGAAATTGAAGAATAAAAACTATATGATCATTTAATAGATGCAGAAAAAACTTTTGACAAAATTCAACGCCCATTTATGATAACAACTCTCCAGAAAGTGGGCATAGAGGAAACCTACCTCAACATAATAAAGGCCATATACGACAAACCCACAGCAAACATCATTCTCAATGGTGGAAAACTGAAAGCATTTCCTCTAAGATCAGGAACAAGACAAGGATGTCCACTCTCACCACTGTTATTCAACATAGTTTTGTAAGTCCAAGCCGTTGCAATCAGAGAAGAAAAAGAAATAAAAGGAATACAAATTGGAAAAGAAGAAGTAAAACTGTCACTGTTTGCAGACGACATGATATTATACATGGAGAATCCTAAAGATGCCACCAGAAAACTACTAGAGCTAATCAATGAATTTGTTAAAGTTGCAGGATACAAAATTAATGCACAGAAATCTCTCACATTCCTATATACCAATGAGGAAAAATCTGAAAGAGAAATTAAGAAACACTTCCATTTAGCATTGCAACAAAAAGAATAAAATACCTAGGAATAAACCTACCTAGGGAGACAAAAGACCTGTATGCAGAAAACTATAAGACACTGATGAAAGAAATTAAAGATGATACCAACAGATGGGGAGATATACCATGTTCTTGGATTGGAAGAATCAATATTGTGAAAATGACTCTACTACCCGAAGCAATCTACAGATTCAGTGCAATCCCTATCAAATTACCAATGGCATTTTTTACAGAACTAGAACAAAAAATCTTAAAATTTGTATGGAGACACAAAAGACCCTGAATAACCAAAACTGTCTTGAGGGAAAAAAACAGAGCTGGAGGAATCAGACTCCCTGACTTCAGACTATGCTACAAAGCTACAGGAGTCAAGACAATATGGTACTGGCACAAAAACATAAATATAGATTAATGGAACAGGATAGAAAGCCCCGAGGTAAACCCACGCACCTATGGTCAACTAATGTATGACAAAGGAGGCAAGGATATACAACGGAGAAAAGACAGTCTCTTCAATAAGTGATGCTGTGAAAACTGGACAGCTACATGTAAAAGAATGAAATTAGAACACTCCCTAACACCATACACAAAAATAAACTCAAAATGGATTCGAGACCTAAATGTAAGACCAGACACTATAAAACTCTTAGAGGAAAACATAGGAAGAACGCTCTTTGACGTAAATCACAGCAAGATCTTTTTTGATCCACCTCCTAGAGTAATGGAAATAAAAACAAAAATAAACAAATGGGACCTAATGAAACTTCAAAGCTTTTGCACAGCAAAGGAAACCATAAACAAGACGAAAAGACAGCCCTCAGAATGGGAAAAAATATTTGCAAATGAATCAACTGACAAAGGATTAATCTCAAAAATATATAAACAGCTCATGCAGCTCAATATTAAAAAAACAAACAACACAATCCACAAATGGGCAGAAAACCTAAGTAGACATTTCTCCAAAGAAGACATACACATGGCGAGGAAGCACATGAAAAGCTGCTCAACATCACTAATTATTAGAGAAATGCAAATCAAAACTACAAGGAGGTATCACCTCACACCAGTTAGAATGGGCATCATCAGAAAGTCTACAAACAACAAATGCTGGAGAGGGCATTGAGAAAAGGCACCCTCTTGCACTCTTGGTGGGAATATATATTGATACAGCCACTATGGAGAACAGTATGGAGGTTCCTTAAGAAACTAAAAATAGAATTACCATATGACCCAGCAATCCCACTACTGGGCATATACCCAGAGGAAACCATAATTCAAAAAGACACATGCACCCCAATGTTCACTGCAGCACTATTTACAATAGCCAGGTCATGGAAGCAACCTAAATGCCCATCGACAGACAAATGGATAAAGAAGAAGTGGTACATATATACAATGGAATATTACTCAGCCATAAAAAGGAACAAAATTGGGTCATTTGTTGCGACGTGGATGGCTCTAGAGACTGTCATACAAAGTGAAGTAAGTCAGAAAGAGAAAAACAAATATCGTATATTAACGCATATATGTGGAACCTAGAAAAATGGTACAGATGAACCGGTTTGCAAGGCAGAAATAGAGACACAGATGTAGAGAACAAACGTATGGACACCAAGGGGGGAAAACCTTGGTGGGGTGGGGATGGTGGTGTGCTGAATTGGGTGATTGGGATTGACATGTATACACTGATGTGTATAAAATTGATGACTAATAAGAACCTGCTGTGTAAAAAAATTTTTTTTTAATTTATGATTTTCATTTCAAAAAAAAATGTCAGCTACCATACATATTATTGCCCTTTAGAAGTTAAATTATCTTGTTCCTCTTGCTACTTTAAGAAATTCTTTTTCTTTGCTGCTTAAGTTTTACAATCTTTGCCTAGCTATGACTTTTTCTGTATGTATCTTGCTTAAAATTCTCTGTGCTTCTTCAGTATGTGACAATGTCTTCCATGAATTAAAAAAAAATTCTCTCTTCGCATATTACTGCTGCTCCTTTCTCTCTCTTCTCCTCAGACTCTAATTACATGTATGTTGGATCTTTAACAATGTTTTGGACATTCCTTATGCTTTTCTCCATATTTTTCCATCCATTTGCTGCTCAGTGCTAGAGACTTAGAAAGTTTTTCTGAGCTATATTTAAACTTAAAAGTTCCCTTTTCAGTTATCTAATCTGATATTAATATCACTTATTGGATAATTTTTCTACTATGTTTGTTAGTTCCAAAATTTCTATTGGATTCATTTTTATAATTTACAGTTCTATGATGAAGTTCTTATACTTGTTCTTGTCATTAATTTCTTGACCTATTAGTCACAGATAATTTTTTTTAAAAAACTGAATTTTCTGTAGATCTGTTTGTACTGTCTTTTTAAAGAAATGTGCTCATTTATCATTTTTCTCTGATTGAATTAAACATTACATATGAAACATGTTAGAGAAAATTTCAATAATCTACTTTATGTTGCCAAAAATACATTATTTCTTTTTGAACTTACAGTAAAGTATGCTCCTTATATAAAGGCCTTGTATGAATATCTGTGCTCGTGGTGTGAGTGTGTGTGTGTGAAATCAAGGAAGAAGATTCAGTTCTATATATTACAGTTGATGTAGTATTGAAAAGGGACACATGGTTTGGTCTGGTGTGTTGGGGATGAATATATATGTATGTTATATATATATATATATATATATACCACAGATATGTACTTTAAAAGAATTCAAATAAAATTTTAATGATTTCAGTTCAATAGAACTGAAAATGTAGTGTCATTATAGGGCATTTTCTGCTAAATTTCAAATTACAGGTTGTGGGCTATTTCTACGCAGGAGCATCACATCCTACTGAGTATTCAGCTTATTAGCTCAGGTGATTGACAGTATCATGGCGGGATGCAGGGAAGAACAACGCATGTGTGCGAGGGGGAGGGAGAGGGAGAGGTCTTCAGGAACCGGCTTTGGGTCGTGAAATTGTAGGGGCTGGTCAGTGTACAGTCTGCAGGAGGTAAGCAGGCTGCAGACCTGGGACAGGAGAAATGTTGCCTCTGGAGCCTGAAGGCCGTCTGGAGGCAAAATCCCCTCTTCCTCAGAGGACATTCATGTTTCTCTTTTAAGTTCTTCAGCCCATTAGATGAGGCCTAGCCATACTGTGGAGGATGATTTACTTTACTCAGAGTCTACTGGTTTATATGTTAATCTCGTCTAAAAAAGTACCTTCACGGCAACATCTAGACTGGTGTTCAACCAATTATCTGAGTGCTGTGGACTAAACAAGTTGACACATAAAATTAACCCTTACATATGGCACGGTGAGATGGCTCAGAAGTCAGATCAGAGCCGTAACTAACCAAGGGAACACGCTCCTCTCCTTCCCAAGAAACATTGTTGAGATCACTGCATTTTTTCTCAAGTACTACAATGGGGCGCTTGCGAGTATTTACAGATCTTAAGGGCAGAGAAACTGATACTGAGTTATAATCTTTGATCATTTATTTACATTTTCATATTTCGTTAGCTAATATAGAAATATGAAAATGCACACATTCACACACCATAGTGAATATTGTGGTACTCTTCCCAAATCCCCTTTGATGCCAGTGGCCTCATCCCCAAGCTCCTAGGAGCTTCTAGAGATACGTGTCTCTGATGGCCCACAGCTGTGTCCCTCATTGGAAAGTGTTCCCAAATGCAGGAACGGCCTCAGTCAAGTTTGTGACCTCTCCTAGGGGACAGACCATGGCCAGTGACTGGCCTCACTCCTTTACAACAGTTTAGGGCCATTCCAGCTCTTTCAAGGTTCCCCATAGGCATGCCTGAAGCTACCTTTGAGGATGCACTATAGGTCAACTTCTCTTTTGTCCAGTCCTGCCTTCCTCATCCCCTTATGGCTCTATTTCTTCAGAGTATTTCCCCACAAAGTTAACACACATGTCTTAGGTCTGTATCGATGGGATGCAGATATTTGAGTACAGGAGCTATATTGGTTAAGTGTTCTGAGCAGCAATATCTTTTTTGAAAAAAATAAATGTAGTTATTTTATTTATTTTTGGCTGTGTTGGGTCTTGGTTGCTGCATGCAGGCTTTCTCTAGTTGCGGTGAGCGGGGGCTACTTTCATTGCGGTGCGTGGGCTTCTCATTGTGGTGGCTTCTCTTGTTGTGGAGCATGGGCTCTAGGCACACGGGCTTCAGTAGGTGTGGCACGTGGGTTCAGTAGTTGTGGCTCTCGGGCTCTAGAGTGCAGGCTCAGTAGTTGTGGCGCACAGGCTTAGTTGCTCCACAACATGTGGGATCTTCCCGGACCAGGGCTCAAACCCGTGTCCCCTGCACTGGCAAGCGGATTCTTAACCACTGCACCACCAGGGAAGGCCTGAGCAGCAGTATCTTTAAGGGAGTAAGAGTGACAGAAAGAGCTGAACTGTGATGCAGCTGCCCCTGAAGATTTACCCAATCCCCCAGGGAGTTCAGAGCAGAGGTAGCCTTTCATAGTTGACCTCAACTGAAGCAAGGGATCTGGGCCTTTGTCCCTGGGTCCACATGGAATTGTCATCATTGAACGCAGGCTGCTGCTGACAAGGGCCCAGAAATTTGGGTGAGGCATACCTTTTTTTCCTTTCCCAGAAAGGGAGCATCCTTGGAAGGGACTCCCTTTGGAACCACCAGCAGGCACTGATCTCGGCAACTGAGGGAATGAGCGTGTCTCAGTCCTGAAGAGAGGACCAGGGAGCACACCGCAGCCTCCACAGAACAGCTGACCTGTTCGTCTCATATTCTGTTCCCTGATGCCAGGAGCGCTCTTAGGAAACAGACTCTAAAATGTGATTTTGCACCTGCCTGCCTGGCCATGGGGTCCTTGTCACTTGAAGTACGTGGTGCATGGATAATTATTGCTGGGCTGTAGCAGTCTAACGCTTTAAATTTTCAAAATGTAAACCAAGGGGGAACATGAGTGCAAGGAGATCTGCTGGCTGATGCGATGTAGCCAGTGTAAAGGGAAATGGTAATTGTAAGGCTTGGGGAATTCGGTAGCTGTTGCTAAGCACCAATGATTTGTCAAAAGAGATAATATCAGACCTAAGGGGGTTAATTACTAATTCAGGCAAAATACGAAAGCCAATGGATCTTCTTAATGTGATTGTCCTATAGCTAGAGGGCAAATAGAACAGAGAACCAGGCTCAAGATTTAATTTTAAAAGTAATAAAGCTTCAGAGAAAGTTTCCAGTCCTGCCAGGTTTCATATGCCAGTGTGAGGGTCCAAATAAGGAATCAGTGAAATTCTGAGACTTGAGATTGAAGTTATCTGAGTAGACACAATTCATAACCTTGAACACCCACATTCCCTTAAACCTGCTGGGTCTGCAAAAGTGGCCACTCACTTTTAATAAAAGTTAGTCTCTTATTCTAGAAATGACTAAGCTTAGTGAGGAAGGCATGTCGAAAGCGAAGATAGGCCAAAAAAAAAGCTAAAAGCTAGGATTCTTGAGCCAAACCGTTAGCCAAGTTGTGAAAGCAAAGGAAAAGTTCTCGAAGGAAATCAAAAGTGCTATTCCAGTGAACACACGAGTAATAGGAAAATGAAACAGCCTTATTGCTGATGTGGAGAAAGTTTCAGTGGTCTGGATAGAAGATCAAACCAGCAAAACATTTCCATAAGCCAAAGCCTAATCCAGAGCAAGTCCCTAACTCTGTTCAGTTCTGTGGAGGCCGAGAGAGATGAGGAAGCTGCAGAAAAAAAGTTTGAAGCTAGCAGAGGTTGGTTCACAAGGTTTAAAGAAAGGAGCCATCTCCATAACTTAAAAGTACACGGTATGGCAGCAAGTCCTGATGTAGAAGCTGCAGCAAATCATTCAGAAGATCATTCATGAAAGGGGCTGCACTAAACAACAGATTTTCAATGTAGACGAAACATCCTTCTATTGGAAGAAGTTGCCATCTAGGTCTTTCATAGTTAGAGAGGAGAAGTCAATGCCTGCCTTTAAAGCTTCAAACCTCCAACCTAGGAAATGTAAATGGTATATGTTTCAATCACTGATCAAAAAGGCTGCTTCATGGGAAGAGAGTTATCATGTTGAAGAAAAGTTCCTAGAAGGCTTCCTGTCTTTCACTTCTCACATCCAACAGAATAAAAACTCAAATTCATGGTATTCAGTTGAGCTCCTTCCGACTCCTTATCATTAAAATGGGACAACACTCGCTTGACCTCAGACTGCAACTACCATGGCCAAGGCAGCCTCCCCACTGAGGCCCTGCCCCAGAACTGGGTGCTCTTTCTTTTACTGACCAGGATGACACAACACAAGGAAAACAACAGATATTCCTTTAGTCTCTCCCTCCTGAAGGTCAGATCAAAGCTACTGCTGTTCACTTCCTCACTTTGAAATCTGCTCTGATTCAATTTCTCTCTCTAGTGTCAAAGGAGCCCATAATAGTCCAAATGCACCCTGGCCCTGGGTGCCTCTCTGCAAGCCATGAAGAGAAGCGTGAGGACGATTTGTATTCCTTTCACTTTTCTATGAGACTCCTACTCACCAGATCTTGGCAATGGTTTCCCCTGGAGATGAGAAATTGCGAGGTAGTGAAAGGGTGTCCTCACTTTCTCTAAGTAGAGAGTGAGACTTGTTCCAGACACTTTCATCCTACAGTGACTCTTCATGACTCCCCTCCATAGGGAGGCATTGCAAGACCTTCCTTGATATTAAAAAAGAAGATAATGTGAAATTCCAAGTAATATTCCAGATCAGAATTTGGGGATAAGAGACACTATTGGTCTCATAAGCTGCAAGATAATGACACACAAACATTCAATTGGGTTACTTTAGGTTGAAGGGGAAGGGATATTTCAATGACAGTTTGTAACTAATAAGCTCCTGGTCTTTGGTCCTAATATGGACCAAGTTCTGAAAATATTTGTGACAGATGATCTCCTAGCAAATATCATCAGGGACCATCACACTGACATGCCTCATTCTAACAGTTCTTCTCTTACCATTTGGAGCTCTGAGCCTGTTTTTAAAACTCCAGAAGCAAAATTAAAACTTCCTCTGGAAAACAGTATCTACGCACAGTATCTACGTATCTACGCACAAGACATGTATTCTAAAATATTCTAAACAATACTGTGACAGTGATGAAGACCATTATATTAGCATTTTCTGTCCTTTGTCTTCACAAGTATGTGAGAGCAAAATGTATCTACAATTGCTCTTCAAATTTTGTTATTCTGGTTTGAGACTTTCCGTAATTATTCTGGAAAGTATTCAAGTAAATATTTAAGTTGATTATTCTTATCTCATTTGTACATTAGTTTTAAAAAGCAGCTGGCTGCCAAGTCAATAGTCCTGGTGGGTTCATCTTGAGGAACAGGGCATTCCAGGCAGCATATTATAAACACTAATGAAGTAACTTCAAACAATAAGCTGTAATAGAAACAATCTGAATTATCCAGTAATAGAAGACCTTACAGTAACCAACCTCCTTTGGAAAATTAACCTGTTTGTGAGAAATCATTGCTTTAATAACAGATAAAAATTATATTTATAGACTATCTCTTTTAAGATACAGAATACTAAGGGGGGAAAATGACCCAGCATCCTTCTTTCAAAGAGTTTATAGCACAGTAATAGAATAAATAATCTAGTAGCACTTAAATATGTGGTGAGAACTTCAGTCAAGGGACAATTTTAGGTATTAAGAAAGTTAGGTTTTGAAATCATGTTGATTTTAAGTGTTAAAGCTGTTTTTATTCCAGAATAA
The DNA here is from genome assembly GCF_003676395.1 of Aethalodelphis obliquidens. NCBI lineage: Eukaryota > Metazoa > Chordata > Mammalia > Artiodactyla > Delphinidae > Aethalodelphis > Aethalodelphis obliquidens. The sequence goes on along the minus strand of NW_020837967.1, from coordinate 17,832,592 downwards.
CACAGTTACCACGAACTATCAATCACTTGGAGAAAGAAAAAAAAAAAAAGAGGTGTTTTTCCTTACTTTAAGGCCCCCATTTTCATTACCAGTACTTAGATTAGCCAATCATATTAATGACACACAAATTCCTTGAAATACTACTTTTCACGTGACAGATGTCACCCATTAGCTAATAGAAATGAACTACTTCAAGAACTCACCAGTTTCTTTAGTTGACGCTTCTTCTCAGCCGTGCCTCCTAACGCCTGGGGCTCCAAAGGCTTTTCTACTCTGGGCCCTTGCCTCACCTACAATAATGACTTCAGTTACCACCTATGTGGTCCTTTTTCCCAAATTTACTATCTCCAGGCCAGACATGGTCTTGGGCTTCAGTGCTATGCATTTATCTCCTTCTCAAACTTGCTGTGTCCCAAAATGAGCTAGCCATCTTCCTTAATGAACCTTCTCCTTTTTCCCGTGTTCCTTGTCACTCTCTTCTACCACAGTGACTGATCAAAAAGCCTTTTTTCTCCTCCTCCCTTATTCTTACTTCACATTGCAAAAAATAATCAAGATTCATTAATTTGCTTTCTAAATCTTGTTTCGCATAATAGCTTTATCTATATATAATTCACATGCCATACAATTCATCCACTTAAAGTGTGCAGCTCAAATTTTTTTAGTATATTCACAAAATTGTGCCACCATCACCACGATCAATTTAGGATGTTTTCATCAATCCGAAAAGAAGCCTCTTACCCATTAGCAGTCAATCCCTATTTCTCCCCAACTCCCCAGCACTAGGCAACCACTATTCCACTTGCTGGTTCTATAAATTTTCCTTTTCTGGACATTTTATTTTTAAAATTTTATTTATTTTTTGGCTGTGTTGGGTCTTCGTTGCTGCATGAGGGCTTTCTCTAGTTGTAGTTCACAGGCTTCTCACTGCAGTGGCTTCTCTTGTTGTGGAGCACGGGCTCTAGGCACGCAGCCTTCAGTAGTTGTGGCACACGGACTTCAGTAGTTGTGGCTCACGGGCTCTAGAGCGCTGGCTCAGTAGTTGCGGCGCACGAGCTTAGTCGCTCCGCAGCACGTGGGATCTTCCTGGACCAGGGCTCGAACCTGTGTCCCTTGCATTAGCAGGCGGATTCTTAACCACTGCACCACCAGGGAAGTCCTGGATATTTTATATAAATGGAATAACACCATATGCATAGCCTGATGTTTTCCAAGTTCATCCATGTTGTAGCGTGCATCAATACTTCATCCTTTTTACTGCCAAATAATAGCCAGTTATGTGGATATTTCTCCACATAAGTTGCTGGACATTTGGACTGTTTCCACTTTTTGACTATTATAAATAAAGCCCTAATAAACATGCTTGTATCAATATAAGTTTTTGAACATATGTTTTAATTTCTCTTGGGTACATACCTAGGAGTGAAATTGCTGGGTCATAAAAAATTTCTATATTTAACCTTTTGAGGAACTGCCAGACTGTTTTCCAAGTAGCTTCATCATGATACGCTTCTGCCAGTCGTGGATGAGGGCTTATTTTCTCTACATTCTCACCAACACTGGTGATTATCTGTCTTTGTTCTTACAGCCATCCTAGAAGGTGCAAAGTGGTAGCTCATTGTGGTTTTGATTTGCCTTTTTCTGATGGTTAATGATGTTGAGCATGTTTTCATGGGCTTATTGGTCACTTGTACATCTCCCCTAGAGAAATGTATATTCAGATACTTTGACCATTTTTAAACTGAGTTATTTGAATGTTTATTATTAATTTGTAAGAATCCTCTATATATTCTAGTTATAAGTTTCTTATAATGTATATGATTTGCAAATATCGTCTCCCATTCTGAGTTGAATCTTCACTTTATTTTTTCTTTTTTTTAAAATTTATTTATTTTATTTATTTTTGGCTGCATTGGGTCTTCGTTGCTGTGTGCAGGCTTTCTCAAGTTGCGGCGAGCGGGGACTACTCTTCATTGCGGTGTGCGGGCTTCTCATTTTGGTGGCTTCTCTTGTTGCGGAGCACGGGCTGTAGGCTATCGGGCTTCAGTAGTTGTGGCTCACCAGCTCTGGAGTGCAGACTCAGTAGTCGTGGCGCACGGGCTTAGTTGTTCCGCGGCATGTGGGATCTTCCCGGACCAGGTCTTTAACCCATGTCCTCTGCATTGGCAGGCAGATTCTTAACCACTGCGCCACCAGGGAAGCCCTTCACTTTCTTGATGGTGGTCTTTGAAGCACAAAAGTTTTTAATTGTGATAAATTTTAATTTATCTATTTTATTCTTTTGTTGCCTGTGCTCTTGGTAGCATAGCTAAGAAAACTTTGCCTAACCCAAAGTCACAAAGATATGCTATATTTCTTTTCTAGGATTTTTATAGTCTTCTCTCTTACATTCAAGTCTTTAATCTATTTTGAGTTAATTTTTGTATATGGTGTGACTTCTAAATAATATTTAAATTTGTCTCCTCCTCTCCAAGCAAATGGCCACTCCCATTGTCTAAGCCAACGACATACCTTGCATCGATGGCCACCTGAATCCTTTCATGTTGCCCTCTATTTTCAATCTGAGTCATCTCCATTCAACATTCTGAGATAAGGAGTCTTTCTAAAATACACACCTAACCATGTCACTCTCATTTGAGGAATACATTTTTAATGATGCAGAATATATCTCATGCTTTAGCCTTAGAGACACAAAGTTGAAAAGAGAAGAATTCTGTAATCAAATAGTCTCATTTATCTGATGGTTTGTTGTGTGCCTATCCAACCAATTTATTTTAAATCTGGATGTGTGAATGTCCTACAAGATTTTAGAGTAACAAAGTGAAATTCCTACCCCAAACTATAAGAAAGTTGAAAAGAATGTATTTTTCCTCGTGTGTTGTGTTATTGTTGTTGTTTGTACGGAAGAATTCTTTTCAGAAAATTCGTAGGTATATACATACCACACAATATACACACAGATACGTATGAGTACAAAATATAACAAACTTAGGAATTTTTTTCTTTATTTAATAATGAGAGACACTTTTTGCCTTTAGAATCAAACAACAACTCTGAGTCCATGTGTCAAGTATTTGGTCTTGTACATAATGGACCATAAATTCATTTCTAAATGAATTAATCAAATATGAGCCTGGTAAAATAATATAATAAAGTAGAACCAAACAAGTTATTGGAAGTGCTAAATTTTGTGGAATAATTAAAATGTTCAATTAAAGAATGAGTACAAATTGAGCCAATATGTATATATTCAATATTATCTGGTTAAAACTTTGAAAGATAAATTTATGAAGTCAAAAAAAATTATTGACCTATAGGTATTATAACTTCTTTTGTGTGTCTTTAGCCATGGACTGAAATACAATTTTAGACTGTAGTTGTATCCTATGAAAGATTATATTACCTAATCCATTAATAAACTGAAATATTCTATTTTCGTAGCACTTAAATCTTGGTTCTTATCCAAGAAATGCTGGCAGGATTTACATGATGACCTGACACAGAGAACATTCTTACGGTATTCATAGAGATGCTTAAGAAGCTAGGAAAGGGAAGAGAGAGAAAGATCTTAAAAATCTACTGGAACAAACATTGCATTATGAACAATATGCAGTTTCTCCTGGGAACTTACCTGTGAAACAGAAGCCTGTTCATTATGGCCTGAAAGCGACAATGAAAATGTACAGGTTGTGGGACCAATGACACATGCATGAATGGCCAGAGTGTTAGTGAGATCTGACCCAGAATGATCTTGTATATGGGTCTCCCTTTTTCCGAAGAAAACCCTGGGGGCTTACAGCTGACATGTTACTAAATTCATGTTTACGTGCATATTGACCATTTATTACACATGAGTTATGTCGCGAAATAACAGACGTGGCACGACTCTCTTGACTAGTGCTTACAGCCAGGGAATCGAAAGTCAGAAGTTCGTGCTCACGTCTGACAACGGCTTTTTGTATAATAGTAGGCAATGTTCTTGACTTCTGCATCTAGGCTTAACATACTTTGACTGTGTGCTCTATTGGCTTTCATGGTTTCTAATTTCAGAAAAATAAAGTTCATTCATTTAAGCAATCAACATTTATTAAGCACTAGCTATGTAGAAGACCCAGACCCCCCAATCTGGGGCATACAGTCTAGAAAGTACATCTTAAGATTTTAATAGTCAGGCATTTTGAGGGAAACTTTGGAATGTTAGTAATTCAAATTTGGGAAAGCCCATGAATGGATGACGGGTTGGCAAGAACATCTCTCTAGCTGTTTCTATGAGGTTCCTGAATTCCACTAATGTTTGTACGAGATTATGCAAAGCTGAGTTTGCAGCACTTGAGACTTGAAGATTTATATCAGGGTGTGGCAAATAACTCAGTCCCATCCTTCCTAACTCTGACAATCCCAACATGCTCAATAAAATCTCTGGCATTGCCTCCAATGACTGTGGGGTCAGTGACACAGGACATGGAGTGGGTCTAATTCCGTCCTTACCATTCAAACACCGCACGATCTCAGACACGTCAGTTTGTCTCATGGTTTCTCATCTGTAGAACAGACATCATCATAATTATCTCACATGTCATGGTAAGAATTACATAAAATAACCACTGACATTTAGAAGGTTCAATAAACATTAGCTCCCTTGAAACTCTCTGTGACCAGAAACCGTCCAAGATGCAAATGCTGCAAATAATTCACTTACATGGAAATTACATTTTGTGGGGTCAGCTCAGATATCTTATAGTTGAAAAAATGGTAGAGTTCTAAATGGTAGATGGATCTGAGCTGGGAATCCTTGACTCTTCTCTGGGTGAACTGGTGACTTTAGTGAACTAATTCAGCATCCTTGGGCCTCATTGAAGGCCTTGGGAATAAGGACATCAACACTGTTCTTGTGCCTTTTATATGGTTACTGAGTGAGCCAAATGAATTGTGGACATGGTTCTGAAAAAAATGTGTTATTCATCTGTCAGGTTTTCTTATACTCTCTTGGTCTCAGCAAAAATTAGGAAAGGCAGAGAGTGAGGCATTGAATTGAATGCATTCTTTTCCCCAAGAACACATTTTCAAATTCACATTATGGAGAAATGAGTTCAATATGTCCACCTCCAACTGATACAGAAACAATAATCACTTTGGACATAAAATACCAGACTAGTCCTGCATGTGACATCAGCCAGAACCTTCAGACTGAAAGCTTCCTGTAAGAGTGACCAAATGCTGCATCTTATTTTAAAGCTAGATAATGATGATTATGAGAAGAAGGAGGGGGGGGGGGGGGGGAGGGGGGGAGAGGGGAGGAAAGGGTAGGAGGGGACAAGGGAGGAGGAAGTTATGTGACTTATGAAGTATTAATTAATAATAGTAAAATAAGAATCTGATGAAGTAATTGGAAGAAGTCAGTCACATATATTTCCACCACACCCATGACATTTCAGCTGAGGTGTTTAACCTTATGAAACCTCCCCTTGTTAATCTGGGGTTTTCTTGCATGCAATTCAGAATTTTTAAAGTCAGCTAGAGCAGTGTTTTCCACAGTCAACTACTAAGAGTACGTTCTGTTCTCCTTTTCCAGAAAAAACACCCCAGAGGATTTTACTCTACAGCTATTTCTGCAAGAATGAGAAGGAAGCAGGCTTTGAGCTGGAGCTCCTCTGCGGGCAGCCTCGGGCCTTGGCGGGAGAGGAAGCTGCAGTCCCAGAGGGATGCCAACAGCTGCTGTGGAAGCAGGTTCTCTCCCACTTTAAAGGAATGCAAGTACACTACGTAATATTGAGGGGAAACTAACAGACAGAAAGAAGAAGTTAAAAATCCCTCCAATCCCGTGGAAAAAATCAAATTTAAAATTATATTCTAGCATTATGCATCTACATTCGTAAGGAAAAAAGTTTTCTAAAATTCCCTTTTGAAGTATAGTTAACTTACAATATTATATTAGTTTCAGGTATACAACAGTGATTCCATATTTTTATCGATTATACTCAACAGAAGGTTACTCTAAAATGTTGGCTATATTCCTGGTGCTGGTACATAACATCCTTGTAACTTTCTTTATTTTATACCTAGTACTTTATACCTCTTAATCCCCTTCACCTGTGGTAACCACCAGTTTGTTCCCTGTATCTGTGAGTCTGTTTCTGTTTTGTTACCTTCATTCATTTTATTTTCTAGAACCACATATAAGTGAAAACATACAATATTTATTTTTCTCTGTCTTATTTCACTAAGTATAAAACAAACCCTCCAGTTCCATCCATGGTGTGAGAAATGGCAAGATTTCATTCTTTTTATGGCTGAGTAGTATTCCACAGACAACCAAGGATCTTCTTTCTCAAAGTGTAGATTTGTTTTTCTAAAATTTGGTGTATATGGAATCATATGGGATGTCATCCTTTGTGTCTGGCTCATTTCACTCAGCATAATTATTCTGAGATCTGTTCAACTTGTCACATGAGAATTCTCTTTGGCACTGACAGTGTCCCATTGCACAGACACCATTCACTTGTTGATGGACACTTGGGTTGTTTCCAGTTTGGGGCTATTAGAAATAAAGCCTCTATCAACTTTCCTGCACAAGTTTCTAAAAAGTTTATGTTTAGACATAAACCTTTGTGTTTTGGTCACTGCCTGTTTCTTCCCATCTTTTCTTCTTCTCTCCCCAGTACACTACAGATGTGCAAATGCAAAACTTCTCTCCCTGACCCTTAGCCCGGCCAAAACCCTCTTCATTTGTCAAACTCAGGCACCCTTTCACCCTAGAAGCCTGTTGTTGCATCTTAACTTCTACTCTACGCTTTCTATGGCATAAAACGCTTCACTTCTCTGAAGACTTAACTTCTCTTATAGGACCCCGATTCCCCCACCATATTTATTGAAATTTTCTACCACTATGTTCACTTGCCACATGAGACTATAAACTCTTATATGTCAGGGTCAAGGTCTGTTTCACCCTAACTCTCTAAGTCCTAGAAAATAAATGTTCAGTTGACTGGGTATTATACATGCAATGATAAGTACAATGATATACTTAAAGTATTTATACACCCAGAATCACTTTTATAGATGGTTCCTTTGTAAAAATACAATCTTTAATATTTTAAAACACTCACCACTGCCTGCTGGTTTCCAAACTAATTTATTCATGTTTCACGCTCACAAGCGAAAATTGCATCTTAAAATACGTCATAGTCCACAATTCTGCAGGAATGTTTATGTTCCTGTTTGTTCTAAGTGTTAGCATTAGACACAACCTGTATAACTCCTGTGTGTCTCCTGAAAGATGAGACTCCATAAGCTAGCAGGCCCCCTGGCTGCCTGTCTCTGCAATTCTGGATCAGGCCTTTTACCTTCTTTTATTTTTGAAGCTGTCTTCCTCCAAAGGAATATCAAGAAATTAAATTTCTGAGAAGTAGTCAAAATAAAATCCCTATTTGGTGATGGGTGTTTTCTGAAACACTTTGTAGCTAGGCTGTGCTGACAACTCTATGTGAATTTTTCCCACCTGCTCCTAAAAAGCGCTCCAAGTCCCGGCCCCATCCAACCACTGAACTACTCAAGCTCATGGTTGTCTGCTGATGCACATAAAGTATGGTCTTTAACCAAGTGCGCGTTATTTGCACCATAGAACTGGGCTAAATTAATATTCTTGTACTTTAATTTATATTCAATATATTTACTCCAGATAAACAGATGTATTATAGCATATTTTGTCTTATCATGTTTAAATCTTTCCATCACAACTTCATAACTTACCTCTTAAAACAAGTTTTAAGAGATTATAGAGTGTGTCCAGGCCTACACATTCTGGACTCAGATACTGATTTTCTGGCTCTAAACTCTATGTCCTAGTGCTGTCCCAGCTCTCCTCCTGCCAATGCAGCCTTAGCAAACCATTAAAGATGTTGCAGTACATTTTTCTTTAGAGATTTTGCAACTTTTAAAAATTTCCTTGGTTCATTTGCCATTATTTGGATAATGTCTCATGGGTGAAATTGATTTTTGGTTCCTTTGTGAAAAAGATGACGGCATTGAAGAGATGATGGTTGTTTAGCCCCCAGATCCTGGGATTCAGACTGATTTTGTCTAAGCGAGGGGCAGGTTGCAGAGGTGGAATGTAAGAGCGCACAAGCAGCAAATCAACAAAACCATGATACGGCTCCAGCTCCGGCTCGTACAGCATGCAGGATGTGACCTCGAAAGGCAAAGAGGAAATCCAGTGAATCATATTGTTCAAACGGTATGAGGTTTTTTGTAAATCAGAAAACGAAGTTGCTTGCTTTCTTAACTTCCATCAATTGTAAATGTTTCACTGAGAGTTTCCAGGACGCTTGGAAAGGAAATTGGACCTGAACAATGGGTGGCCAGGGCATTATCTCTCATACCCAACATACTGATAAAAAGGAGTAAACCAAACATTTTCTCTGTCCACTCACTCCTTCTTCAGTTTGCCCCTCACACTGTTATTTCCTTCTCAGCTAAATATATGACACATATAGACTATTCTCCCCCAGAAGTATAAGCTTGCTTTCAGAGGTTTCTTATCCTTAAATTATGAGTCATCTTCAAGATGGTTTTAAGCTGTGTGGAAGCTTGTACTGATTTTTTTCAATTTCCATAAGTAATTTCAGTCAGTATTAATAAGAACAGGAAAGATGCCTTGAGCGTCTACCCAGCTAAGTTGTCTCTGTGCATAAAAATTTCAGAAATCCATTCAATTTACTCCAGTTAAACACCTGGCCTGGACTTGTACTTGCAGGTATGGTAGAGTTTCCAGACCAGACCAGTGCTGAAAATCCCCAGGTGTCTCCGGGGTTGTTAGCTGACTCTGGGTGTGGGCCCGGAGGACACAGACACCAGCACAGCTTTTGGTAATCCTGCGGATCTAGGCGACAAAGTCAGAGACTTGAGGGGTCTCAGACACGTGTTTGCCTTCTGCCTTGAAACACTGAAGGTTGAAGCAGAAATGGTGACTGAACAGCAAAGTCCTAATAGCTCTAAGATGTACGTCTCACCATGCTTCGGAGACAAAGGCCTTCGGGGAGCCCTCTACCAACAGTGAGTGAGAGATGAGACCCCTTGCTAAAGGCATGGATCACAAGCGAACATCTCCAGTTGCTTTTTCCTGGGGGTTTGCTAGGGACACTGTTTGGGGGAGTTAAAAATTAGCAGAGCCTTGGTGCTTGTGCAGAGCTGGAATGACACAATTAGAGGTTTGTGGAGCTTTAAAATCATAGCAAATCTCCCCTTGAAGAGATTTGCTACATTCTGAAGCTGTTCAGGGAAGCAGCCTAGAGACCTAAGAAGAAAACCTCCGAGAAACAAAGCAGAAACTCTTGCAGTTTCTAGGTACTGAAGAGACAAAGGCAAATAAAAGTCCTCCAAATCCATGCTCTTGGTGACAGGGACAGACCAGAGATAAATGCACTTTTACTGAAACTTAAACCCAGCCTTGAGCCAGCTAAATTCATGACTGGGTTAAGATAATGAACCTTCAATCTCTGACTATTAGAGTCAAGTGTTGACCCCCTCTGGTGGAGGATAACATAATCTGAGGCTTCTAGAATGTTTTGTACACAATGGCTAGCATACAATTAAAGTTCACTGGGACTAATAAATGTATCAGTTCTCCATTGACACAATAATGCTATATAACAAATGGCTGTTCAACTTTACATCCATACAACGTTTACCTAGTCCACAATTCTAGTGTCAGTGCGTTAGACTGACCTCAAGTGAGCAGGTCTTGGAGTCTCTCCTGACTGGAAGTTGACCAGGTGTTGTCTGATTTGGCTGGAGTAATTTCGACGGTTTGGTCAAAATTACTGATCGAATAATTTCAATCCATGAAGCTCATCTTCCTCATGGCAAAGGCAAATGAGCAAAAGGGGGCCAGAAGAAACATCCAGACGCTTCTTCAGGCCTCCGTTGTGCCATTTTGCTAACGTGGCCAGGGCAGCACTGCAAACTCAAAAACTCAAAGTAAATAAATGGCCACTAAAACCGAAAAAGAAAATACATATTAGCAACTCATTAAGAACCCACTGGGACCTAGAGATTACCATACTAAGTGAAGTAAGGTAGACAGAGAAGGACAAATATCATATGATATTGCTTATATGTGGAATCTAAAGAACTTATATACAAACCAGAAATAGACCCACAGACATAGAAAACAAACTTGTTAGCAAAGGGGAAAGGGATGGGGGAGGGATAAATTAGGAGTTTGGGATTAGCGGTTATACACTACTATATATAAAATAGATTAAAAAACAAGGACCTACTGTATAGCATGGGAAACTATACTCAATATTTTGCGATAACCTATAAGGGAAAAGAATCTGAAAAAAATAGCTATATATGTATGTATAACTGAGTCACTTTGCTGTACACCTGAAACTAACACAACACTGTGAATCAACTATACTAGCTCATTGTAGCTAGTAAGTCCCCTCTTGGGCCTCAGCAGACCTGGCTTGGGGCACGGGCCAATGAAGGCAAAAGGAAGGTGTTCTCCTTCTCTTCTTGTGAGGTTATTCTTAGGTTTTAAAAAAGATTTTCCCATTGTGTTGCTGAAGTTTCTTAAATGGCCTAGAGAGCTTTCCCAGGCTGTTTCCAGTCGTTGGTAGCTGTCTGATTGTTGATCTTTGTAGGAGGACAGAGGCTGGGGTCTCCTATGTTGCCATTTCAGTGATGTCACCCTGGTCAATATGCCTGAAGACATTTTTGAATTTCACAACTGGCATGGAAGGCGTGCCACTGATATCTAGTAGGTAGATACCAAGAATTTTGCTAAACATCCTACAGTGCCTAGGGCAGTCCCCACAACAAGTAATGAACCAGCTTGAAACATCGATATCGCCAAAGCTGACAAACCCTGATCTAAGCCCTTTCTTCCCTCTTCCTTTGCTGCCACCTGCCAGTCAATGTACTCGTCTCTCTCATAAAGCCCCCCCAGGTGTACACATGTGTGTGTTCAAAAGAGAGGACGGGCACATGCATGTCTATCGGTCAGTTTGTGAGTGTATCTATTTTGAGAGGTTATTCTAGAAAGATCAAATTTAATCAAGTTTATTTTAGCATTTCATCATATATATTTTTGCATAAAGAGAGTAGTAACTGGAAAAGTTTATTATTTAATGTTTGGATTGCTTCTAGAAATCATATAAATCCTATCGCCCGTCACCAAAGCTCACTAAACTATCTGGCCATGGCCCTGTCATTTTTCTCATTTGTTTGTTACGAATTTTGTCAGAGCTTTGCATCACTCATTGGTAAATATATGTTGTTCTAGGTCAATGTGTTCATTCAAGCCAACGTGAAAAGGAAGACATTGTTGCTCCAGTGACAAAGATACTGTCATTTGCATTCCCTTCTGAGGTCAGGTGCCTCTGTGTCAAGTCAGTTACCTATAATTTTGACAAATGTATTTTTCATAAATGGTAGCTACAAAGCATCCCCTAATATTGTCTATAGAGAGGTTCATCCATTTAAAAACTGTCACCTAGCTCTTAAACATACCTTCATCTGAGAGAAGAAAATGATGCTAAAATTACAATACCCCACGTCAGTTAGAAAGTAAGGCAAAAGGAAGAGGCGCTTAAGGATTCTATCAGCACCTCCACAGTAAATTTTCCTAAAGCAGAAACTAGCTCTGCCTTTAGTTACATTTTGCAACTGGCAACCTCCCTGACCTTCATCTCTTTTCTCGCCCTCTGGATCCAGCCTCTTCCGAGGAGCCCGGTGATAGTGCAAGGGATGCTTAAGGAGCCAGCTTTTCTCTGGGCCGTGACCAAGAGCTGTCAGTCTCCAGCTCCGGGCTACACCCACCCCCAGAGAGGACCACTCTGCTGCAGGCTTCCCTTTGGCATGCAAATCATGGTGACATCAGAAAGAGGTAGGGCTGGAACCAACTGAGAGCTTTTCACTTGGGTTTTGTTTCACGGAAGGAAAGAATCTATGGTGCTGTTTTTATCTTGAGAAGCTCTTGGGTTGAAAAATGAATGCAGGAGGGCAGATTTGGATTATAACGTATATGAGACTTATTTTACTCTCTCTTCCTTTTTGGGAATAAAAGTTGACCTTTCCCAAAGAGGGGAGGCCTTGTCAATGACCAGAATAACATTTTCCCAGAATATCTATCCAGTGCCTAGAATGATAGATTTTATCAAATCACTAACAAGAATATATTGTATACTTATATTCAAGAAAACAAGTATCCTGACGTGGTTCCGGCCTTCAGTGACTTTTGAGTCTGCTAGAAAGATGAAGACTAACTCTTAAAACAGCAAGCAGTGCAAGAAAGTGTATAATAAATTACTCAATTGGAAGGCAGAGCTTAAAAGGCTATAAGAAGTACAGAGACGAATGACTAAAGAAAACACTAAGTTTAATTTGTAAACTTTACAGTTCCTTAGAATTGAGGAACTGATTTAAATTCTGTTTTCTTAACGAAGAGAAAATGTGCTGTTTATGTTTCTTCTAAATGACGTCAAAACATTCAGGTGAAGAGGTACGATGATTTCGTATATTATCTAGGTTTTGCTAAATATCGTTTTTGTCCGGAGTCACAAACAGCAATGTGTATAGGGGCTAGGAATGTAGTGTATGTTAGTGAAATGAGCTGGTAAGGTATCATCAAGCTGGTTAGGGACCATCCCTGCTGCAATCTATAAATCCCTGGCCCTTCCAAGGAGGTACTGGGAATGCAGACACAATGTTAGCATGCTGTTTACTATCTGAGGGAAATCTGAAAACCCAGATATCTTTTACTGTAAAATCTCCCAATTTGTAAACATTAGCAACAAATAAAAAGATTTTTTAAATGTATTGCTACTATGGGCCAAGTAAAACACATCTGTATATGTGATTATACATAAATCTGTTTATTCATCGTTTACCTTTTTATCTGTTTATCTGTCTTATCTATCTAACTTCCTTTGGCAAGATCATTGTAAGGTAGGGACCAAAACATCTGCTGCTGCCCCAGATTAGTGTAAGATAAGAACTGAAAATTTTTGGTTTCCTTTTAATAACTTTTTTTCTGATAACAAGGGAATTAGCCAAGGTAAAATATAGAACATTTAAAAAAATCACATCGAAAGTAACTACAATGACCTGTAACGCCACCTCCATCATTACTAAGTGTTTAAACTCTGCATCATTGAATTCATCTAAGGTCAGGAACAGGATGGAGAGCTGATGCTGACAGCAGCTTGGGACATAACCTTTGGTACCCGGGTCGGGGCAGGGACAGGTGAAGGAACCTAACTTCCTGTATTCCCCTTACAGTTTGGAGGTATGTGCTGCAGTCATTCAGATATGATTTGAAAGGGCACACTATGCACACACAGGTGAGCCACGGCACCTACGGACTATAGAAACAGCCATGGTTATTTCTTTAGTATGTAGTGCTTGGAAACCTTGAATTAGTTTGTCAAGGGATAGATACATTTTAAGTCTTCTGTTACGTACAGCAGGTGACCAGACTGATAGCACGAAACTGTAATTACGGTTGGCCCTGCTTATCCCCAGATTCTGCATTTATGGATTCAACCAGTGGCAGATCAAAAATATTCAGAAAAAAAATTTCCAGAGTGCTCGAAAAGGCATAACTTGACTTTGCCACTCACCAGTACCTGTTCACATAGCATTTACATTGTATTAGGTATTATAAGAAACCTAGAAATGATTTAAAGTATACAAGAGGATGTGTGTAGGTTATATGCAAATACTGTGCCATTTTATATAAGGGACTTGAGCATCCCCAGATTTTGGTATGGGGGTGTCCTGGAATCAATCCCCCATGGTATTCAGGGACCACTATGCTCTCATTTTCCTAAATCCTCAAAAAAATTGGTTACTAGTGTGTGGCCAATTGCATTTTCCAAAAATGTTTGCAAAATCTCTCCTATCACCCATAATCTTCTGACAATGTGACTTTGACACTTGTCCCCATCAAGAAGTAAAGTCTTTGTTCCTTCTCTGCATATGGGTGGAATCTTGCCTGGCAAAAGTGATGCAATGTGATTTCCAAGGCCAGGTCATCAAAACAGAGAACTTCCATCTGACTTCTCTTAGACACTTGCTTTTGGAAATTAGCTGCCTTTCTGTGAGGAAATCAGACACATGAAGAGGTCATCTCTAGATATTTGCTTGACATTCAATCTGAGGTCAACCAGTGAACTATGAGTCTTCCCAGCTGAGCTCCCAGACTCTGTGGGGCAGAAAGAAGTTGTGTCTGTTGTTGCTTTTTCTGACTTTCTGACCCACAGAACGGATGAACGTAATGAAATGATGGTTCCTTTATGCCACTCAATTTGGGCTGGATTTTTATAAGCAGTAGCTGCCTAGAACATTGTGTGTGCGCTTAACTTCTTCAGCAGTTTGAAAGGTAGAACATCGTATGTTATTATTGCTTAAATTACTTTTTTTTTTTTTTTTTTTTTGTGGTATGCGGGCCTCTCGCCGTTGTGGCCTCTCCCATTGCGGAGCACAGGCTCCGGACACACAGCCTCAGCGGCCATGGCTCATGGGCCCAGCCGCTCTGCGGCATGTGGGATCTTCCCGGACCGGGGCACGAACCCGTGTCCCCTGCAGCGGCAGGCGTACTCTCAACCACTGCGCCACCAGGGAAGCCCAAGTTGCATTTTCTTAATTGCCTATTAGGCTAGTTTTCTTTCCTCCTTCCTTCCTTCCTTTTTCTTTCTTTCTTTCCATTTGTATTGCTTTTGAGAATTACTTTGTCACTAAGAACTGAAATTTCAGAAAGAATTACATTCTACATCTCCACTGATTCACCAATGCCACACATGCACTTCTACTAATAACATCATCAGTGGAATAACACATAACAAGAGAGTGGATGATACCTACATGCAGTGCAAAGAAACAACTTAGATTTATCCTGTCTCTCACTTTGCTCCACAATGAATGATGTCAAGCACTTTCCTTATGACTTATACACTTCCTGAGTTTACTCAGAGAAGCCATGGCAGAGGGTACATTCTCTACCACCAATGAGTATCCCTTGAGCAGGAGGGAGGCTGGCATAAGACAACAGATTGTGTTGTCTCAGTTTGTGATAATGTTATCCTGATATTTCAGATGTTGGAATCTTCCCTTAGTAGCTGATCTTAGTCTTAAAATGGATGCTTTGCTACCTCAGTTTTCCTACTAGATCTCTCAGAGAAAAATGATAAGGTGGGAGAGATACGGGGTCTGAGTCTCATTCATTTTTGAATCATAGGGATAAAACTGAAATTTTGTATAAGATCTGACATATCTTCAGCATAGCACCATGAATCCACGAGCAACTTCAAAGGTGGTAAGGATCCTGGGAGGCAGTCAGGTGGAGCAAAGGTATAAAATTCACAGGATGACATCCTTCACTGACCCAGGCAAGATCCTGTGTTTGGTATACTGATCCTGATGACAGAATGTGTGTATTTTCATTTGAATATTTTTCAAGTGTGGCTTTGTGCTTCTTGTATGAACGGCCATCTGAGAATGTTTTAGGTAGGTTGTGTTTGAGGATCGTTGAGCGCGCAGAGCCAGGATCCTGTCCCTAATCCCCATGTAAGGCATCCTACTCTTCCACGGAGTATAAGCTCCAGGGCAGAAGACACCTTGTGTGATTGTTCACTGGGGCATCACCAGCCTCTAGGACAATGTTTATACATAATAGACAAATAATAATTATTTAAATGAATAAATATTATTGCAGACCATTCCTGCAGTGTCTGGACCAATAGAGAGCCTATTCAGATAGATAAACCAAGAAAAAGTTAATAAGATTAAATAAAGTCTTCTCTAAACGGTTTAACACTTAGATGGATCTGTTGAGTATTTGCTGTGTAGACCTTCGCCCCACATATTTGGATTCCCTTCTTCATCTTCACCTATGGTGTCACTCTGGAATATCCCTAAATCCCAGAAATCTCACTGAAAAACATTGAGTCACACAGGATTATCATATTTTATTAGGTAACCAGGGAATTATTTTTTGTATGCTTAAAAAGAGTTCACATTGAAAGAATTTCTTCTCGATTCTCCTTGGGACTAGTCAGTTAAAGAAACTCCATTATGTCACTGAGCAATATTTTGAAAGGAAAAGGAGAAAGAGATCCAAAAGTTAATGATAATCCTGTGTCGTGAGCTATAAAACATATGCACATAAGTACATGTTGGTCCTCCCAGCAAATGTATTTTTAATCCTACCAACCTGAAGCTACTATAGATTTGGGGGCTCTTTTTAAAAAACACAGAATTAAGACTACAAAAGTAGGTATAAAGTCAATACTTATTTAAAATGTAAAAAAAAATCACAAGTTATTTATGAAAGCTTATGAACATAAAATCTAGAAAAGCAGCATGTTTCTATTTTCTAATTGAAACATTTTCCTTGAAACAATTTTCCCCCATATGTTTCTGGCTGTGTACCCTTTGATTGCTGATTTCTGTTATTTCCATAGCATTTTCTATCAGAGTGTAGAAAGATAAATTAGTCTTCCTCCTGGCACAGTTGATCAAAACGTGTTTCTTGTTTCTCACTGTTTAGAAATGATTTATTCAGCTTTGCAACTTGTTAATGGTAATGTAAAGTGAATTTTTAGGATTGCTGTCAAGTTTAGGAAAAACTCTACTAAGTTTATTTAATTTATGAGCTGCAAGGTTTGGAAGACAAGCTTCTGTCTATGTACATTTCAAATCTGTTTCTTGTACGTGTGACCTACTTTCGGGCTGTGTACACAGGGCACTGGTGGGCCTGTTCTAGTGCACGCTGACCTACATTCTTTGTGTAACAGTGACAAGTGAATTGGCAGAGTGGACAGTAAGGTTATTACTAGGACTCATTTCTAAACCAGGAGAGCTAGTAGACACTTACGTATACCCAACAGTAACTGTGAACTGTGTAAACATATCACTAAACCTAAAATTAAATCTCCAATTCAACTTCTCCTTAGATCCCCGAAATGTCTAGGGTGACCTTAGGACAAGTGTAATAGAAAGCATGGTGAAGTGGAAAGATGCAATGGACTTTACCAATAGCACTTAAAATATGTTTTTTGGGGAGGAAAAATAACAAACTTCCTATCTCTATTAGATCGCCTATGTTCTAATTCTGACTCTACCATTTACTAGGTGTGTAACCTAAGGTAAGTTATCTTTTTGTGCCTTGGTTTAATATTGCTGCCCACCTCATAAATTATGATAATTAAGTGATTTAATGGATATAAAACAGTGGCTGGCATAGAGGAGTAGTCACAAAATGTTCTGTGTTTTTGTTGTACTAAACACTGTATCTGACTGCCAGGGATATTAAAATAGCCAATAGACTTTCTTCTGTAAAATGTTTTACATGTAACTATGAACGCAAAGATAAAATAAAAACTCAGAGGCTAAGTCTCAGAAAAATAAAAGGGATACTGGATATAATTACTGGTCTGTATTACTTGACTTAAAATACTTTGTTCTTGGTTCACAAGTCATATAAGAAAGATGTTTGAAAAAATAAGGCAAGCAAATGGGAAAGGAGGTGATGTTCACCACCGAGACGACCTGCTCTGGTGTGACTGTTTGGACTTGCATCTTATACTTTATTCATCGTTTGCTGTTGACAAGGACAAGCAGCAGGAAAAGGGCAAGACGGTGAGTTAATGATGCCTCTTTCCAATAAAACTTACCCTAAGTGTATCCAACATAGAGAATTGAAACAAAAGTGTTAATGAGGTTTTGCCAGATGTTGAGTCTCTTGGGATCCCATGTTTATAAGCAGTGCTTAACTTCTCCCCCAAAGACCATTATTGTAGACACACAGAAAAGGTGGCTTTGAAACAGTAGAGGAAAAAAAATCAAGAAACCGTTTCTACCCAAGGAATGGGACCTACATTTCTACCCAAGGAATGGGACCTACATGTCCAATTTAGATATGACTTGTTTCCCCGGTATTGAAGACCAAACCCCAAAAGTTTCTTCCCTCCCTCCTTCCTCCCGCCCTCCCTACTTCCTTCCTTTCTTCCTCCCCCACTTCCTTCCTTCTTTCTACTCCACCTCCCCAGGAGAGGAAGGTGTACGGAAAGAGGCATCACTGAGAGAGAGTACAGAAAAGATAAGGAAAAATGAAAGGGGAATAGTGGGAGCTTTTGCCAAGAAAATTACTCCTATTACTTTTCAGAGAAAATAGTCAGAAAAGCAAACTTTAAGATGCCATGTTTGCTAGACTTCATGCCTCATAAGATGTTTCCAAATGGCATAAAATTATTCAAGAGCCATTTGAATCGCAGGGGTCCATACAGAGTAGCCCTGCATGTCTTCACATGTGTTTATACTTTGAACTTTCAGTAGCCTGTATTTATTCAATAGATGGCCAAGCTGTGAGAGGATGAAACAGCCTCCTGACAAGAGAGCTGCTCATTTTGTGCAGGGAAACCATCAAGGAGTCCTCTCTGCTGGTGAATACATGATGTGCCAGCACTGTCCCCAGGGAATCGAACTTCAAGAAGCCGAAGAGGGGAACGAGAGGGACCAGAAGATGCAGCTGAACCCCAAAAGTCGTAGTGACAGAAAAAGGTATAATGAATTTTGACTAAGAGCTCAAAAATGACAATTAAAATGGTCTCCTAATCATGTGTATTTTTCTTAAAGAATACTTCATATCTGGAACACAAGATGGGAAATCATAAATATTACACCATGAATGTTTCTTTTAACTAAAAGCTAGCATTTCCAAAATGACATTTCTATTCTCTTTTATTAAATCTCCCTTAAAAAAGAAATATACATAGTGACCAATGACAGCTTGATGGGACCCCTGCCTTCATTTGGAAAGGCCATCAGCTCAGAGTCTGGTCTAAGATGGCTGGGCCTCCATGGTGGGCCAGCTTCTTCAGCCCATCCTGCAAAAAATAAACAACTGAGTCTGTATCAAACTGAAAAGCTTCTGCACAGCAAAGGAAACCATCAACAAAATGAAAAGGGAACCTATGAAATGGAAGAAAATACTTACAAACCACATACCTGATAAGAGGCCAATATCCAAAATATACAAGGAACTCATACAACTCAATTACAATAAACAAATAACTCAATTAAAAATAAACAAGGGACCTGAACAGGCAGCTTTCCAAAGAAGACATACAGATGGCCAACATGTACATGAAAGGGTGCTCAACATCACTAATTATTAGGGAAATGAAAACCAAGACCACAATGAGACATCACCTCACACCTATTAGGCTATCTATTATCAAAAGAAAAAGAGATAACAAATGCTGGTGAGGATAAATGGAGAACAGGGAACCCTTGTACAATGTTGGTGGGAAAGTAAAATAGTACAACCACTATGGAAAACAGTCTAGAGATTCTTCAAGAAATTAAAAATAGAACTACCATATGATCCAGCAATTCCACTTTGGACATATTTTTGATGGAAATGAAATCACTGTCTCAAGAGGTATCTCTACTCCCATGTTCATTGCAGCATTACTCACAATAGCTGAGGTATGGAAACAACTAAGTGTTGCTGGACGACAGGATAAAGAAAATGTGATATATACATACAAGTAAATACCTTCAACCTTAAAAAAGAAGGAAATTCTACAATTTACTGAATTCATTTAGGAGATTCTTTTACCATGAGATTGAACTTCCCTTGCCATCTGACATGTTTCAGATTTATCACCGTAAGTTGTTCTTTTTTCTTTTTTTTACATGTACGTGAAATATTTTTATTGTTGTTAGTTTTACAAAAACAGGGTCATATTATTCATACTTTTCTGCATCTTGCTTTTCTTCTTTTTTTTCGAATTTTATTTATTTTTTTAAACAGGAGGTTCTTATCAGTCATCCATTTTATACACATCAGTGTATACATGTCAATCCCAATCTCCCAATTCATCACACCACCACCACAACCCCCACTACTTTCCTTGCTTGGTGTATATACGTTTGTTCTCTACATCTGCGTCTCTATTTCTGCCCTGCAAACCGGTTCATCTGTACCATTTTTCTAGGTTCCACATATACGCGTTAATATATGATATTTGTTTCTCTCTTTCTGACTTACTTCACTCTGTATGACAGTCTCTAGATTCATCCACATCTCTACAAATGACCCAATTTTGTTCCTTTCTATGGCTGAGTAATATTCCATTGTATATATGTACCGCTTCTTATCCAGTCGTATGTCGATGGGCATTTAGGTTGCTTCCATGACCTGGCTATTGTAAATAGTGCTACAATGAACACTTGGGTGCATGTGTCTTTTTGAATTATGGTTTTCTCTGGGTATATGCCCAGTAGTGGGATTGCTGGATCATATGGTAATTCTATTTTTAGTTTTTAAAGGAACCTCCATACTGTTCTCCATAGTGGCTGTATCAATTTACATTTCCACCAACAGTGCAGGAGTGTTCCCTTTTCTCCACACCCTCTCCATCGTTTGTTGTTTGTAGATTTTCTGATGATGCCCATTCTAACTGGTGTGAGATGATACCTCATTGTAGTTTTGATTTGCATTTCTCTAATAATTAGTGATGTCGAGCAGCTTTTCATGTGTTTCTTGGTCATCTGTATGTCTTCTTTGGAGAAATGTCTATTTAGATCTTCTGCCCATTTTTGGATTGGGTTGTTTGTTTTTTTTAATATTGAGCTGCATAAGCTGTTTGTATATTTTGGAGATTAATCCTTTGTCCATTGATTCGTTTGCAAATATTTTCTCCCATTCTGAGGGTTGTCTTTTCATCTTGTTTATGGTTTCCTTTACTGTGCAAAAGCTTTTACGTTTCATTAGGTCCCATTTGTTTATTTTTGTTTTTATTTCCATTACTCTAGGAGGTGGGTCAAAAAAGATCTTGCTGTGATTTTTGTCAAAGAGTGTTCTTCCTATATTTTCCTCTAAGAGTTTTATAGTGTTTGGTCTTACATTTATGTCTCTAATCCATTTTGAGTTTATTTTTATATATGGTGTTAGGGAGTGTTCTAATTTCATTCTTTTACATGTAGCTGTCCAGTTTTCCCGGCACCATTATTTTTTAAATAGTTATGTATTCAGTATTTTATTTATTTATTTTTGGCTGTGTTGGGTCTTCGTTTCTGTGCGAGGGCTTTCTCTAGCTGCGGCAAGCGGGGGCCACTCTTCATCGTGGTGCACAGGCCTCTCATTATCGTGGCCTCTCTTGTTGCGGAGCACAGGCTCCAGAAGCGCAGGCTCAGTAGTTGTGGCTCACGGGCCTTGTTGCTCTGCGGCATGCGTGATCCTCCCAGACCAGGGCTCGAACCCATCTCTCCTGCATTGGCAGTCAGACTCTCAACAACTGCACCACCAGGGAAGCCCTCCCAGCACCATTTACTGAAGACACAGTCTTTTCCCCGTTGTATATCCTTGCCTCCTTTGTCACAGATTAGTTGACCATAGGTGTGTGGGTTTATATCTGGGCTTTCTATCCTGTTCCATTGATCTACATTTCTGTTTTTGTGCCAGTACCATATTGTCTTGATTCCTGTAGCTTTGTAGTATAGTCTGAAGTCAGGGAGTCTGATTCCTCCAGCTCCATTTTTTTCCCTCAAGACTGTTTTGGCTATTTGGGGTCTTTTGTGTCTCCATACAAATTTTAAGATTTTTTGTTCTAGTTCTGTAAAAAATGCCATTGGTAATTTGATAGGGATTGCATTGAACCTGTAGATTGCTTTGGGTAGTATAGTCATTTTCACAATATTGATTCTCCCAATCAAAGAACATGGTATATCTCCCCATCTGTTGGTATCATCTTTAATTTCTTTCATCAGTGTCTTATAGTTTTCTGCATACAGGTCTTTTGTCTCCCTAGGTGGGTTTATTCCTAGGTATTTTATTCTTTTTGTTGCAATGCTAAATGGAAGTGTTTCTTAATTTCTCTTTCAGATTTTTCATCATTGGTGTATAGGAATGCAAGAGATTTCTGTGCATTAATTTTGTATCCTGCAACTTTACCAAATTCATTAATTAGCTCTAGTAGTTTTCTGGTGGCATCTTTAGGATTCTCTATGTATAGTATCATGTCATCTGCAAACAGTGACAGTTTTACTTTTTCTTTTCCAATTTGTATTCCTTTTATTTCTTTTTCTTTGCTGATTGCCATGGCTAAGACCTCCAAAACTATGTTGAGTAATAGTGGCGAGAATGGACATCCTTGTCTTTTTCCTGATCTTAGAGGAAATGCTTTCAGTTTTTCACCATTGAGAATGATGTTTGCTGTGGGTTTGTCATATATGGCCTTTATTATGTTGAGGTAGATTCCCTCTATGCCCACTTTCTGGAGGGTTTTTATTATAACTGGGTGATGAATTTCGTCAAAAACTTTTTCTGCATCTATTGAGATGATCATATGGTTTTTATTCTTCAGTGTCTTAATATGGTGTATCACATTGACTGATTTGCATATTTTGAAGAATCCCTGGGATAAATCCCACTTGATCATGGTGTATGATCCTTTTAATGTGTTCTTGGATTCTGTTTGCTAGTATTTTGTTGAGGGTTTTTACATCTATATTCAGCAGTGATATTGGTCTGTAATTTTCTTTTTTTGTAGTATCTTTGTCTGGTTTTGGTATCAGGGTGATGGTGGCCTCATAGAATGAGTTTGGGAATGTTCCTTCCTCCACAATTTTTTGGAAGAGTTTGAGAAGGGTGCGTGTTAGCTCTTCTCTAAGTATTTGATAGAATTCAGCTGTGAAGCCATCCGGTCCTGGACTTTTGTTTGTTGGAAGATTTTTAATCACAGTTTCAATTTCATTACCTGTGATTGGTCTGTTCATATTTTCTGTTTCTTCCTGGTTCAGTCTTGGAAGGTTATACCTTTCTAAGAATTTGTCCATTTCTTCCCGGTTGTCCATTTTATTGGCATAGAGTTGCTTGTAATAGTCTCTTAGGATGCTTTGTATTTCTGTGGTGTCTGTTGTAACTTCTCCTTTTTCATTTCTAATTTTATTGGTTTGAGTCCTCTCCCTGTTTTTCTTGATGAGTCTGACTAATTGTTTGTCAATTTTGTTTATCTTCTCAAAGAACCAGTTTTTAGTTTTATTTATCTTTGCTATTGTTTTCTTTCTTTCTCTTTCATTTATTTGTGCTCTGATCTTTATGATTTCTTTCTTTCTGTTAACTTTGGGTTTTGTTTGTTCTTCTTTCTCTAGTTCCCTTAAGTGTAAGGTTAGATTGTTTCTTTGAGATTTTTCTTGTTTCTTGAGGTAGGCTTGTATAGCTAAACTTCTGTGTTAGAACTGCTTTTGCTTCATCCCATAGGTTTTGGATTGTCGTGTTTTCATTGTCATTTGTCTCTAGGTATTTTTTGATTTACTCTTTGATTTCTTCTGTGATCTCTTGGTTATTTAGTAACGTATTGTTTAGCCTCCATGTGTTTGTGTTTTTTACGGTTTTTTCCTGGTAATTGATTTCTAATCTCATAGCATTGTGGTCAGAAAAGATGCTTGATATGATTTCTATTTTCTTAAATTTACTGAGGCTTGATTTGTGACCCAAGATGTGATCTATCCTGGAGAATGTTCCATGAGCACTTGAGAGGAAAGTGTAATCTGCTGTTTTTGGATGGAATGTCCTACAAATATCAATTAAACATATCTGGTCTATTGTGTCATTTAAAGTTTGTGTTTCCTTGCTAATTTTCTATTTGGATGATCTGTCCATTGGTGTAAGTGAGGTGTTAAGGTCCCCCACTATTATTGCGTTACTATCGATTTCCTCTTTTATAGCCATTAGCAGTTGCCTTATGTATTGAGGTGCTCCTATGTTGGGTGCATATATATTTTTAATTGTTATATCTTCTTCTTGGATTGATCCCTTGATCATTATGTAGTGTCCTTCCTTGTCTCTTGTAACATTCTTTATTTTAAAGTCTACTTTATCTGATATGAGTATTGCTACTCCAGCTTTCTTTTGATTTCCATTTGCATGGAATATCTTTTTCCATCCCCCACTTTCAGTCTGAATGTGTCCCTAGGTGTGAAGTGGGTCTCTTGTACACAGCATATATATGGGTCTTGTTTTTGTATCCATTCAGCAAGCCTGTGTCTTTTGGTTGGAGCATTTAATCCATTCACGTTTAAGGTGATTATCGATATGTATGTTCCTATGAGCATTTTCTTAATTGTTTTGGGTTTGTTTTTGTAGGTCCTTTTCTTCTCTTGTGTCTCCCACTTACAGAAGTTCCTTTAGCATTTGTTGTAGAGCTGGTTTGGTGGTGCTGAATTCTCTTAGCTTTTGCTTGTCTGTAAAGCTTTTGATTTCTCCATCGAATCTGAATGAGATCCTTGCCAGGTAGAGTAATCTTGGTTGTAGGTTCTTCCCTTTCATCACTTTAAGTATATCATGCCACTCCCTTCTGGCTTGTAGAGTTTCTGCCGAGAAATCAGTTGTTAACCTTATGGGAGTTCCCTTGTATGTTATTTGTCGTTTTTCCCTTGCTGCTTTCAATAATTTTTCTTTGTCTTTAATTTTTGCCAATTTGATTACTATGTGTCTCGGAGTGTTTCTCCTTGGGTTTATCCTGTATGGGACTCTCCGCACTTCCTGAACTTGGGTGGCTATTTCCTTTCCCATGTTAGGGAAGTTTTCGACTATAGTCTCTTCAAATATTTTCTTGGGTCCTTTCTCTCTCTCTTCTCCTCCAGGACCCCTATAATGCAAATGTTGTTGCATTTAATGTTGTCCCAGAGGTCTCTTAGGCTGTCTTCATATCTTCATTCTTTTTTCTTTATTCTGTTCCACAGCAGTGAATTCCACCGTTCTGTCTTCCAGGTCACTTATTCGTTCTTCTGCCTCAGTTATTCTGCTATTGATTCCTTCTAGTGTATTTTTCATTTCAGTTATTGTGTTGTTCATCTCTGTTTGTTCTTTAATTCTTCTAGATCTTTGTTAAACATTTCTTTCATCTTCTCCATCTTTGCCTCCATTCTTTTCCTGAGGTCCTGGATCATCTTCACTCTCATTATTCTGAATTCTTTTTCTGGAAGGTTGCCTATGTCCACTTTATTTAGTTGTTTTTCTGGGGTTTTATCTTGTTCCTTCATCTGGTGCATAGCCCTCTGCCTTTTCATCTTTTCTGTCTTTTTGTGATTGTGGTTTTTGTTCCACAGGCTGCAGGATTGTAGTTCTTCTTGCTTCTGCTGTGTGCCCTCTGGTGGATGAGGCTATCTCAGAGGCTTGTGCAAGTTTCCTGATGGGTGGGACTGGTGGTGGGTAGAGCTGGCTGTTGCTTTGGTGGGCAGAACTCAGTAAAACTTTAATCCACTTGTCTGCTGATGGGTGGGGCTGGGTTCCCTCCCTGTTGGTTGTTTGGCCTGAGGTGACCCAACACTGGAGCCTACCCGCCCTCTTTGGTGGGGCTAATGGCAGACTCTGGGAGGGCTCACACCAAGGAGTACTTCCCAGAACTTCTGCTACCAGTGTCCTTGTTCTCACGGTGACACACAGCCATGCCTCCACCTCTGCAGGAGACCCTCCAACACTAGCAGGTAGGTCTGGTTCAGTCTCCTTTGGGGTCACTGCTCCTTTCCCCTGGGTCCTGATGCGCACGCTACTTTGTGTGTGCCCTCCAAGAGTGGAGTCTCTGTTTCCCCCAGTCCTGTTGAAGTCCTGCAATCAAATCCCGCTAGCCTTCAAAGTCTGATTCTCTGGGAATTCCTCCTCCTTTTGCTCAACCCCCAGGTTGGGAAGCCTGATGTGGGGCTTAGAACCTTCACTCCAGAGGGTGGACTTATGTGGTATAAGTGTTCTGCAGTTTGTGAGTCACCCACCCAGCGGTTGTGGGATTTGATTGTATTGTGATTGTGCCCCTCCTACCATCTCATTGTGGCTTCTCCTTTGTCTTTGGATGTGGGGTATCTTTTTTGGTGAGTTCCAGTGTCTGCTTGTCAATGATTGTTCAGCAGTTAGCTGTGATTCTGGTGTTCTTGCAAGAGGGAGTGAGAGCACGTCCTTCTACTCCTCCATTTTGAACAATCTCCCATAAGTTGTTCTTGCTTAAGGCAAGCAAACTCCTATCCCTCTGAATATAAAATTAGAAATGTAAATGGAGTTCAAATATATATTGAAAATATATCTTTCTATATTTGTGAATGTGGGTGCAGGTGTGAGTGTGCATGATGTGTGAGAACATGCATGTCCCTGTGGGATGATCTGGCACACCCCTTCTTTTCATTCAGTGAAAAACTTGAGACCATTAGCCCAAGTCCCTGGACCCACAGATGGTCCTTCATGCTCCAGAAGGAAGCAAATACCTGTAGCACAGTAATCCTAGGGCTGCCATTAAACAAGGTGTTGGATCAAGTGACGTTAACAAAAGGATATGCTTTCCTCATGGAAGAATACATGAGGCTTCCTTCAGAAAAATTAGTTCAATGGAGTAGCAAGAGACGACAAGTAAAACCAGGGACGGTCTACTCAATACTGTGGCCCGTATGGGAAAAGAATCTTAAAAACGGTGGATATGTGTATATGTATACCTGCTTCACTTTGCTGTACGCTGAAACTAACAACAGCATTGTACATCAACTATACTCCAATAAAAATTAAAAACAACACCACCTCCACCAACAAAAACAAACCAGTGATGGGCTTTTCCGACCTCATTGTAGAGCCACCAAAAGATGAACGGAAGAAACTTTATATTAGCATAGGACTCAGGCCTGAAAAGCAGAAGTTACAGTCCCAGGAAGGGTCAGAAACCCTAGACCCCTTTCTCCTATGATACACAGATCAGCTTCAGTGGGGAACAGTGGGGCTCCCAGGACTGGTTGAGATCAGTGTGCACAGAGGAAAGGGTATTGGTAGGGACTGTAGAACACATCAGTGCAGGGCTCCCTGCAAAGGTGTAAACAGTACTTCTCACTCTCATCCCCACATTCATCAAATAGTTGTGTAAACTTCCAACTCTGTGTTCTTTCCCTCTGTCCTGCTTCAGGGTGCTTTCCTAAATGTCCCTGGACCACTGCCAGTAACGGTGCTGTCCTCATCTGTGGGTCAGCTTTTTAAAGGCAAACTCTCCACCAGTAGGGAGGTGTGAAGGGTTGACCAAAGGATAATTATCCGTTTGGTGGGAGCAATTGGAACTCCAGTGGGCAGTTAGGGTGCAGAAGAGAGGCAGAGGTGAAAAAAAGAAAAGGTGTGAGGTGGCAGCATCTCTACTTGCAAATATTAAGATCACACCTGTACTCAAGAAGGAGAAAACATCCAGTCCTTTTCGTGAAGCAGAGCGTCAGCAGATAGAAGCAAGAAGTAGAGGGAACTCTATGGTATCAAATAACCCCTACATGCCACCCCGGTATATTACAAGATCAATTTGTCAAATCTTCCAACCATGGGGTACGAAAAAAATCACACACACCCCCTGGGGTTCAGAAAGAAGAGCCTGCCACAAAGAGATGGGGTAGGAGAAGGGGAGGGAAAGACAAAGAGGGGAGATAGGTCTTAAGAAAAGATAAATAGCCTGCAGTGATTTTCCATAGTCTGTCATCTCGCGTTTCCTAAAGATGACTTTATGTTCACAACAGCAAATCCCTCTTCACTCTTAAAGGGGGTCAATTTCAGTAGAGAGTGAAGCAAAAGGAGCAGGAGATCTGCCATGAGTGATGTTAACGTTCTTAGGATTACGGTGACCATGGGTATTTAAGTTCCTAGGAATCAAAAAAAATTCTGGAAGGGGCACTGGAAATAATTGATTCAAAAAATAGAAACTCTAAGATAACCTTTGTTCCATGATATATGTAATTGGGGGGGGGGGTGCCAAGCCAGGTTTTGTTTAATATTAACAGAGATCTTAAGGACAGGGCCACAGACTGAAGACATCGGAGATATATTAAATATATATGCATATATACATAAACACAGGTGTGTTTTTGTGTGTGTGTGTGTGTGGTGATGGTGGTCGTGGTGGTTAAGAACATGGACTTTGGAGTCCAGCTGCCTGGATTCAAAACTGGAGCCTGTCTCTTCCTTGCTGTGTGGCTTAGGCAAGTTCCCTAACCCTCTGCTCCAGATTTTCCATGGGTAATTGCGGCGAGCCGCCTCCGACCAGCAGAATGACGAGTCGCCACACGCAAGATTCTTCTCGTATCACACTTTATTGGAGCACAGCTTGGTTAAAGAAAAGATGGAAGGAAGACACTGCAATCCTATAGCAGTCTGCTTATATAGGGATTAAGAACATGTGTCGCTCTGTGATTGGCTTTCGCCGATGGTGCGACTTGTGAGCCAGCATCGGATAGGTCGCTACTTTAAAACCTCATTAGTATACTTAGCGCAAGCGCAGTGGCCACAGGAAGGATGATTCAGCTTACTTCAGCTTCCTGCTGCGTGGCAGTTAGCTGACCGCGCCCTACATCTCCCCCTTTTTTATTTACTAGAATCACCAAGCAGAATGTAGCCCGTACAAGTGTTCACCTCATGATGTGCTCACTGTTCGAGGGCAGCCTTCCGTTGGCATGTCTGAGACACCTTCCTGCGTGCAATGCCAACAAGGGCTGCAGGGTGCAAAGGCTGACTCAGAATAAGTTTTGATTCCCTATAGAGGTGCAATGGCAACAGGGCCTCTCCGTGCAAGGGCAATCCATTCGAATTGTTTAGGACGGAGATCCAGGCTGCGGGAGAATCACCTTCACTAACAGCCAAAAGTGCTTGAGTGAGTAGGACCTTATCTCGATGTGCCCTGACGCGCATGCGACAGACCAACCAGAGACATATTATAATCCCAAATATACAGCAGAGCCCAAAGATCCCCACCCCTACCCACTCTTTAAAGAAGGAAAAGGCAGAAGAGAGCCAAGAGGTAAAATCTCCAAAGGTAACGGGTTCCAGCTTGGTAGCATTCAGTTGCATA